>NC_061102.1:32120359-32315359 GCF_015104395.2 Macrobrachium nipponense | reverse complement strand
CTTAAATGTTCGGTATTAGATCAGGACAAGAAGGATAAGCAACGGCAGGAACAAACATTGAGAGAGAGAGAGAGAGAGAGAGAGAGAGAGAGAGAGCCAATGATAATTCCGCCATCTTGCCGCTCCATGTTGGGAGGTCATTACCTAGGGCTCATTTCCATACAGTTTACTGCCTCAAACTTCAATCGAGTAACTTCGCCCACTTCAGAATCGTCGTATCATTCCGTCCGTTCCCTCCCAGACACAGAATTGCCACTTTCTTTATTTTCTTTTGTTTTGTAAGAGGGGCTTAGATATGGCTGTTGTCCTTGAAACTAATTGAGTGGAGTGCACTAAACATTTATCCTGTTCTTTCAAGGTTTGACATTATGAATTTACTTTCTACAGGGTTATGGCGCCAGTGACATCCTTAAATTTACAGCCCCCAAGTGCTCAGGAACGTCAGCCACGGAAAGCTAATAAAGTACTCCTCTCTCTCTCTCACTCACTCTCTTCTCTCTCTGTTAAAACTTATAGCTAGTATAACAGGGCCGTCCGTATATAAGTATCAAGACATACTATTACATTAGTAGGGAAAGCTAACACAGTCAGTTTCTCTCTCTCTCTCTCTCTCTCTCTCTCTCTCTCTCTCTCTCTCTCTCTCTCTGCTCGGTCATAATGATGTAGCCAAGACAAGAAAATAAATCATTAATAGTATACGACAGTTTTCTTTCTTTTTTGTCAAAGCAACACGACTTTATCCTGGATAAGGCAACGGAAAACAATAACAATATTTCAATTTCTCTCTCTCTCTCTCTCTCTCTCTCTCTCTCTCTCTCTCTCTCTCTCTCTCTCTCTCATTCTCTTTATTGAGAGAGGCTGTGAGTGGCACCCCATTCATAGCACCACAGTTTCCTCATAATTAATGCAGGAAAACCTATCAAAGTGGCTTCAGCCGAACCAAGTTCCCTGTAAACGGATCGACCCTTTACCACGACGAAGCCCCATTTGCAGCTCCACTTCGGGCCCCGTGCTTCCTCCTCAGACTGGGATACTCCAGATCACTTCTCTGATAATTCAAATGACCGAAGAAAATCGCTCTATTCATCATTTATCTCCTTGCAATTAGAACATTCTATTCATCCGTCTTCTTGGCGACGAGGCCGCGTCGAATTCAGACCCTGTTTTGCGGAATCGAGAAAATGCGAATTTGTCTGTCTCCTTTTATCGTCTATTGTCTTTGCTGTTTTGTGTTCTCTTTTCATTTTTCAAAGGGAATTAATAGATCGAAAAGTCCTTCAGTTCAATTAGGTGTTGTTTTCAAGAGAGGCTTATTCAAGATACACAATGAAATCAATGACATCATGCCAAGGCCGCAGAAAACACCAATCTTGCCCCAGATGCAGTCGACTTTCCATCTACATCCTTTTCATACAAGAATCCATAAATACCCTTTAATCTAATCTACAATACAAGCTGTATTTGTAACTTGCTTATTTGCAAGGGCATTTTATTAGTAATATGAAAGTTATAAACATATTATTCTTTCTCGCAGCAAAATCACTGCCTTTCACGCAGACAGAAGACATCCAAACACAATTAAGTACGTACCACACAAAAGTACAACACTGAAAAAAAGTCAAGATTTAATTATCACCCGTGAAACACTTGCAAAATGCGGTCATATCACCGAAATATTCTTTCGCGCTTCAGACACCGATGTTTACCGAACATGGCCGGTTTTCATGCGGACTTCAGACGAAAGGAATTTCTGAACCGGCACCGGCATCATCCTCCTTTGGTGCACGTCATTTCCATGGACTAACTTTGGATGGAGAGGGAAGAAGGGGGAGGCGGCGGGAGGAGAGAGGGGAGGGGTGGGGGGGTTAGGTCAAAGAGGAGGAGACGTGGGAGGGGCGATTAGTTGTGGGGAGAATTTGAGGATGGTTGGGAAGGGGGAGAAGAGGGCGGGTAATGAGAGAATTGGAGTCATCAAAGGAATATGACCGAGAGAGAGAAGCGAAGTG
Source organism: Macrobrachium nipponense (assembly GCF_015104395.2). Taxonomy (NCBI): domain Eukaryota; kingdom Metazoa; phylum Arthropoda; class Malacostraca; order Decapoda; family Palaemonidae; genus Macrobrachium; species Macrobrachium nipponense. The sequence continues at coordinate 32,313,353 of NC_061102.1, read as the reverse complement.
AGAAGACGACAAGAGAGGAAAGAGGAGAGATGATAATAAAGATGCGAATAGAGATGGAAAATCAGAAGAAACGAGACGAAAGGAGAATGGAAGAAAAAAGCAGACAGTGCACAATAAATGACAGATGTGAAACGAGAAAAAAGAAAAGAAAAACCAGGATGGGCAAGAAAAACAGGAGGAGGCGAAAGAGAAGGCCGTTTACTTAATGAATCTAACATTGAAAGACAAAATATTTCCATATTTAACTCCTTCTATCGAGTGATTTCGAACGCACAATACACTGCTTTAAGCTGAAAGGTCGGCCTTTTGTTTGTTTGTGTTAGCTTTCCCGCGATTTCGTTGTTTCTACCCATATTCAATTCGACTTCGTTTTCAATTACAACTCTTCTTCAGTAAGTGACAAATTTCATTCAGTTCTTAGAGAAATATTTTGCGATATTTTTTGTAATATAATACTGATTACCTTCTTAAATCGAATTATGACGTAATCTACGAACAATCATGGAATCACAAAGCTAAAAATAATACTTCTGTAATCCACAAGATATAGACAGGACGACAACCATACCACTAGCGAGACGACCAAAATGGGGAATCTTCCTCACGCAACGAACCTCAGAATTCCTAGATTCTTGAAGAGTGTTTTTAATTCGAGCGAGGATTAAATTGTAACTTCCCCTCATAAATCTCACATGGGTGCAGCGTGCGGCTGGAAAAGACAACGTCATTTAATTAGAAAGATCCACAGGTGGCCACAACCTGTCTCTCAAATGGACGAAACGACAGAAGAGAAATAGAAAAGACTTCCTTTCTTTTTTTCCTTTACGAGGTATCTCTTGACAAAGTTATTTCAGTCAGAGACCTTAATGAAACGGGTATAATTACAGGCTCTATTACGAAATGTAACAATCACTGGAAAAGGTGTATATATTTATACAACTGCAGTTATTTCAGCCTTCCACTGACTTGAGTACGTAAGCGTTAAGAACCGGATCCACCATTCTAAATCTTTCGAACGGTTGAACTGTATCCGACTGTCTTGCAGTATCATATGACCAATTTTCACGGGTTGTGGGAAAAGCAAGGCTTGAGTTGAAGGCAACATCAAACATCGTCAATTATTCATAATTGTTAAGCACACTGATACTTATGCAAAAATAATCATTCAGCGGAATCGTAGTATGTGCTTAGCTAATCAATAAATATGGTACGCCTCAACCTGATCCATTCCAGATTCTGTTAAGTCTAATTGCAATTTCATTTTCAATTTCAGAGAGCGAATAACAGCAACAAGGGTAACATCACTGGCATACCAGGCAGAAGGCACGAGTTCGAATCCCGCCTGGAAAGGTTAAACTCTTCGCATATTTCCCCCTGGAGTTCAATGTACACCGAAGTAAGCACATCCACAATTTTAAGGAAAAACTTAGGCAATACAGAATTCTTATATGTCAGTAAAAGGAAAAATAAAAGAAGAGAAGATAACAAATTAATCAAAATACGGATAAATATACATCTAACAAAATATTTATGGAAAACTCTTGCAATAGTGTCGAGCAATTTACACCTAAAGTTTCGCACAACTTTTAGTCACACCCGATACGAAATCAGTCACAAAAATATCAGACAATGAACAGTGAATTAGAAGTATTAATACTACTATGAATCATCATTTTTCAGCCTTTTAATATGGTATTATTATACTCTCCACCATGAGCACACTATACACCAAAATTTAAATTAAAGGAGTTCATCTATATCTGCAAATAAAAGTCATTTCGGTTTGTAAGAAAAACAAAATACAAATAAATATCAAGATGTCGTCAATAACTACCCAATATCCTTGCTCTAGTCAATTCCTTAGATGCGGCGTTCTACATAAATACCGGAGCCTCGTTCTCCTCCACAATACACATTATTAAGAGGAAAATTAAGAGCGTCTCGAGTAAAATCCCAACACGAAGTGGCCGTTAATAACAAGCCCATATTTTTTACACGAAGTCTCTAATAAGATTAGCACGTAACTGCTCCTTCATTCCGGGGCCCCTCCCATCCATCTTCGGATTTGACACCCGGGACTCTGGAAACTCGGAAGTTTTCTCAGCTCCGCATTTCTTTCCAGCGATCCGATGCCTTTATGAGAACTGAACTCTTATGACCTTGTCCAGAAATTTCCGAAATGAAAAGCCTCCCCGTTCGTCATATCGTCAGATGGAGCCGTTTGGCAAATTGTGACGCTTTTACTAGGATCTCGGTTGATTCTTCGTGTCGTGTTTACTTTTATTCTTAGTTGAGCAGATATCGTTCACTCTTGTGCTTTCTTCCGAATGTTATTGATGGATTCCTTAGGATTTCATTATATATGAGCCAACGCGTTGACGGAAAAGTATCCAAGTAATAATAGATACATTTAAACATGTTACAATAACCACTGACTATAAGAGTATCTTTTGAAGTTTACAAATATTCTCCTTTAACACCAAAGAAAACAATCCGATTAGTTTTGGATACAGAATCTAGGCTCATATTCTCTCAGTTTTGGATACAGAATCTAGGCTCATATTCTCTCAGTTTTGGATACAGTATCTAGACTCATATTCTCTAAGTTTTGGATACAGAATCTAGACCAGAATCTAGGCTCATATTCTCTCAGTTTTGGATACAGAATCTAGACTCATATTATCTAAGTTTTGGATACAGAATCTAGGCTCATATTCTCTCAGTTTTGGATACAGAATCTAGACTCATATTCTCTCAGTTTTGGATACAGAATCTAGACTCATATTCTCTCAGTTTTGGATACAGAATCTAGACTCATATTATCTAAGTTTTGGATACAGAATCTAGGCTCATATTCTCTCAGTTTTGGATAAAGAATCTAGACTCGTATTATCTAAGTTTTGGATACAGAATCTAGGCTCATATTCTCTCAGTTTTGGATACAGAATCTAGACTATATTCTCTCACAGTTTTGGATCCAGAATCTAGACTCATATTCTCTCAGTTGTTGGATACGAATCAGACTCACATTCTCTCAGTTTGGATACAGAATCCTTAGACATCATATTATCTAAGTTTTGGATACAGAATCTAGGTAATATTTCTCAGTTTAGGAATTACAGATCTAGACTCATATTCTCTCGTTTTTGGATAACAGAAATCTAGAATTCATATTCTCTCAGTTTGGATACAGAATTCTAGGACTAATATTCTATCAGTTGGATCAGATCTAAGACTCATATTCATCTCAGTGTTTGGGATACCAGGGAATCTAGACCAGAATCTAGGCTCATATTCTCTCAGTTTTGGATACAGAATCTAGACTCATATTCTCTCAGTTTTGGATACAGAATCTAGGCTTATATTCTCTCAGTTTTGGATACGGAATCTAGACTCATATTCTCTCAGTTTTGGATAGTCTTTTGAAGATACCGCAAGCATGTTCTTTCCTCCAATTCCATATTAATACTGAATGAACCGCGCGGTTAACCGCCATAATGTGTACGGTCACCTCGTCTGAATGGGTCCTAATATTCACTTATGGGGATGCGATTTTTACGGGAAGAGTTTTCAAAATGTTAAATGTAATTACCAGATCTTAACTATTTCCAAGTAGCTTATACTTGTGTTCACTGTCCCTTACAACAAATGCAAAAGAAAAAAATAGCTCGCAAACTTCAGTGCTTATCAGTGAGCGCAAATCGCATACAACTAACAAAAAAACACGAACCAGTTGATGCACGGCAACTGAAATTATACCACTCGGTAAAGTAAAACCAATGTTAATCTTGCATTGCGTTCATCTTAACTGAAGACATTTCCTGGATTTGTCTAGTCGATAAATTTTAATTAAATAAATCTGCAGTTTTATTCTGATATTATTCGACATGAACGCAGGTTTACATGAAGTACACCAAAAATATTATGTCCACTGGTGAAAAAGAGTAAACTGACTCACTGACTGCACTGTTTATAAATTAATTTCACATTCTATCATGATCCAATTTCCGTAAATTGTGCTTTCACTCCACATGTACCCCAAATTAATTCATCCCTGCATCTCCAAGTTCATGAACAAAGCTTTTTAACATTATAATAAAGAGCTTGTGGAACCCGGGCCTGCTGTCTCCCTTACCCTCCCAATCCTCTACCTACCCTGCCCCACCCGGGACAGACAAACAGGTTTGCAGAGAGGGTGGATGTCTCCCCTACCCTCCCATTCCCCTGCCTGCCCTGCCTCACCCAGGGCGGACAAACAGGTTTTCAGAAGCAGGGTGGATATCTCCCTTACCCTCCCATTCCCTACCTACCCCGCCCCGAAAAACTGGTTTGCAGGGAGTGGGTTGTTGTGTCATGTCTTCCCTACTGTCACCCGGGGGATGGCAAACAAGAAAACTCCTCTCAGATATTATTATTATAGATGATTCTTTTATATAAAAATGTTTTGAAATTATCATTGTTAATATAATTAAAATACAAGCTACAGTCTGTTTCTGTTCTTTCTAAGAGTGCCCTTGCCTGTGAAATAATTAATACTAATAAGCTACCCTTCAGACAGGATTATCATTTGCTTCCATAATATAGATATATCCCTGCAGGAAAAATGGCAATTGCAATTATTCATCCTGGGTGACCTCAATACCGGGAATTTGGGGTCTAGATTCACAGATTAAGAATCCCTGAGTAGATATGTAACGTTAATATGTACCATCTGAGTCTTACTAGTCTATATGGTCATCATGGAATTCACTGGAAATAATGGAAAATGCCTTGAGATCAAATATATGTCTACTATACTCGGTTTTTTTTCCATCTGTCCAGCCGCCTGTGGTGTTTGTGTATGGTAACACTGCGTCCGGGGTTTTAGATAGTCACATTCAGCTTACATTCAACAATAATAACAATATCCTATTTCGAATATTAACGGTGTAATTCGCATACAGTAAATTATTAAAAAGCTTTTCAGTTGAAAATGTACACCCAAATATCCTTTTATTTACCTAAAATTTACACATAGCGTAACTATTTAAAGCCCGGGAAGCAGTGTTACCATGTGAAAACACCACAGGCGGATGGACAGATGAAAAAAACAGAGTATAGGCAAATACAATAGGTCATCAAGAATGGAGCTGCATAGCTCCTTAAATATACGTACTATGATAATTTTCCACAGCTGTGAAACAAAATTCCAGCGTTAATCACTATCCCTGGGAAGAATTACGTTTAAGACTTAGTTTCCTGAGGAGGCTAACTAGAATATGTCAAGAAAACAAAACTTCTCCAAAGACCTTGATTAAAGTACAATAAATGAAGTAATTTTAACAGCAACAATAAATAAACTAACAGTAAGTAAACCTGATACCACTGAGAAATTAAATTGGCCTAACGAGCTAAATTTTGAATTTGGAAAGATAAGACCCTCCATCTACCACAATGCCTGAGGGGCAAAAGCCAATAAGTATCTGATATAAAATACGAAGTTGAGGATGAGGAAGAAGATGTGTAGATGGAGGTGTCATTCCTTTTAAGCCACCAAACAGCTTTTCCTGTCCAAATAACCTGTTCTTCCAGTCTTTTGGGAAAAAAAAGGAAAATATAAAAGCATGAGAAACATTGGTAGAGAGCACCTCCAAGCAAAGCATGCCCCAACCTAGAACTATAGGAAAGTTGTAGCACAGTCGAAAGCTCATAAACATAGTTGTTTGGTTGCTAACCACAGTAAGACATCTAAAATGACACGGGTTCCACTAGTAGACAAACAGAGACTTCCACCAACGAAGTGAAACATATCTGAAAGGGAGAAGTTTCATTGTAATACATTTCATTAAATGCAAGAGAAATCGATCCACTCAGCCCTACACACACACAGTCCATTCCACTCTAGAGGCAAGTTTCTGTGTCGGTGTGCCGGCTCTGGAACGCCTCGCAGGATTTCATCATATCACAGGACGCAGCATTTCTCTCAATAGAACGACATTTTAACTCTCGATTTCCCCGACATCGAACGTTCACTTCCTCCAAACGCTAAACGTTTCTCGCATACATATGGGGAGCTGATCCTTCCAACAACCACCCCACCCCCACCCCCGAATTTGATTTCGGTATCGTTCGCAGATTTCAGACGCATTTCTGGATTCTCGTCGCGAATTCATAAGTCTGAGGTCGTGATCATTTTGGCGTTGCTTCGTCGAATCATGTTATCCAAAATGCTGCTCGTTCTCCCTACCAAGGGAAATAGTGATCTCTCTTTATAATGGAATTCAAGTGATAGGCTTCACTCCTTTCAATTAATTGAGACGTAGGAAAAACTATTCCCAGCGATCGAGAGAAGAAAACAAAGCGTTTTCTTCATAATCAATAGTAAGCAGAGTCGAGGCTTTAAATAACATTACATCCATCTTTGTAGTCAAACAGTTCTGCAACAATGACGAACTGACTGACTTTAGTTCAACAGGAAAGCCTCTGTCACAGAAGGAAAATGTTTGAAAAATTCACGCTTTTTATTCCTGGTTTGCAACGAAATGATTGATCTGCTAATGAATAAATAATATATTAATTAATTTCATGGTGGTTGAATACCAAGCCAAATGAATTTAGTTAATGTCCATAATTTTTTTCTGATATTTTTGCTCCCGTCAAATCAAATTCCACTGAGATTATATTTCAACATTCGAATACAATGAAACCCCATTTTCTCTTTTACCTCTTGTAAAGGAAAATCAGATGGAATATATATTGGCTGATTTGAACTGATCTAAAAAAGATATATGATACAGACCCTGATAAAACAACAAATAATATGGTGGTTGTCCTATTAAAAGTAACAAACTTCCTAGTATCCTAAGAGACCAAAATGGAGCTCAGTAACTTCTAGAAAAATACCGACGGAACCAAGGTTGTCTTCGAATTCCCAGCTCCCAGCGTGAAGAATGGAATCTCGTTTCTCATTTCATCTAAAAATAAACATAACCATATTGAGGAGACCCAGATTGAAGAGACATCCGGAGAGAATGTACATCTGGATGGTAATTTCTCAAACCCATTTACCTGTTAATTCATTCACATAAAAAACTACTCGTTAATGGACTTGAACATACCATACATTCGCACACAGCTACTATACCTGTCTCCACATCAGGGAGTCATCCTTTTATACTAGGAAACAGGCATCCTAAAACGGTCCCTGCGACGTGACTTCAATCCTAAACCTTGTAATTCAATCAGATCAGTATGATGACCGATACTGAGTTTTTGATAAAGCGGTAGAAATGTGTTTACTGAAGTAAGGTGGCAACTAAGAAGCAAATCCCAATATTCCGCATCTTTTCTCCGGTGGCCATCGCGTAAAAATTTCTTTATAATCATTTTTAAAAAAGGGGAGGGGAGCTGGACTGAGTATGAAGACAAACCAAGGCAAGGAAGTAAAACGGGATGCAAGACAATTATCTATATACTTTCCATGTCAGTTCAAACAAATTAGCAATGTAACACCGACCAGGTCGGCATCTCAAATACCTTGTACACGACACCAAATTCAGAATTGCTCAGTTCAGTCAAAATTCCCTGCCAAAAACAGCCCAGCAACGGAAATGAAATTTTCCCCTTGTATATAGTTTCTCGTGATTTTTATTCCAGTCTTGTTTTTATAGGACGAGTACATTAATCTCTGTGGAAGTTAGGCACCACTCTTTTCCTATGAGCTTTCCTTCATGGTATATACATGAAAGTGTGACCACTGGAGTGGTCGCTGCCACGTTGAAAAGTGAATAGGGCAGGCAACTTTATCTATAAAAAGATTTGCACCAGTCCTTACAAAAAGAAAAGGTGCAGTGAAAAAAATAATTAGGAATGTTTGGCAAACTAATGCTCACACAACAAACATGGCAGCTATAAAAATCTAATTGTATGACATGTAAAGAAAGGCTACTAATGCATACTGCAGAGCACTCAAAGGAAAAAGAAAAACCAACATGACTCAAAATGACTCTATCCAAATATTGAAACGATAATATTACTGCTATTAGCTAAAGGGATAATACTTCTAAAGAGCTAAATATTCTAACTATTTTTTCTTTAAACGAGGAAACTTATCAACTGAACATAACAGAATTTTACGAGTACTGCCTAAACTACACCAACAAACAAACACACACACATATGTATGATTACACACACACACACACACACACATATATATATATATATATTAGAGGTGTATCGGATGTCTGAAAATTTGATTTGCGGATGCGGATATCAACTTTTTAAAATTTGTGGATGCGGATGCGGACACATATATCAAAAAATGAAAAATGCGGATGCGGATGCAAATGCGGATATTTGATGGCCATACCCTCGCAGATACGGATGCGGATGCGGATTTTATGTAGGTCCAAGTAATTTCGATATATTTGCTTGTGATAGACGACTTTCAGCCACATAATTCAAAATTATGTGTTACCAGGATGCATAAATTTGAAGAAAGAGAATAGATACATAATATTTGCTGAACTGGTTGAACAAAACTGATACTGTACTTATGTGCGTATCTGCTGTATGCTTCCCTATGAACGTAAAAAGTACAAACAGTACATAAAAAGTACAAGCAGTACACAAATGTTTGTCGTTGTTTTGGCAAAAGGTTATTTCATACTCACTGCATAAGAGTGACAAAACTCAAAGCCAATCTTTGCTTTCAGAGAGAGAGAGAGAGAGAGAGAGAGAGAGAGAGAGAGAGAGAGAGAGAGATTTCCAAATAAACACAATACCTTTATGATCAACAACTGCTATGAGTGACATGATGAAGTTGCTAAAACAAAATGCTATAAAACAGGTATACTGTAACTGAGTTAATTATATCTTGTAATGTGTATCATGTATTCTGAATAAGTAAATGAAAATCCAAATTTAGAAAAACGACCTCTAAAGTTACCTACAATGTATGAGTATATGGATTATGGACTATTGAACACTGAGTAGGGGGTGACATCCGCATATCCGCATTCTCCAACTGCGGATGCGGATGTTGCATGTGCTGCCAATGAGGATGTGGATGTGGATGCAGATGTTGAAAACTTGTCAATACGGATGTGAATGCGGATGCAGAGTTTCTAAAAAATGCGGATAATCTGCGGATGAGGATGCGGATGCGGATATCCAATACACCTCTAATATATATATATAAATAATATTTATTATATATATATATCTATATATATCATATATATAATATATAATATACTATTATATTTATATTTAATATAATAGATTGAATAGAGAGGGACTTCATTGACGACGACTGTGCAGGATTTGTGAACGACAGAGAAAGAGAGAAGCAGTTACCAAAACACGAAGTTTTTCAGTATTATACAAGGCCAATGAAATATAAACATTAAACGGACGAAGTCCTATGATTCTAAAATCCAATTTGCTCCCTACTCCTCTCGGGCAAAAATGGTTGAATTAAAGTCTACAAAAAAAAATTCTGCTGTATACAGAAGTCTCTCCTTTTTGGAAATCTGTTTACAATATTCATGAAATGCGCACTTATACTTCTATTGCTTTATCAGTATTTATGAACATCGATGCTTTATGATAATAACCTTTACAGAGTGCTTAAATATTTTGTGATAAAATATACCTTACATGAACAAACTAGCGGCAAATCACATCTATGAAAATGCTGTGATCTAAAATCATGAAACCGGAATTGCCAGGAAATAAGAACAAGAAATATGAACGAAATCTCAAACGACAACGCCGGGAATATTTTTCGAGAATCTAAATCGAAACTGAGTTCACTGCAGCAAACGGTATGTTTAAACTAACCCAGAAATATTTGATCCGTCCAAGGTTACGGTAATTTTGATTCTGTCCCAAATGCGCTGCAAACTCTGCAAAAGGCTGAATTCACTAAAGCATTATATTACTTACAGAAAGATGGAAGTTTTCATAGAAACAAATGGTCCATATTTAAAAGCCACAAAATTTTTACATTATCATCTTAAGGATAAAATCAATACATTACTTAATCAGAACAACTCGCCAACTATATCAACAGAAAAAATCTAGTTGATGATAAATCAATAATTCATAGACATGATTTTGAATCCCTGTCAAGACCTGGAACGAAAGAAGCGTAACAACAACTACAACAAAAGTACAAAAAAATCAAAACACCTTATCACGCTCTTTTCACACTTGAGTTAAAGAAATTTTTCTAAAGGGATTACTTAAATATTCTTCCAATTTTGCATCCGGTGTCACATCGGCTGACAACACTGTTGGAATATATTCTGGTCCTCTTCCGAAGGCTGTATTTCAACCGGAAACTTTCGCTATCGCTTTTTTTGCATAGGCTGCTCGCATAAGAATACTAATTGCTTTTCAAAATGTCTCATTAGGTTTCCCAATTCCGAACCGTATGGTAAAGGAGGCTTTTCGTTCCTTTGGTAGCAACGCTGTGGAACGGTTTCTGCACTGCTGTGGAAGTCCATCACTTATTGGAAGCTCTAACAAGACTTCGTGAGCCATTTAGAATGGAAGTAGATTTGCGTATTCATGTGGGTGTTTAGTGATGGATATGTGACATAATCAAACATGTCTTACCTTTTCCTTCGTTCCTTCCGATTCCTCCCGCTAGACGAACAAACATTTAATAAATAGTCTTCATAATTGACCGTTAGTCGATTTTTTACGGATTTCTGTGTAGTTGCATGTTAAAAACCTTCTGCTATTCACTCCTTTCCATCCATTCATCATTATTGAAATTAGTCCCATGGAATCCGTTAATATCACTGAATGCCTCTAAGATTACTATCTCCTTACAAGGTCTGGAGAATATAAGCCTTGTTACAGATGGCCCAACGCCCTCCCCAGTCTGACCATTTTTAACTGCTATCGTATAAAAGGTCTCACGACAGGCGGATGCAGCGGACAGGTACTTTAGAATCAAACCCACAGGCCACCTTCAGACATGGCCAACTTGTTAGGTTCCCTCTGCAGTGTGTAAATAAGAAGATATCGACCTACTAGTTCCTATAAGCCCCATCGACCTTAGTTCCTCCTAGGCCACGGCTTATCTGTCTGCATTGTGTCTGTCATTACTTACAAATACAAATGTTTTCATTTAAACACAACCGATTCTAATTTTTACCTTGAATAAAACCCTTGAATGATAGTATTATTTAAAGAAAAGCCTTCAAACCGAGGTGCTACCATATCAACCTGGGTACCAGTGCAAACTTTTAAAGCTCAAATACTTTGAACAAATGCGACATGCCATAACAACCAGACGGAAATTTATGGTCATAATTGTTTAATCAGATGTGTTGAACTCATAAATGTCACTATATTCCTTTACGAGCTGGTTCCCGCAATAGTTGAAAAAAAAAAAAATTACCGCGGCATCTTGATTGATATTTTCTGAAAAAAAAAATTCGTCCTTAAAAAGTGCCTTCTGTCCATCAAGTACGTGCTCGAAACGCTCAAGTCCTCAAAAACATAATTTCCTTCAGATATTCCTGAGTCATAAGTAATACGCGCGTCACCCTCAATAACCAGTGACTCCCGTAACTCCTAACAATGCAAACACTAGCATATCTCAATAAATAGAGCAAACTTTCTAATTACCTGATCATAGTTGCTCCTTGAATAACGAACAGGACCATTTGCGTCTCGAAGGAAACTATAAATAACTGTTGAAGTCTCCCTTAACAGTAATGAGCTCCATATTATACCAGGCACATTCAGAAAGGCACACATCACAAATCCTGAAGAAAAAGGAAATTATAATAGAGCCTACAACTTCAGCTTGTTTTTTTTATGGACTTCTACTGTCTACACAAATAAAGGATTAGATTCATAGCTACTTAAATAACCTGAATCCTCAACCGTTTATATAAACTTTCTTGCTTTGACCTATTCATACTTTACAGACTTTCCTTAATTAGTCATCCAACAGTGATTCGGCAGAGCTAATAAAAATTCATATTATTTATAGATAATTGCCAAATAATACCAAGTCAGACAGATGTTACGCCAATGTCTGTACATTCTAAAAAAGGAGTCTGTTTAAAATATCACGTAAAAGCTACTGAAATGGGCCACGAGGTCCTTCTCACAAAAATCAGAAAAGCGTAGATTATGAGTAAAGGCCAGTATCATCAAAAATTTTAGAGTTGAGGCCATTGCTTTTTTTTTTTTAATACTGAAATCCCGAGACACTCCTGAATCAAGGGCCAGAAAATTTCATCATTAACAGGTTGTGATGACAGCGAGGGTGATAAAGGAAGTATGGAGTGAAACCAATTCAAATAAATTAGAGGACGAACGAAAAGCCATTATATATTTCTTCATCACATAAAAAAGGGTTCATACGTTTCGTGTGTGCAAAATAATTCACTGACTTTACTCGGAAATCATTTACAAAAACTATGTAATTGAAATGTCAGTTGAATACTGAATAAACAGACAGACAGGTGAAATAATGTTAAAAATAGAAATACAATTAAGAAACTTATTAGACTTTTTCCCATATTTTTGTTAAATCACAGACCACAAGGACTATGAACACTTTTTCCCTTTTTCTTTTAAATGAATGCATACATCGACAATGGCGATACATAACAACGTATAATATTTTCCACTAAATTACACCTTCTGTTCTAAGACTTAACAAGCTTCCATCTTAAAATCAATTAAGATCTTTTTCTTTCTTTCTTTTGCGTACAGATGGGAAGTTGGGCCCCAGTTTGTTTAACGATAAAGGATAAAACGACTTTTGGTGGCCATAAAAATAAAATGCCCTGAGCGGCAAAAGGAGAGGAAGGTGAGCCTCCCCTCTTCATATTTCTAACTTTATCCTCTCCCACTTTCTTGTCCCTCTCATTCATCAAGGCAACTGGCTCTATTCTATCCAGTTCGGAAAAAACATTAAAACTGTAGAAAAAAAAAGATCAAATGCGAATTAACAACACTCGTGAGACCAATTGGTCATCCACTAATGGAAATGCTTTTTCAAAGAGAGAGAGAGAGAGAGAGAGAGAGAGAGAGAGAGAGAGAGAGAGAGAGAGAGAGAGAGAGAGAGAGAGAGAGAGAGAGAGAGAGAGAGTTGCTTAACGTATAATTTTGACGAAAAGGGATGAATCAATGCGTTTTTAATGCCACAGGCTAGTGAATGAAAAAATTTGGGTTACCAGAGTTTGCAATTTATGGGCTAGGGAGACACAGAGAACATGTACGATTCTACATTCCTTTCCTCTTCTTTTTCTCGTTGTTCTTCACTCAAAAAGATTCTAAGAGTAGTAGTAATAAGTTATTAAAGGCAAATAATAAATAGTAATAAGTAAAGTATTCTAATAACTACTTATGGCTTCATTATAGCTGTATGTAGTCATATCTTCCTACATTACTATCAAAGGTTAGTACTACTGCTCTCACTATTATTAAAACAAAGCCTGGAGACCTTCCTTGGCTAAAGTTGAATGAGAAGAAAAATTTCCTCAAAAGATTTAAAATCCATAATGACCAAATGTACAGATGATGAAATCTAGACCCGTTTTCAAATTTCATTCTGAGTGGGAATAAATAAAGTAATTCAATAGATAAATACACAGCTAAATAAATAAATGAGAAAAGTAATGCCTTTAATAAATGAGAAAAGTAATGCCTTTAATAACACTAGTTACTATTTACTAGTGAATATGAGGAAAAATGACGATCAGCTTATGACTTTGATTCTGGACGGGGAAATTACATATGCCATAACACCAGATTTTCACCTTTATACATCTCCCTTTGAAATGGGTACGTGTTGCGTATACTGGCACATTTTTTATTCAATTTTTGACAGAGTCTGGGAATTTCTCCTGCTCTAAGACCTCCTATCTTAATCTTACACAATTCTCAGCTTCGTCCGAACAACCATTAATGAATTCTACAGAAAATTAAAATTTTGAACTTAATAACAGTTATGTTTTCCTGAAGTCTTGCCAACAAGACGTAACGAGTTAGAGGAAAAGTGTCAGTAAAGTTTTTCTTTTTTTACATTAGAAAAGTTTTTCGTAAAGCTGCTATACTATTGTGTATGGTTTTTTAATAACATGGAGAAAAAAGCATCATGATTATTTTGAAGGTGTTTCATTCATGTGTCAATCCATGGCTGATACGGTTTTCATTGCTAGCAGGCATGAAACTCCACGAGTAGCATAACATCAAAAGCAGCATGTTATAGTCAGCATATAACCAAAAAAATTTGGCTGAATGTTTAAACAAACGGCAGTAGGATAACTAATTAGAACACTGCGATGGAGACGGTACTTAAAGGCCAGGTACTGTGTCAGTGGTCTGTACTTAGAAAATTTTATTGTACTTATGTATCAGTGCTGTCAAACTCGAATAATTCTTAAGGGTTGAAAATCTGTCACAGCAACCATGAAAGGAAAGAAGACAATAAATGAGGAAGGGCAATTTGGTGAAAGAATGAATGCTTACAGAATGAATTAAACGGCTTTGAAATATTGTCATACCTTCTTAAGAAGACAAGACTCAAATTCATTGGGCTCTGGCAGAAAATTGTTATAATAATTAGCAGAGCTTTAGTTTGTATGCCCTTTTAACACGCAGTAAGCTAAATTAATTGTTTGGTGACGGAACAAGTCTCTTTATCTTTGAAAAAAACTTTTTTAAGTATAAAGCCTATGAGAATCCATATTGTAACGGACATACAGACATAAATAAAACAAACCTCTATATCATTCTTTCTAAACGTAAATAAAAATGCTATTAACCAAATAAAAGACTATTCAAAATCTCATCACCTTGAAGATAACAGTTAATAATTTCAGATCAACTACAAATAAAGTTATAAATACTTAACATTAAACTCACTGAAGTGCATACTGTTATATATATGTCCAATTGCGACTTCCAACTGCGTCATAGCCCCTGATTTAATAAAAACAAAATATAATAAACATATGAAAAAAAATGATTAAATAAGGAGACTGTCGTGTTTTAAGACATACAATTCAAAAGCAGCACAGATCTTACGCTAACTTCTTAAAAGTATGACCATAAATAGTATGAAAGAGCTTGTACTGCTGAAGGTAGCTTCTGCCACAAAGGAACAAAAGTGATTTGTTCACTTCCCTTCATTAAAACATTGCAATCAGTACATAAGATACTCATTTATAAGTACTAGTTAACATACATGAAAATACTAAACGAAAGAAAGGAATATAGGGCCTAATCAATCGAACAACAATATGAAAGTTGCCGAGACATTTGTGATATCATTTAAGTTATTGCTTTTGCCACTTATTGTTATGAAATAGAAGGATGACAGTCATGTTAATGGCAAAAGTGAAAGATAAACTAAGAACAGACCGTCTCCGTCTGTACAATACTGAATGCGGAATGCTACTACGTTTAGGAAGGAGCTGTACTGGCGATAAATTATCTGCTTCCGAATGTTCAATCGATCAGCCATAAAAGACCTGATTTATTGAGTCGAAAGTTCACCCACCTAGAAAAAAAAGCAGGGGAAGAAATCATTCCAACGTTAACTAATAAAGGAAACGACTAAATCCCTTTGGAAAGGAGCCAAATACGATTAAAAGCGATCGTTCGAAGAACAAAGCTGGATTATGGAAGAAGTCATTCTAGACTAGTATCTTCTCAGTTTCTGCTGGAGTAGTGTTGTACTAGGGTGAATTAAAAATAAGGCAACATATATAAGCAAGTCGATACTAAATAGTTTTAATTAATATATATATATATATATATATAATATATATATATATATATATAAAATTAAGCTACTAACGTCGTATAATATCGTATTCACGCTACTACGGGAATATTCCTAAATAAGTAACTTAATGCCGCATCTGCCGTACTTATTTACCCATCGAGACCGGGGAAAATGTTCTTAGTGTTCAGCAGTAACCTACCTCCACCAGATTAATGATTGTACATAAATCACGGTGATAAAAAAATGTCATAAAGAGAGCTACGTGTTCCAAACGTATCAATTGATGGCAAATTGTTTACCGTCGACTGGAGTCGTTGGAAAAGCATTGTGTTGAGCGTTCGAGACTCTTCAGTATCATTCCATTTATCACTTTAAAATGTCGCCCTTCGGGAATATTCCCGATATAACGAGAATTCCATATTCAACGGCATTTGTAGCTTAATGATTGTATATAAATGACAGTTTGATAAAAATAATTATATAGATATATAAAACGTTCTCGAAAAAAACACTTATTTAATACATATAAATATATTACGAAAAATAAAAAAAACGTGATGATTATATGAACAAAGTTACAGCCACGACGGTAAATTGAAACCCTGGATAGCCAAGTACTTTCGTCTTATTACCAAGACATGGTCACAGCAACTAAAGATATGCATTGTTGACTTTGATTAAGCTGGCCTTATGCCAGCACGGGCTCTTTTTCCTAGAGCAGACCGTAGGTCATTTTGAATATTTTCCAGGAGGCACCCATCTGTAGGAGAAAAAGATCGACAGCAGCGAGTACTGGCGAGTCAGAGATAGCCAGTAAGGAAAATTGAAATAATTATCGTCGGAGACAAAGACTCTATGGTGTTTAAATACCATTTTTCATTACTCAATGCAATGGGAAAAGCATCGATCGTTAGCGGTGAAGAACGATGAAGGCAAAACGAAAATAAGTCTTAGAAACAGCAACGCAGAAGTTAGCAACAGCTTAAGTGGTAGTTAGAGTGATAGTTGAAAAATTTCGGTCGTTAGACGTGAGGCGGCCGAAAACGAAGGAGAAAATGCCGCATCTGCCGTACTTATTTACCCATCGAGACCGGGGAAAATGTTCTTAGTGTTCAGCAGTAACCTACCTCCACCAGATTAATGATTGTACATAAATCACGGTGATAAAAAAATGTCATAAAGAGAGCTACGTGTTCCAAACGTATCAATTGATGGCAAATTGTTTACCGTCGACTGGAGTCGTTGGAAAAGCATTGTGTTGAGCGTTCGAGACTCTTCAGTATCATTCCATTTATCACTTTAAAATGTCGCCCTTCGGGAATATTCCCGATATAACGAGAATTCCATATTCAACGGCATTTGTAGCTTAATGATTGTATATAAATGACAGTTTGATAAAAATAATTATATAGATATATAAAACGTTCTCGAAAAAAACACTTATTTAATACATATAAATATATTACGAAAAATAAAAAAAACGTGATGATTATATGAACAAAGTTACAGCCACGACGGTAAATTGAAACCCTGGATAGCCAAGTACTTTCGTCTTATTACCAAGACATGGTCACAGCAACTAAAGATATGCATTGTTGACTTTGATTAAGCTGGCCTTATGCCAGCACGGGCTCTTTTTCCTAGAGCAGACCGTAGGTCATTTTGAATATTTTCCAGGAGGCACCCATCTGTAGGAGAAAAAGATCGACAGCAGCGAGTACTGGCGAGTCAGAGATAGCCAGTAAGGAAAATTGAAATAATTATCGTCGGAGACAAAGACTCTATGGTGTTTAAATACCATTTTTCATTACTCAATGCAATGGGAAAAGCATCGATCGTTAGCGGTGAAGAACGATGAAGGCAAAACGAAAATAAGTCTTAGAAACAGCAACGCAGAAGTTAGCAACAGCTTAAGTGGTAGTTAGAGTGATAGTTGAAAAATTTCGGTCGTTAGACGTGAGGCGGCCGAAAACGAAGGAGAAAAGAAGGTTGTTTAGTAGTAGAAATAGAAGATAATTGCCAACTAAATAGTTAACGACTATTTCGTCTGGAGAAAACGATACTCTCTTCCGATGAGATAGTATGGAAGGTCGATCTCGAAGTTCTTGGCGTCACTGAAAAGTTCTTGTGCCAGCGTTTTTGGAAAGCTTTTCTAGCTTCATTAACTGTTATGTCCAGGAGACGTTTAAGCTCAGCGGTGAGGACTAATGATCGATATTTATATCAGTGATTGTTAGCTCGGTCTGAGTAGTTTCCTTGTCTGGGTTTCTTCTTCCATATGGGCTGGCGGTACTTCAATATGGATTCCTGCTCCGACACGCAAAACAGGAGCTACTGGCGGTGGTGGGGGTTGCGAGAAAAATATGAAGGGTTGGGGGTATATCCTTAAGGGTCGGAGGTTGGGAGCGGTTGGTTGGTTTTATAAAGTTTAGGTGTAACACCAAGCACTGGGGCAGCAAAGGCCATTCAGCGCTTACTGTATAACTATGAAATTATAAGACGTTATATCATATAAAGCAGGTTTATTTCTTTGCGATATTTTACTATATTTTGAAGTGGGGCATTTTCTCCCAATAGTTCTTCAAGTGGTATGTTATATATGTTGTTGGATCTTCGTTTTCTTTCGAATTTATTGCATTTAGTTAGTAGATGACGGACTGTGACCAGAGTACGACAATGGTCACAGTAAGGGGCCTGTCTTTCCTCGCCTTGCAACATCAAGTATTTGTGCGTTAAGTATGTGTGTCCTATTCTTAATCTTGTTAATATGACATCTTCCCTTCTTTGACATTGTTGTCTATTCCAAGGTTTTACAGATGGTTTAATATGCTTTAATTTATGATTCAATTCTAGCCATTCTTTTTCCCATTTTGATTGACAGTATTCATTTATTGTTGTTTTAATGTCATTGTAAGGTATTTGTATTTTTTTGATAGACTCCTTTTTTACTGCCTTTTTGGCTTCTTTATCCACCTCTTCATTACCCTTTATGCCCACATGGGAAGGGACCCAACAGAGTTTTATATTTATAGATTTCCGTTTTACTATTATATCAATCCACTCCCTTATTTCTTCAATTACGGGATGAGAAACTGTGTATTGTCTTAGCGCTTCTAAAGCACTGTAAGAATCCGTGTATATTACAAAGGTATCTTTTGCCTTTCCCACCATAAAGGTATGTTTTATAGCCTCTAATATAGCATTTATTTCTGCAGTGAATATAGAGCATATTTTTGGAATTTTTTCCCTTATTTTTATATTTTTTGTTACTACAGCATAGCCTACACCCTCCTTCGACTTGGAACCATCTGTATAAATACTAATGTCCCGTTTATGTTTTTCCTGGTGTGACAGAAATTCACTCCTTAATTGTGCATCTGTTACCTTCTTATTAAATGATTTCTCACAGATTTCTATTTTAGCATGTCTCCACGGAGGTATTTTAGGAGTGGTTATTTTTGATATGCTACTTGTTCCTAATTTTAGATGTTCTATATCAGGTTTTAATCTATTCTCCAATGGTTTAGAGGCTCTTGGTTTATTGTCATAATTATTTGTTATGTTCTTCATATATTTGGTGTTTGGATTATCATTAAGGTTATTTATTTTAGCTATATATTTTAATCCCATTTCTTCTCTTCGTACTTTCAGGGGATCTATTCCTGCTTCTACATACAGACTTTCCACGGGGAAAGTTCTGTAGGCTCCAGTGCATAGTCTAATACCCATGTTATGTATGACATCCAGTTTTGTTAATATGGTTTTAGAAGCACTACCATATACTTGACATGCATAATCAAGTTTACTTAGACAAATAGCCTTATATACTTTTATCAGAGAGGTTCTATCAGCACCCCAGTCATTATGCGCAATTACTTTTATTATATTTAAGGATTTTCTTACTTTTATCGCCAGTTGCTCTATATGTTCTTTAAATGTAAGTTTTTTATCAAGTATTCCACCGAGGAATTTTATCTCATCATCATATTCAATTATATCATTATTTATGAATAAAGTAGGAATTAATTCCTGTTTTCTTGATCTAGTAAATCTGACTGCTTTTGTTTTTTGCGGTGAAAATTTAAAACCCTTGTTATCGGCCCATTTTTTTATCCTATTTATGGCTGCTTGAAATCTGTTGGTTATGTCTAGCGCTTTTTCACCACTACTATATATGACGAAGTCATCTACAAAAAGGGATCCTTGGACTCCTGGTGGGATAATTTCAATTATCTCATTTATTGCTATTGCAAACAACGCCACGCTTAGTACACTACCTTGGGGTTGGTTGGTTTTATAAAGTTTAGGTGTAACACCAAGCACTGGGGCAGCAAAGGCCATTCAGCGCTTACTGTATCACTATGAAATTATAAGACGTGTTATATCATATAAAGCAGGTTAATTTCTTTGAGATAATTTACTATATTTTGAAGTGGGGCATTTTCTCCCAATAGTTCTTCAAGTGGGATATTGTATATGTTGTTGGATCTTCGTTTTCTTTCGAATTTATTGCATTCAGTTAGCAGATGACGGACTGTGACCAGAGTACGACAATGGTCACAGTAAGGGGCCTGTCTTTCCTCGCCTTGCAACATCAAGTATTTGTGTGTCAAGTATGTATGTCCTATTCTTAATCTTGTTAATATGACATCTTCCCTTCTTTGACATTTTTGTCTATTCCAAGGTTTTACAGATGGTTTAATATGCTTTAATTTATGATTCAATTCTAGCCATTCTTTTTCCCATTTTGATTGACAGTATTCATTTATTGTTGTTTTAATGTCATTGTAAGGTATTTGTATTTTTTTGATAGACTCCTTTTTTACTGCCTTTTTGGCTTCTTTATCCACCTCTTCATTACCCTTTATGCCCACATGGGAAGGGACCCAACAGAGTTTTATATTTATAGATTTCCGTTTTACTATTATATCTATCCACTCCCTTATTTCTTCAATTACGGGATGAGAAACTGTGTATTGTCTTAGCGCTTCTAAAGCACTGTAAGAATCCGTGTATATTACAAAGGTATCTTTTGCCTTTCCCACCATAAAGGTATGTTTTATAGCCTCTAATATAGCATTTATTTCTGCAGTGAATATAGAGCATATTTTTGGAATTTTTTCCCTTATTTTTATATTTTTTGTTACTACAGCATAGCCTACACCCTCCTTCGACTTGGAACCATCTGTATAAATGCTAATGTCCCGTTTATGTTTTTCCTGGTGTGACAGAAATTCACTCCTTAATTGTGCATCTGTTACCTTCTTATTAAATGATTTCTCACAGATTTCTATTTTAGCATGTCTCCACGGAGGTATTTTAGGAGTGGTTATTTTTGATATGCTACTTGTTCCTAATTTTAGATGTTCTATATCAGGTTTTAATCTATTCTCCAATGGTTTAGAGGCTCTTGGTTTATTGTCATAATTATTTGTTATGTTCTTCATATATTTGGTGTTTGGATTATTATTAAGGTTATCTATTTTAGCTATATATTTTAATCCCATTTCTTCTCTTCGTACTTTCAGGGGATCTATTCCTGCTTCTACATACAGACTTTCCACGGGGGAAGTTCTGTAGGCTCCAGTGCATAGTCTAATACCCATGTTATGTATGACATCCAGTTTTGTTAATAGGGTTTTAGAAGCACTACCATATACTTGACATGCATAATCAAGTTTACTTAGACAAATAGCCTTATATACTTTTATCAGAGAGGTTCTATCAGCACCCCAGTCATTATGCGCAATTACTTTTATTATATTTAAGGATTTTCTTACTTTTATCGCCAGTTGCTCTATATGTTCTTTAAATGTAAGTTTTTTATCAAGTATTACACCGAGGAATTTTATCTCATCATCATATTCAATTATATCATTATTTATGAATAAAGTAGGAATTAATTCCTGTTTTCTTGATCTAGTAAATCTGACTGCTTTTGTTTTTTGCGGTGAAAATTTAAAACCCTTGTTATCGGCCCATTTTTTTATCCTATTTATGGCTGCTTGAAATCTGTTGGTTATGTCTAGCGCTTTTTCACCACTACTATATATGACGAAGTCATCTACAAAAAGGGATCCTTGGACTCCTGGTGGGATCATTTCAATTATCTCATTTATTGCTATAGCAAACAATGCCACGCTTAATACACTGCCTTGGGGAATTCCTTCCTCCTGGATAAATGATTCAGAGATTTCTGCCCCCACTTTGACTTTTATATATCTTTCAGATAGGAATTCCCTAATATATTCATATAAATTGCCTCCTATTCCCCATTCTATCAATTTTTTTAAAATCCTTCCCCTCCAGGTGGTATCGTATGCCTTCTCTAAATCAAAAAATACTCCTATTGTTTGTTTTTTACCAACCATTGCATTTTGTATCTCTCTTGTAATCATTAAGAGGGGATCTATGGTACTTTTATTTTTCCTGAATCCAAACTGTCTGTTTGACAATAGCTGTTTATTTTCTAATACCCATATTAATCTGTTATTCACCATTTTTTCAAATATCTTACTTAGACAACTAGTAAGGGCTATTGGCCTATAGCTGCTTGGTGACTCCGGGTCTTTTCCTGGTTTTAATCCTGGTATGATTAAAGATTCTTTCCAGGTTTTAGGTATGCTGTGAGAGTGCCATAATTCATTTAAAATTTCTAATAAGAAGGTTTTGCTTTCATCTGGTAGATTTTTTATCATTTCATATCTAATATTGTCTTCCCCTGGAGCGGTTGGACTTGCAAGTTTCAGGACATTTTCCAGTTCTTCCATGGTGAAAGGAAGATTATAGATTTCCTGATTATTAGATTTTATTGGTATTGGGACATAATTTTTAATTTTTAATTGGAATTTTTTTGTATAGTTCGAGATACTAGATGTTTTGGCGAAGCATTTACCCAATTCATTTGCTACTAGTTTGGGGTTTGAAATATAGTTGTTTTCTACTTTTAATGTAGGTAATGGTTCTGGCCGATATCTACCCTGCAGTTTATTTATTTTCTTCCAGATTTCTTTGTCTTGAGATTTAGAATTTATATTATTAATATATTTTTTCCATGAATTTCTTTTGGCTATCTTGAATATTCTTTTCTGCTTTGCTTTAGCTCTCAAATATGCAATTCTATTGGCATCACATTTATGTCTCAGATATCTTCTAAAGCATGTTCTTGTTATCTTCCTTGCTGCTTTACATTCCTCATTCCACCAGGGTACCAGTGGTCTAGTCGGATTGCCTGAGGTAACTGGAATAGTTTCATTTGCTTTATCATCTATTGTTTTTACTAGATGTTCATAAGCATCTATGTGGTTTGTAAAGTCAGATATTTTTTTGTTAATAACCGTTTTCTCTTTATATAAATTCCAATTTGCTTCCTCCATTTTCCTCTTCGGTATATATGTTATATTATTATTATTTTTTAGCTCAATTTGTATTGGCCAGTGGTCACTCCCAAATAAATTATTATTTACTTTCCAACTGAAATCTGTGGCAATTTCTGGGGAACATAAAGTAATGTCTATTGCAGATGAGGTATTATGATAAACATCAAATCTTGTTGGAGAACCATCATTTAAAATAATCAAATTTTTGTTATCTATAAAATCTAGGACAGTGTTTCCTCTCCTGTCAGATGATGTACTTCCCTACATGGGATGTTTGGCGTTGAAGTCACCTACTAAGTAAGGTTTTGGTAATTGTTCTATTAGATTTTCTAAGTCTTCCACTTGTAATGGTCTATTATTTCCAAGATGATCTATTAAGCGACTTTCTAAAGATGGTTCCATGTATATTGAGCATATTGTTATTTTTTTTCCAGGAATACTTGAACTGCACATGCCTGTATTACTGAGTTAATCCTAACAGGTTGGCATTTGATTGAAGAATGTGTTATGATTGCAGTTCCTCCTTGGCTGTTGTCATTTAAAATTGGTGTTGATTTCCACACATTATAATTTATGCCAGCATTGAGAACATTGTTACCTATTTTAGTTTCCTGTAAGCAAATGATATTTGCATTACATTCTCTAATTAATGATTTCAAGTTTTCATTATTTGATAGGTATCCTCTAATATTCCATTGTAAAATAGACATTTTAAAAAGGTTTTGGGTTTTGTTTTAATATCTTTATTTGTTTTCCTGAACTTTGAATTTTATTGAAGTTGTATAATTTTGCTGTACTTTGTTCTTCTTTTGGTGGGTGATGTATTTCTGCTATTGTTTTCTTTATTGGCTGAAGAGTCTCAGGTGTTCTTTTTATTAGGGGTGCATTTAAATGGCTTTTGATCTTGGTTCTATTTCAATACTTTCTTCAATTTTATCTGATGTTTTAACTTTCTCTTTTATTTGGGTTTCTCTTTTTTCATTTTTAGTTTGCAAGCAATTTTCGTTTACTTTGTCTTCTCGGTATTCATTTTTTTCCATATAGATTTTGGGTCTTACTGATTGTTTAATTTGTTTCTTGGATTTGGGTGGGGTTGTTTCAAGTAGTCTTTTTTTTGTCTTTTGACTTGGCTCTTGTATTTTGCTTGTCCTCCACATTCATCATGTCTTCTTGCATTTCTGGTGTTGGTAATATATTATATAAATTTGTGTTGCTTATATGTTCTGTAGCTTCCGAGCTTGAATTTTGGGCCTTTATATTATGAGTATTTTCAGTTTGATTTATACTGTGCAATATTGTAGGAATTTGGTTTTGCGCTTCTTTATTTACTACCTCTTTATATGTGTTTTTCCTTGCTGGGTCTTGTAAACCTCTTACTTTTAGTTCTATCTTCGCTTCTCTTATTGACATTCCACTCCTTTCTTGTAAGATTTTTAATTCAGTATTGTATAGGTAATATGCGCATTCCTTCGATCTTGAGTGGTGATTCTGACCACAATTTATGCAAATTGGGTTTTCACAGTCCCATTTTGTTGTGTGGTTGTATGATCCACAACATGCACATCTTGGAGCTTCTCTACAATTTTTATTTGAATGGCCAAATTTATTACATGATTTGCACTGTAGTGGTTTAGGGATATATGGTCTTATCTCTCTCGTCTGCCCCAATACTTTAATTGTTAAAGGGAGTTCGTTTCCTTCAAATTTCAATTTAGCTATTTGTATATTGATTTTTGAATTTTTCCTACTTGGGATATCATAGATGTCACAATCTTCAATGTTTTTATATCTTTTCTTGAGCGAGTCCATCAACATATTTTTATCTATTAGTTCGTCGTCATTATTTGGCAGGATTATTGTACCACAAATACTATTAATTTTATTATGCTTGGTGAATTTTATTTTTGTGTTATCTATGTTCGTAATTTGTAAGTAGTTTTTCTGATTGAGCTTTAGTAGTGGTTTCCACTATCCATGTATTTGTTTGCGTTTGACGAAATTTCATGTTTTCTGTTGGGTATCTGTCAGTAAATAATTTTCCAATTTTAAATTTGAAATCTTGTTTTCACTTTCTATTGTCAAAAATCTTGTCCAACTGTCTTTTCCAAAAAGTGATTCAAATAAAGCTAGCGAAGGGCTAGGCTGGAATTTTCTTTTGATAAATCTTTTTGGCCTAGTAAAAGGCTCCATGGTTGCTATATTTTGGATTGAAGTGTCCAAAAGGGTGTCCTTGTTCGTTTCCAGGGTCAGATGGTTATCTAGTGTCACGGGGTCACATTTTCCGGGGGACTGAGTTCCATAGTCAATTTCCATTTTTCCTTTTTTTTTTTAAATTACAGAGAAACCAACTGCAAGCCATGGTAAAAACTGGGTCTCCTCTCAAAGACTTCCCCCTCACCAAAGACACACAGCAGAGACCAACTCCCATATGTCCACTCCCTACCCTACCCCGAAGGGATGGCTCTAACATAACATGATTGGCTCAAGTGTAAGCAAAACCCGCTTGATAGGACCGAGGGCATAGCTAGTATGCAATCATCCCCACGCATGTTATTTTAGAGGGCAATCCGGATAAATTGCCGAGAGTCCTACCGTGGAGACTGTACCTCCCCGGATTCCGTAGGCAAGTCCCCACATGTAGTCCTGCCCCAATAAATATTGATGTAGAGTCACATCAATATCCTCAGGGTCCAAACATAATCGAGCGGTGGACCAAACCGCTATAGTCCCTGCCATTTGGATCAAGGTAAAGCCCAAGTTCAGAGACCCAGCTCCTACCTAACCTACACGAGGGTTTTAGTGAAGAGAAGGAGGACAGCTAGGGGGAGCAACTGAGTGAAAGAAAGTAAGAGATTGGAAGATGATCAAGTAAGAGAAAAATTGAGACATTTAGATTCAAACTAGGAGATAATTCTCCTAGTTCGAAAGCCCTCTTGCCCGCTACGCATTTTCAACCACTCGCTACAGGTAGGTCAGGTGATCTACCGGCCTGCCCTGGGCGGCAGGACTAGGAACCATTCCCGTTTTCTATCATATTTTCTCTCTTCCACCTGTCTCCTGCGGGGAGGCTGGGTGGGCCTTTAATTGTATATATCTGCCAGGTAAGTATGTATGAAACTTTATTGTAACATAACAATATCATTTTCATACAATCAACTTACCTGTCAGATATATACATATCTGATTGGCACCCTTCGGTGGAGGGTAAGAGACAGCTACTATATGGAATAGACAGGTAAACAACATATGTTGTAGGTATAAATAAAACCTTGGTTCCTACCTGATAGGTGGTAGACTTCGTGGGTGTTTGCCCAGTAGTCTGCATCACCTCAAGAAACTTTAGCGAGATATATGATCTATGGCCAAGAGTTCTTGTGGGTCTGCCGATGGGGTCTTATCCGCTTACTCGGCAGAGCCTGAAAGGACTTTGTCAATGGGTGCTGATCCACTTATATGACAATACACCTTATGAAGGAGCACACAACCAATCCCGACCACCTGATCCTAACCATATGTTAGAACTAAAGATTGTTCCGAGTTATCCCCGAACTCTTCACAACAACCGTAACTCAAAACCACTACGCACACATACATAATTTTCTAAAAAAAAAAAAAAAAAAATTATACCCATCTAATTAGATATGACAAGATTCTCTTACTGAACAACATAGACGGCCGCCCGTGCTAAACCAAGTCCTCCATTGTTCGAAGAGACTCCAGACCATATCTAAAAAGAAGAAAAGTATATACTTTAAGGATTGGTGTCGGCTCCCGTACCCAGAATCGTATCCGCCGATACGAAAGGACCCAGAGAAAAACACTTCTCATATGTCACACGAACGTCTTTCAAGTAATGAGATGCAAATACTGAGTTGCATCTCCAAAATGTCGTATCTATGATGTTTTTAAGCGACATATTCTTATGAAACGAGAGAGACGTCGCTACTGCTCTCACTTCATGAGCTTTAACTTTCAATAGTCGCAACTCTTCGTCAGGACAGACCTTATGCGCGTCTGTAATGACGTTCCTCACAAAGAATGCCAGAGCATTCTTTGACATCAGTCTTGTGGGGTCTTTTACCGCGCACCAAAGACCTTGTCTAGAGCCTCCCATCTGATGCTTTCTCTGAATGTAGAACTTTAGAGCTCTTACAGGGCATAGAGATCTTTCTGCTTCTCTTCCTACGAGACTCGATATGCCTTTGACTTCGAATGACTTAGGCCAGGGATTCGAGGGATTCTCATTCTTAGCTAAAAACAGGGTCTTAAACGAGCAAATAGCTGAGTCTCCCTTGAAACCTACTTTATCCTGCAGAGCATGTAATTCACTAACTCTCTTTGCCGTAGCTAAAGATAATAGGAATAGGCATTTTCTGGTGATGTCTCTAAACGATGCCAGATGAGGAGGTTCGAACCTTTCAGATGAAAGAAACTTGAGAACCACGTCTAGGTTCCAGTTAGGAGGGACCGGTTCCTTAGACTTTGAAGTCTCAAAGGACCTTATGAGATCGTGGAGATCTTTATTATCTGCCAGATCTAATCCTCTATTCCTGAAGACTGCCGAGAGCATACTTCTGTATCCCTTTATTGTGGATACAGCTAGATGAGATTGCTCTCTCAGGAATAGAAGGAAATCAGCAATTTCCGCTATAGAGGTAGTGGAGGAGGACAACTTCTTAGTTCTACACCACCTTCTAAAAACCTCCCACTTCGACTGATATACTTGCCTAGTGGAGGTTCTGCGTGCTCTCGCGATCGCGCTTGCAACTTCGCGAGAAAACACTCTCACTCTGACGAGTCTTTCGATAGTCGAAAGGCAGTCAGAGCGAGAGCGGGGAGGTTTTGATGATACCTCTTGAAGTGTGGCTGTCTGAGAAGATCCATCCTTCTTGGTAGGGAT
The DNA here is from genome assembly GCF_015104395.2 of Macrobrachium nipponense. Lineage (NCBI taxonomy): Eukaryota > Metazoa > Arthropoda > Malacostraca > Decapoda > Palaemonidae > Macrobrachium > Macrobrachium nipponense. The sequence goes on along the minus strand of NC_061102.1, from coordinate 32,285,323 downwards.
CTGGGAAAGTCTACGATCCACTCTACCACCTCCGTGAACCAATCTTGGGCCGGCCAAAAGGGGGCTATCAATATCATCCTCGTCTCCTTTGACGCCACAAACTTTTTCAGTACTAGTCCCAGGACTTTGAATGGAGGAAAAGCATAGACGTTTACGCGAGACCAATCTAGCAGGAAGGCGTCTACCATAAGAGCTCTTGGGTCTTCCACGACCGAGCAAAAGACTGCCAGCCTTTTGGAGATGAATGTGGCGAAGAGATCCACATGAGGTGTCCCCCACAGCGACCAGAGAGATTGACACACCTCGTGTAGGGTCCACTCTGTATGAACGGACCTGGTTCCTCCTGCTGAGTCTGTCCGCCCTCACATTCTTTACTCCCTGAACGAACCTTGTAAGAAGGGAGATGTTCCTGTGAGACCGTCAAAGCAAAAGGTCTTTCGTCAGCTCGTAAAGGAACGAGGAGTGAATCCCTCCTTGTTTTCGAATGTAGGCAAGTGCTGTGGTGTTGTCCACGTTTACTTGCACTACTTTGTTCGAAACCAGAGGTTCTAGACTCTTCAAAGCCAGATGTACGGCAAAAAGCTCTTTGCAGTTTATGTGCCAAGACACCTGCGCTGGTTCCCAGGTGCCTGACACCTCCTTCGAGCCTAATGTTGCTCCCCAACCTTTCTCCGACGCGTCGGAGTACAACACTAGGTCTGGGTTCTGGATTTTTAGAGAGATCCCTTTGTTCTCTTTCAGAGGGAGCAACCACCATTCCAAGTGCGGTCTTATCTCCACTGGAATGGGAAAGGCGTCCGAAAGTTGTCCAGTTTTCCAACTCCAAGACCTCTTGAGGAAGAATTGAAGCGGACGTAAATGAAGTCTTCCTAGCGGGAAGAACTGTTCGAGCGAGGAAAGGGTCCCTAGAAGGCTCAACCATTCCTCGCCGACGTCTGTTCCTTCCTTAAGAAGAGAGAGACTATCTGCAAACCTTTTGCGATTCTCTCTTGCGAAGGAAATACTCGAAAACCCCGAGAATCCATCTGAATCCCCAGATAGACTAAGTTCTGTCTGGGGGTCAGCTGCGACTTCTCGAGGTTCACGAGTAATCCCAACGCTCTGATCAGATCTAAGTTAACGTAAGGTCCTCCAAGCACTGTCTCTCTGATCTGGCCCTGATGAGCCAGTCGTCCAGATACAGAGAGATATTTACTCCTTTGAGGTGAAGAAACCTCGCCACATTTTTCATCAGGCTTGTGAAGACCTGAGGAGCTGTGGACAGGCCGAAACACAAGGCTCTGAACTGAAAGATCCTTCCCCCCGTCATGAAACGGAGGTACTTCTTCGATGAAGGGTGGATCGGGACGTGAAAATAGGCGTCCTGGAGAACTAGAGACACCATCCAATCTCCTTGTCGCAATGACGCAAGGACTGAGGCAGAAGTCTCCATCGAGAACTTCTCCTTCTGAACAAATTTGTTCAGAGAACTGACGTCTAGTACTGGTCTCCAGCCTCCCGAGGCCTTCGCAACCAGAAAAAGGCGATTGTAAAACCCCGGGGAGTTTTGATCCAGTACTAGTTCTATCGCTCTCTTGTCCCACATTTGTTCCACCATCGATCGAAGAGTATCCCTCAGCACAGGATCCTTGTATTTGGCTGTTAGTTCCCGTGGTGTTGACGTTAGGGGAGGAGTGTTCAGGAAAGGGATACGATATCCCTTCCTTATTACAGACAACGATGACGCGTCTGCGTTTATAAGTGTCCAGGCCTCCACAAATCCCAGGAGCCTGGCACCTACTGGTGCTTGGAGGAGAGAAGCATCACTTTCCCTTTTTAAAGGGACGAAAGGCAGACCTACCTCTCTTCTCAGGAGCCTTCCTTCTTGCGGGAGGTCTGGAGGTCGGGCCACCTCGAAAGGGCTGAACAGATGTACTCGGTCCTTTCTTGTCAGGTGTAGAAGCAGGCTTCTTCTTCCTTGCTGACTGCGTCAGAAGGTCTTGAGTCGCCTTCTCAGTTAATGAACGAGAAATGTCCTTCACCAACTGAGAAGGGAACAAAAAGTCAGACAAAGGCGAATACAGCAGCGCTGCCCTCTGAGCGTGGGAGACTGCTTTGGTTAAAAAGGCACTATATACTGTCCTCTTTTTTAGAAGACCTGCTCCAAACAAAGAGGAGATCTCAACCGAGCCATCCTGAACCGCTTTGTCTATACAAGACAAAATGCACAAAAGGACTTCTGGTTCGAGTCCTTCAGAATCATGGGCTTTCTTGGACATCACCCCAAGGGACCAATCTAAGAAGCTGAAAACTTCCAATACATGAAAGAGTCCCTTGAGGAGATGGTCCAGTTCTGAAATGCCCCAAGTAATACGTGCCGAGTTCAAACCTTGTCTACGTGAAGCGTCAACTAAGGTCGAAAAGTTCGCTTCTGACGTCGACGGAAGAGCAATACCCATATTCTCTCCCGTCTGATACCAAATGCCTCTTTTACCAGCTAGTCTCGCTGGAGGCATGCAGAAGACCGTTCTGACTAACTCCTTAGACTTCATCCAAGAGTCTAAGGACTGAAGAGCCCTCTTCATCGAAATGGCGGGCTTCATTCTGAGAAAAGACGAAGATTTCTTCGTCTTAGCACTCGAGAAAAGAGAGCGCGGAGAAGGCGAGGGATTGGGAATATAGTGCCGGGTTGGAGGAGGTTGGGAAAAAGAAGCTTGAGGAATTTCTGGTGCAGGAGGCAGATCCGACCTTGGGTCGAATCTGGGGTTGATTGGAGGTCTCCTGGGCGGCGATGGTTGACGCTCTTGAGGTCCTGCAGGTGGAGGAGAGATGCCTTTCATCTTCTAAATTTTTTCTAATCTGGCAGGACATCCCTTGAACCAAGCATGGTGCTGTTGCTTACAGTTGGGGCATCGGGCCACAGTGAGGCCTTTTGCCTTGTATTTCGATAGGCATACTTCTGTTTCGTGTCTCTGGCTGCATATCCCGCATATGTGGTGGGACGTGCACTCGTTTTTGTGATGCCCGAACCTCTGACACTTTAAACAGCTCAAAGGTTCTGGTATGAAGGCTTCAGTCTGGTAGGTGCCTAGGATACAGGGTTGACAGTGGACGATATTTGTCCTTTAAAGGTGGCTTCGATCTTCATTGTTTCTTTCACTTAGAGGATTCGTTCGATGGTGACGTATTTGTGGACTTAGCAGATCATCCCCTTCGTGATTTTTTTTGGCAGGATCAAGTAGCAAACATAAGCTATCGTTCCTTAGCAGTTCAGCAGATTTCTGGTCTCTTGGAGTGATGGTAAATTCTCCTCTCAGGTTCGATCTGGCTGCGAGATTTGCTGGAAATAGTTTTGTTACAACGTGACAATATTGACTGCGTTCAATGTATTCTGTGGGACTTTTCAATTAAATGTAAAAATAAAACATTATTAGCCTGACCTGTTCTTACTGAGTATTTGTGCTGCTGTAATCTGGAGTTCAATTATTTACTGGTCTGATCTAAGTAAAATAAATCACAATCCATACATGGGATTTTGTATACAATATTGCTATCTTTTCGTGGGCTATTTTTTATAAGCATGTTTTCTATATTATTATATGTGAAAGATACATTGGTATTAAACAATTTTTAAAAAGTTTTTACAGCTTCAAATCCAAATAAAATGTGGCAAACAAGGGTATTTGGGGGGACACTTCTTTTTATTTTCTTTCCGATATTCCATAGAAGGTCTTAATAGCTTTATAGTAATAAATATCCATGATTTGGGTTGAACAGATAGCTTCCTATTTTTCTGATGTTTCTGAATTCTCGGTCTAAAAACTCAGGACTGACTACTGGCAAGGCTCGAAGAAACATGGATGAAAAAACTGACACTGATGTTTATATGATATCCTGAATAATAATGAACATATGTCAAATTATTTTACTTTTTCCTATAAATACTAGATTTACAATTAAAACTTTCCCTTTTAATACAAATGTCCAAAACAGGTAAACAATCATCTTTCTCTAACTCAAGTGTAAATTAAATAGAAGGGACTTACTCATTTAGTTGAGCCACTAAGTTATTTACATCCAAATCTTTGGGTTTGTTGGCTAAAATATCAACATAACGATACCATGTTACAGTAAATGGAAAATCTTAGGGATGTAAGGCGTTCAAAAAATTCCTTTTACAGTTTTGAAAGAAAAGGCGAAAGTGGGTTTCCCATTACCATACCAAAAGTTTACAATCACATATTCATTATCTTATTAAATCTATGACCTGGCTAATTGTTAGTGGCAAATCAATTATTGGAATCCATCTGTAAAGTATTCCAGTACAGAGTCAATGGGAACTTTAGTGAATAAGGAACATACATCAAAGCTTATTAACCGTGAATCTGGATTGCCTGTAATACCGTTGATTTTGTCTGTCAAATCTAAAGAATTAATGAGTACCAGAAATAGTTCCTAGCAATGGTGACAATAATTTTGTTAGATATTTTCAAAGCTTATAAGTTATGGAACCAACAAAACTAATTATTGGTCTCATAGGGTTATTTTTTTTACTAGCCCATATGGATAAGGCAAATATGGTGAATTTGTTAAAAACTGATTTATGTGACTTTTGTTGTTTTTCAGGATTCTTTTTAATTTACTGTTGAAAGATATTATTACTTCTTCCAAGGGATTTTTGTTTAGTTTTAGGTAAGTATTACTGCCACTTAACAGTTCTTCCGTCTTTATATATACAATTCTTTATACATCATACCCAAAAATGTGGATGCAAATAACATAGTGGCTCAGCTAAATGATTAAGTCCTTTCTATTAAATTTACACTTGAGTTTAAGAAAGATGATTGTTTACCTTTTCTGGATATTTATATTAAAAGGGAAGCTTTTAATTGTAAATTTAGTCTTTATAGGAAAATACAAAAAATTTGACATATTTTGACATATGTCCACTATTATTCAGGATATAAATATGAAAATGTTAGTTTTTTTAATCTTTTTTTTGAGCCTTTAAGAATAGTCAGTCCTGAGTTTTTAGATCAAGATTTCAAAAACATCAGAAAATTAGGACGAGACCTATGCTATCCAAACCATAAATAATTATGGATATTTGCTACAATGAAGCTAATAAGACCTATGGAAAATCGGAAAGAAAAAAAAGAAGTCTCTCTCAAACACCCAATGTTTGCCACATTTCATTAGATTGAGGCTGAAAAACATTTTTTTTTATTGCTTAATAGAAATGTATCTTTCACATATAATATAAAAAGCATGCTTATAAAAAACAGCCCCCGAAATGATAGCATTATACGAAATTCAATGTATAGATTGTGAATTATTTTACTTAGGTCAGAGATACAAATAATTGAACACCAGATCAAAACAACGAAACTATTTCCAGGAACTTGTTGGAATCTGTTTTGATTCAGTTAACCTGGGTGAATAATTTTAATGTTGGCCAAGGATTATTTTCTTTTTTTACCCCGTAATAAAACATTTGTTCCAGAAGGAATTGAAAGATAAAATAAAGAGCATTAAAAATAAGCAGATTTCGATGTTAATCCGTTGACCATTCTGTGACCTTTTTGTATTCCCTTAGGACTTATACCCACCATATATACATATATGTATGTGGTGTATATAATATATATTAATATATATGTATATATATATATAGATATATTATATACATCTATTTATATCTATATATATATATATATATATACAGATATATATATATATATATATATATATATAATATATACTATATATATATTCTCACCTCACCATTCTCACCAGACGCCAGGTAGGCCTCCAGGCCTGTCAGTCGTCCTGCTTCAGGAACAGTCTCCATTCTTGGCGATCATCATAGAGCCTCATCTCATCAACTTCCTGCAAACTAGAGCCTCTCCTCTCTACTCCTCTCTCTATGTTTTGTAGCCATCTCATTTTTTTTGGTCTTCCTACCGGTCTCCTTCCTTCCGGTGTCCATTCCAAAACCTTATAGGATATCGCTCCTCCTCCATTCTTTTGGTGTGTCCAAACCATCTAAGCTGTCCTCTCTCCACAAAACTCTAGTATCCCCTCCACTCCCAGTTCTCTTCTAATGTCTTCATTTCGTAGCCTATCTAGTCTTGTTACCTTTTATGAGTCTTAGGGCTTTCATTTCAGCTGCTTGAAGTTGGCTTCTAGTTCTTGATGTTAATGTCCATGATTCATGGCCATAAGTCAATATTGGTCTTAAAATAGAGAGGTATATTATGGTTTTCACTTTGCGAGGTATATTTCTGTCTTTCATTAGTGGGTAGAGCAGATACAGATTGTTACTGAATTTCTGTATTCGGGTAGTTGTTTCCAGTTTTGAATCGTTTTGGTCACTAAACTCTACTCCTAAGTATTTGAAATTTCTACACTGTTTCAATGTCTGACCTTCTAATTCTACATCTACGTTACTTGGTGTTCGTGATAAGTGCATGATCTCTGTCTTATTCTTGTTGATCCGCATTCCATTAGCTGTTAAGATCGCGTTCCAGTTGTTGACGTTTTCTTGGAGAGATTCTGCGCTGAGGGCTATCATTGCATGGTCATCTGCATACATAAGGTTGATGGTCATATCTGCAGCTTCATCCTCACCTCCGTTCCCTCATACATTTATCTAAGAACAATATAAAAAGAAGTGGCGAAAGGACGCTGCCTGTCTTACTCCTGATTTTATTTCAAACCAGTCTTCATTCTCTGATTTGTTTTTACTCTGGATCTGATGTTTGATAGGTGTTATAAATGCTCTTATAAGTTTCTCAGGGATTCCATAGTAAGGTCTTTTAGGGCATCCCATATTTTCATTCTTGGTACTCTATCAAAAGCCTTTTCTAGATCTATAAAAGCAATATATCTATCCCTGTCCCATTCCCAGCTCTTCTCAAATATCATCTTGAGGGAGAAAATCATATCAGTTGTCCCTCTTCCTGGTCGAAAACCGTTTGCCATTCACCCAGCTTTGGTTCAACATATCCTCTCAATCTAGTTTCAAGTATTCTTTCATATACTTTAAAAGCATGTGACATTAGGGATATTCCTCTATAATTGCTGCAATTTGTCTTGTCACTTTCTTATAGATTGGGCATATTAGATCTCTTCTCCAGTCTTCAGGTGGCATTTGCCCATTCCAGAGTATGTCGATTAGCTCTAGTAGCCAGATGACTCCATCCTCCCCCATGTTTTTAAGGAGCTCTGCAGGTATTGTATCCACTCCAGGGGCCTTACCATTTCTCATCCTCTTGAGAGCATTTTCTAACTCCAGTGTTGTTATGTCAGGTTCTGCATCCCCAACCACATCAAATTCTACATGCTCTTCAAGGTCATTGTTTCCGTTGTTTAGTAGTGTTTCAAAGTGATGTTTCCATCCTAATTCAATTTCTCGGGGTTCGGTTAAAATTGTCCCATCCATAGGGTCTTTGATTACATAAGAGGGTGGTTGGCTTCCCTTTCTATAGTTTTTGGCAGTGCTATATATGAGTTTTTCTGGTACCTTGGAGATCATTTCCCAGATCTTCTCCTATTCTTTCCCATGTTTCTCTTTTTGTTTGAGCTTTTATTCTTTCCGTTTCTCTCGACGCTTCTTTATAGTTATTGTGATCTTCCAAATTCAAAGTTTTCATCCATTTTCTGAAGAGTTTCATTTTGTTTGCAACAGCGGCCTTTATATATATATATATATATATATATATATATATATATATATATATATATATATGCTTCCTTATATATTACGGGTTCCTCTATGAGCAAGACCCCAGTGCTGGCATAGGCCAGCTTAATCTTCATAACATTTCTGTATATCTTTAGTTGCTGTGACCACTTCTTGGTAATAAGAAGATAGTACTTGGAATCTCCAGTGTTTCAATTTTCCTTCGTGACTGTAACTTATATATATATATATATATATATATATATATATATATATATATATATATATAGTATATATATATATATATATATATATATAATATATATATAATATATATATATATATATATATATATATCTATATATATATATATGTGTGTGTGTGTGTGTGTGTGTAAATATAAGCAAATATCACAGGATGCGTAAACAAACAAGACACGTGGAATTCTTGGTACTGAACTTCTCCCTGTCATTTTCCTGTGGTATTCGCTTACATACCGAGGTTAAATACATCTACTGTGTTTTTTTAAGCATATATATATATATATATATATATATATATATATATATATATATATATATAAAATTTTCTCGAAAACAAAAAGACATTATACATTGGAAGAAAATAACATTCATACATTTTATCTTTTCAACGGCATAAAATAAAATCTGTCAGAAGGCAACGCACGCCCGATGAAGTAATAATAATGATAAAATTTAGCAATACAAGAAAAAAAATGTTGTGATAATATTTCCCTGGGGTCGGGCCGCGGAGGCCATTCAGCGCTATCATAGCTCTGAAGATATGAATTTTTATTAAAACATTACCATAATTAACAACTCACAGTGACATATACATATTAAGTCATGCAACTACATGTATATCATTCACACTCATTAAAATACAATTGGAAAACAAATTATTTTCAAATGAAAAACTAATTCATCTTTGTAGCCATATGTAACTTAACAAGACTATCTCTCACTTAAAAGAGTAAGTTATTATATGGCGGACTTCATTTATTGCTATGGAAGAAGGGATGAGGAACAGTTAATCAGAAAAGCTACAGCAATGTAGGTAGTGGGATATGGAATTTAATGGAATGGAATATGATATTTAGGCTTGAAGCCAAGCACTGGAATCCGAGGGATTATTCGATATTTATAGGCTTGAAGCAAAGTACTGGAATCCGAGGGATTATTCGATATTTATAGGCTTGAAGCAAAGTACTGGAATCCGAGGGATTATTCGATATTTATAGGCTTGAAGCCAAAGCACTGGAATCCGAGGGATTGATATTTAGCTTGAAGCAAAGTAGGGAATCGAGGGATTATTCGATATTTATAGGCTTGAAGCCAAGCACTGGAATCCGAGGGATTATTCGATATTTAGGCTTGAAGCCAAGCACTGGAATCCGAGGGATTATTCGATATTTATAGGCTTGAAGCCAAGCACTGGAATCCGAGGGATTATTCGATATTTATAGGCTTGAAGCAAAGTACTTGAATCCGAAGGATTATTCGATATATATAGGCTTGAAGCCAAGCACTGGAATCCGAGGGATTATTCGATATTTATAGCTGAAGCAAAAGTATGGAATCCGAGGATTATCGATATTTGGCTTGAAGCGAGCACTGGAATCCGAGGGATTATTCGATATTTAGGTTTGAAGCCGAGCACTGGAATCCGAGGGATTATTCGATATTTAGGTTTGAAGCCGAGCACTGGAATCCGAGGGATTATTCGATATTTAGGTTTGAAGCCGAGCACTGGAATCCGAGGGATTATTCGATATTTAGGCTTGAAGCCGAGCACTATCGAGGGATTATCGATATTTAGGCTTGAAGACTCGAGGGCACCTGGAATCCGAGGGATTATTCGATAGGTTTGAAGCCGAGTAAGCACTTGGAATCCGCACGGATTATTCGATATTTAGGTTTGAAGCCGAGCACTGGAATCCGAGGGATTATTCGATATTTAGGCTTGAAGCCGAGCACTGGAATCCGAGGGATTATTCGATTGAAGCCGAGCACTGGAATCCGAGGGATTATTCGATATTTAGGCTTGAAGCCGAGCACTGGAATCCGAGGGATTATTCGATATTTATAGGCTTGAAGCCAAGCACTGGAATCCGAGGGATTAATCAGAGCTGTAGTGGGATATGGACCTCCAGCAAGGCCGAGGATAATCAAAGAAAAATATGAATTTACGAGATGTGACAGAATCTCGAGCACAAAGAGTACAGGACAGAAGAAAGGAATAGTTGATTTATGATGATGATGGTTCGTAGAAAATAAAATCCTGACTCTAGTGAGGTGCTGATAGCAAAGTCCAATTAGCAACATAAGTTAGGATTTAATTCTCAATAAAAAAAACCTTCACGCTCAATGACTGCATATTAGAAGTTCTTTTGCAACATACTATCATAGTATCATCAAGCTTCTCAAACAAAATGAGCAGATAATTAAAAATCCACATCATTTCACGGCAGCAAAGCTCGTGATTTCGAAAAAAAAAACCTGTGATAGACCGAATCCGACTAACATGATAAATTATACAATTCATAATTATAATGTTATACTAAACGAGGTCAAATGATAATGAACTTCATTACCATTCAGGGATTCTTTCCTGCTTCTAACAACGGAGTAATTATGAAATTCTCACAGCACTGTTGACATTTTCATTTAACAGTTACTGAACCTGACACACTATTTACCCATTGAATGTGTGCATAAATACATCAGTGCCGCAGAGTTGGATCCAATGGCTATAAATTTTTATTTAACAGCCTACATGTTTACCTACTTATCTGTTCGTGGCGAGTGTACGTGTTTGGGCTGTTAATATATATATATATATATATATATATATATATATATCTATATATATATATATATATATATATATATATATATTACTATATATCTATACATATATATATATATATATATATATATATATATATTAATATATATTATAATATATTTACATATATATACTATATATCAATGCTTAATATCACAGTAGATACACGCGTCTTCAGTGTATAAGCGAATACCACATTTTTCCTGTGGTATTCGTTAACACATGTGTATGTATGTATATGTATATGTATATGTATATATTATATATTATATATATATATATATAATATATATATATTTATATAAATATACATATATATATATATATAATATATCATATTCTATATATATATATATATAGATATATAATACTATTATACATATATAAAAGAAGAATCATACGAACAGTTCCGTCATACTGACCGGATTACACTGCGAAAGTATGGCCAAATACATTGCAAAACTAATAATCTACATTTTAAAGCCAGTATTTCTTCATTTGGCTCTGCACCAAAATATACACTTTTAAACAAAATGGCAAAGTGTGAAGAGGCAGAAAGTGGACTTTCTGGAAAGCTTATGACTATGATGCTGTAATTTTCGCACTTGTATTATAGTATAATGAATTTAGGAACTGGCAGATTAACTAGGTTAACCAGACTTTGGTCCCATTACAGGGGAGTGAGAAGAACACCCTGACTTAATTTTATTCCCTTATCAACAATGTTTCATATTAACGAGGAAACCTTGCGATCGTATGTGATACTGACCTCTTATGTTCCCGTCTTTGCAATGTAAATTACATGAGAATACGAAAAGTCTTAGGACCCACTTATCCTAGATAACTGGTTTAGTATACGTTGAACAGAAACCCTCTTCCTCTTCCACTAGTTACGCCCAGGTGCTAACACAAGCTTTAAAAAAGGAAATAAATAAATAAAAACTTATTACATCTTAGTTGGCCGTATAATTATGGGCATTCAACTACAATGTATCTCATGCTAAATAGAAACACAACCGAGTGCCTAATGCTTTTCTAATCTAGTCAATTTCAACAATTTCTTATGCGGAAATTGACATTATAAAACGCTGCAGAAACCATAAGGATGATCATATTCCAAGAAAATAAAGCTAATGGAAGGGATACAAAACACACAAAAGGACATAAAATCAACATAATACAAGGGAAAGACATCGACCGGAAAAAACACATCATATTCACGAAAAATGGCTTCTCGGTACACCATGAGTTTTATGAGTGTTGTGCAATAAATGAAGTCTTCAAAGAAGTGGAGTACCAGAAAGAGATATATGAATTGTTGCTGGTGGTAGTAAAGCAAGAGGTTTGCAAAAATGAAGGACAGATGGACGCAGCGGACAAAAATGGACTGGGAGAAAATACAGAAGAAAATGGGATTCAACTTATTTGTAATTGGAGGGACCTTTTACAACACAAGGACGACCAAAAATATACCTTCACATCTCCAAGTGGCAGTCAAAGAAACTAAAGAGATCCCAATGCCATCAATCGAGAAAGCTAATTTGCGTATATCAATTTGCCAACTTTTACTTACCATCACAAGTACGGCAAAGGGCACTTGCGAGATATGATGAATTTAAATTAGCCGTCCCAAAGAATCACTTGTTCATTTTGTTCACTTTTCAGCAACATTCACAAAGGTGAAGTATTTCACGTTACCTACGTCACTGAAATGTTCTAATTATAAACTTCATGTAGAGGTTTCCACGACAAAGTCAGTCAGTAAAATATAATAATAATAATAATAATAATAATAATAATAATAATAATAATAATAATAATAATAATAATAATCGTGGCGCCGTGGCAGAGTGGGTTAGGTCGTCAATGGACTGGCTAAGCAACATTGGGGCTGGTCAGTCGTTGGATGGGTGACCGCTCTCCTCGGCGTTGATTCCTTGGGAAAGGATCGTTACCATAATTTCCTCAGTCTACTCAGCTGTAAATGAGTACCTATCCCTGATGGGGTAGGGTCCAGCTATGGGTTAAATAGCAAAACTCAGCAATGATGTTAAGAAATGAAGGAATAAACGACAACGACGTAAATGGAACCTCTGGCAACAGAGGAGCTTCGTCCGGCAGCCCAATTGAAGGGGAAGACGGTCAGGTACTTGGAGGTCGTCATCCAGCAACTGACCACCACAATGACAGTAACCAACAGCCTGAGATTGGAGCTACAGAAGCAAACCAAAGGAAGAAATGGACAAGAGAAGAAAATAAGGAAATATGGAGATGCTACATCAGAAGCAACCCGACGGAGAGAGGATATAGAAGAAGGTTGGTCAACATCTGGAATGAGAGGAATAACACCCCCCAAACAGAGCAGAGGCTGGCAGACCAAGTAAGGAACATAAAGAAGAAGAACTGGCTCTCCCCAACAGAAAGAGAAGAACTGGAAAGGGAAATGTCACACGACAACGAATTACACGAAGACGAACTGAGAGACAATGCCACAGAAGACGACAGGGATGATGAGGTATCAAACTACGACACTCCTCGGCGTTGATTCCTTGGGAAAGGATCGTTACCATAATTTCCTCAGTCTACTCAGCTGTAAATGAGTACCTATCCCTGATGGGGTAGGGTCCAGCTATGGGTTAAATAGCAAAACTCAGCAATGATGTTAAGAAATGAAGGAATAAACGACAACGACGTAAATGGAACCTCTGGCAACAGAGGAGCTTCGTCCGGCAGCCCAATTGAAGGGGAAGACGGTCAGGTACTTGGAGGTCGTCATCCAGCAACTGACCACCACAATGACAGTAACCAACAGCCTGAGATTGGAGCTACAGAAGCAAACCAAAGGAAGAAATGGACAAGAGAAGAAAATAAGGAAATATGGAGATGCTACATCAGAAGCAACCCGACGGAGAGAGGATATAGAAGAAGGTTGGTCAACATCTGGAATGAGAGGAATAACACCCCCCACAGAGCAGAGGCTGGCAGACCAAGTAAGGAACATAAGAAGAAGAACTGGCTCTCCCAACAGAGAAAGAAGAACTGGAAAGGGAAACTGTCACACGACAACGAATTACACGAAGACGAACTGAGAGACAATGCCACAGAAGACGACAGGGATGATGAGGTATCAAACTACGACACACGAAGAAACGCTGATGAAGTAACAGAGAGGACGGAATGGGTAGAAAAGATTAGACAATGGATGGAGCCAGATACAGTGAGAACAAAGATCCCCTCCATGAAAGCCTACAACACCAAGAAATAAAGGGAGAAAACAAGTGAGGTCAATGAAATAATGGGCATAATACACACCACCAGTATCACAGAAACAAATAACTTGGCATATGCAGGAGCAAGATTAGTAGCAGAACTGATGGGGATTCGACCACCAGCACAACCAACCCAACAGAAACCAAAACAGCAACCTCCTTGGAAAAGGCGCCTGGAAAAGCAAATCATGGTGATGAGAGCTGACTTGAGTAAACTGAAAGAGATGGCAGGAAAAAGGCTAAGAAGCAAGAAAACAAGGGAGGAACTCAACGAGAAATACAAAGTACAAGAGAGGGGACTAAACAACACAATAGAAGATGTAAAACAGAGGCTTAAGGCCAAAGCACATAAGATCCAACGGTACATTAACAGGAATAAGGGATATCAACAGAACAAACTATTCGGAACCAACCAGAGAAGACTATACATCCAACTAAGAGGGGAAGACAACCGCCAAGAAATTCCTGAAGCCGAACCAAATAAGAGACTCTGGGAAAACATATGGAGCAATCCGGTATCATACAACAAACATGCAACATGGCTCCAGGAAGTCAAGGAAGAAGAAACAGGGAGAATAAAATAAAGATTCACAGAGATCACGACAGACACAGTCAGACACCAACTAAAGAAAATGCCAAACTGGAAAGCCACAGGTCCCGATGAAGTCCATGGATACTGGCTCAAAAGCTTCAAGGCCCTACACCCACGAATAGCAGAACAACTCCAGCATTGTATCTCAAATCACCATGCACCCAAATGGATGACCACAGGAAGAACATCCTTAGTACAAAAAGACAAGAGTAAGGGAAATATAGCCAGTAACTACAGGCCTATCACCTGCCTACCAATAATGTGGAAGTTACTAACAGGTATCATCAGTGAAAGGCTATACAATTACATAGAGGAGACAAACACCATCCCCCACCAACAGAAAGGCTCCAGAAGGAAGTGTAGGGGCACAAAAGACCAGCTCCTGATAGACAAAATGGTAATAAAAAACAGTAGGAGAAGGAAAACCAACCTAAGCATGGCATGGATAGACTATAAGAAAGCCCTCGACATGATACCACACACATGGCTAATAGAATGCCTGAAAATATATGGGGCAGAGGAAAACACCATCAGCTTCCTCAAAAATACAATGCGCAACTGGAATACAATACTTACAAGCTCTGGAATAAGACTAGCAGAGGTTAATATCAGGAGAGGGATCTTCCAAGGCGACTCACTGTCCCCACTACTCTTCGTAGTAGCCATGATTCCCATGACAAAAGTACTACAGAAGATGGATGCCGGGTACCAACTCAAGAAAAGAGGCAACAGAATCAACCATCTGATGTTCATGGACGACATCAAGCTGTATGGTAAGAGCATCAAGGAAATAGATACCCTAATCCAGACTGTAACGATTGTATCTGGGGACATCAGGATGGAGTTTGGAATAGAAAAATGCGCCTTAGTCAACATACAAAAAGGCAAAGTAACGAGAACTGAAGGGATAAAGCTACCAGATGGGAGCAACATCAAACACATAGATGAGTCGGGATACAAATACCTGGGAATAATGGAAGGAGGGGCATATAAAAAACACCAAAGAGATGAAGGGAACACGATCAGGAAAGAATATATGCAGAGACTCAAGGCGATACTCAAGTCAAACTCAACGCCGGAAATATGATAACAGCCATAAACACATGGGCAGTGCCATTAATCAGATACAGCGCAGGAACAGTGGAATGGACGAAGGCAGAACTCCGCAGCATAGATCAGAAAACCAGGAAACATATGACAATACACAAAGCACTACACCCAAGAGCAAATACGGACAGACTATACATAACACGAAAGGAAGGAGGGAGAGGACTACTAAGTATAGAGGACTGCGTCAACATCGAGAACAGAGCACTGGGGCAATATCTGAAAACCAGTGAAGACGAGTGGCTCAAGAGTGCATGGGAAGAAGGACTAATAAAATTAAACAAAGACCCAGAAATATACAGAGACAGGAGAATGACAAACAGAACAGAGGACTGGCACAACAAACCAATGCACGGACAATACATGAGACAGACTAAAGAACTAGCCAGCGATGACACATGGCAATGGCTACAGAGGGGAGAGCTAAAGAAGGAAACTGAAGGAATGATAACAGCAGCACAAAATCAAGCCCTAAGAACCAGATATGTTCAAAGAACGAAATACGAAAATAACATCTCTCCCATATGTAGGAAGTACAATACGAAAAATGAAACCATAAACCACATAGCAAGCGAATGCCCGGCAATTGCACAGAACCAGTACAAAAAGAGGCATGATTCAGTGGCAAAAGCACTCCACTGGAGCCTGTGCAAGAAACATCAGCTACCTTGCAGTAATAAGTGGTACGAGCACCAACCTGAGGGAGTGATAGAAAACGATCAGGCAAAGATCCTCTGGGACTATGGTATAAGAACGGATAGGGTGATACGTGCAAATAGACCAGACGTGACGTTGACTGACAAAGTCAAAAAGAAAGTATCACTCATTGATGTCGCAATACCATGGGACACCAGAGTTGAAGAGAAAAAGAGGGAAAAAATGGATAAGTATCAAGATCTGAAAATAGAAATAAGAAGAATATGGGATATGCCAGTGGAAATCGTACCCATAATCATAGGAGCATTAGGCACGATCCCAAGATCCCTGAAAAGGAATCTGGAAAAACTAGAGGCTGAAGTAGCTCCAGGACTCATGCAGAAGAGTGTGATCCTAGAAACGGCACACATAGTAAGAAAAGTGATGGACTCCTAAGGAGGCAGGATGCAACCCGGAACCCCACACTATAAATACCACCCAGTCGAATTGGAGGACTGTGATAGAGCAAAAAAAAATAAAAATAAAAAAAAATAATAATAATAATACAGAGAAATGGGACTTAAATAAAAAAACTGGGCTCTTTGGAGTCCTAATAAAATAAACTTCAATAATAGTAATAACTGATACCTAACAATTTACCCTCTGTCGGAAAAGACAAGCAAACGGAACTTGGCCACAGCAAATCGTAAAACTCCGACTTGAAAGAAAAAAATAATCGAAAAAATGAAATAAAAATTAGGTGGAAGGGAATTTCTATTAGGCTGATGAAACTTCAATATAGAGGATCAATAATTTTCCCTCCGCATCCTGGTTATTCGGGATGAATTCCAATGGAATTGCGTGACCCTTAATGTTTCCGGAATGAAGGCATAAAAAATGGGGCTTCATTCAACCTGCATACCTTCCTCTACAAGGGTTAATTTAATTCTATGACGATATAAGCTTTGGTAGGCTGCTAAATATGTAGAGGATTGAACTGAATATAGAATTTAGGTTAAAAGCCAAGCACTGGGATCTATGAGGTCTTTCAGCGCTGAAAAGGAAATTGACTGTAAAAGTGCGACAGGTGTAACAAGAGGAAAACCTCGCAGTTGCGCAATGGATAAATTGTTCGGAGGCTGGAAAGTAAGATTGAAGAAAGAAAACATAAAAGGAGGTACAGTAATAGAAACGAAAGGGGTTGCAGCTAGGGGCCGAAGGCACGCTGCAAAGAACCTTAAGTAATGCCTACAGGAGCGTCGTTAAATATTCATAGATCATTAGTATACAAAACAGATGAATATACATTCTTACGCTGTATTACTTTGACATAGCTTGAAGAAGTATCTCTCAGGGACAAACAAATACTTATGCAATAAACACCTAAGTTAAGAGAATGGAAAAGCGTGGCACTTTCAATTCCCTAATAACTAATAATACTTAATAAAGTATTTTTCTTGTGTTCCTCTTAACATTCTTAATTATCTATCATAAAACATATGAGTTAATCCTCAGAATGTCCATGAAATGGATATTTCCAGGTAAAAATACACTGAAATTTTGCATTCGCTTTTTAAAAAATGTAACCTACCGAACACCACTTCGTCACCCAAAACCTAATGATGGAGGACCTGGAGACATTTTACACAAAAACAATGCTGTAAGGATGGTAAAAATATTGAAAATATATATAAAATGACCAGAACACTTTCTTCACGAGAACGTAAGAATTTCGCACTGATTTAAGTCAAGATTTTCACAAGAATCGTTTTGTTAGATGGGTGCATGATAACCTTTGAAAAGCATTGTAGTAACTTAAATTTTTATATTTATTTAAAGAATGAACATCTTAATTTTGGAAAATGATAATTTAGATAAATGTAGGGAGTTCATTAGATCTTGAGCATAATAAGACCATATACAGAAAGTAATTCAAGATCCGGCCACTAGAAAGATGAAGCAATTGAACTGAAAAGTAAAAAAAAAAAAATAAATAACTAAATAAATAAATCAAAATTAAAAATAAAATAAAATAAAATACAAATAGAAAAAGAGGAAAACCATCAACCAATGTATGGCAAAGGAAAAAGACGATTTTGCCATATATGATACATTTCACTTGAGATTTGATAAAACTCCCAGGATATGGACGCCATTTGATGTTGTGGTTTACAGTCATCGTTTAAAGTTTTCCAAAGTCTTTTTCGCTAAAACTGATTGAGATTTCGGTAAGAATCTGGGCAAAGAAAGTGGTGAAAATTACTTAAATACTAAAAAAAACCGATACAGCCTATCACGAATGGCATAACATCTATAAGATTAATGCAAAGAGAAATACAGGAGTACACCTAAAAACATTATCAATTTTAATTCCTAATTGATGCTACTTTACCTTTCATTTCAAAGAACTGACCTAAATCCTGACAAACTTTCCCATGGTCAAATTTTAACATAATCTGACAGAAATGTCAGACACAAGAATCAGAAAAATTCCACAAGCTCAGATGACACTATAACCAGTTAAGTGAGACAACCTTGATATCATAATCAGCTGATAACCATACAATCTCTCAAACCTTCATGACACGACTGTTGCAAAATTGGTAACGTGACTGACATATCCGTACAATCTGACAAACTTGACTTCTAACACTTGCTAACATATTAAAAAAAAAAAAAAAAAAAACGTCATATCATACCTGCCGTCAGGCGACGGCCATGATTCTCTTCACCCGGGGCGAACGAATTAATTTCTATATTATTTCTGACGGAAAGTGCAAATCAAATCTTTATAAACGTACACGAAGTGATGATAAAAGATAATTGAATGCAAACATTAGTGTAGGGATCAGAGGGCCTTCAAAATGAGTTATTATCATGACATCAGCGACATGTTAATCCTAATTCAGCAGTTCAGGAATTTTAATACATTCGTTTTGGTGAAGAATAATGACGCTTTTAAGTTAGAGAATGAAATACTTTAGAGGATGAATTCAAGCAAATCCAGAGAAAACGTTATATATATAAAATAAGGCAAAATAAAGGCTTCTAACACCCACGAACTTATATAATCATAGCAGTAAAGGTTACTTCTATATATTTCTTTTCAGTCAGATTCAGTCAATGATATAACTGAATTTTATTAAAATACGTATATGTAGAGAAGACGTTGAAACTCCGGGTCACAGAGAGAAAAAAAAATACTAATTTTCATTTCAAATGGATTACCTCTGTACAAATATGAACGAGAGTCAGACATGCGATTGTATCTTTAATTACAAAAATGTGAAGGGCAAAAGTAACGACAGCTCACAGCTGATATTTGACCTTTTTTTTTTTATTTAACAGGAAATTTCGTAAAACAAATTGCTCTTTTGTTTGAACCACTTTCACGCCCAGTTCCAAGATGGACTCTAGTTTTGAAAAATGTCAAGTAAGCGACTTTTACAATTTAACTCTATACCTAAGATTCTTTTATATCTAGGACAGTGTAAACATGGTTTACACATTCGTATAACTTTGTTGCAAAGATTTTCTTTATTTTTTTTTTGGGGGGGGGGCCCACGGTGAACTGACATCCTTTTGCAATTCTACTACTATTTTTACTAGCAATCGTTAATATCATCATCAACATCTTATTATTCTGTGTGTGTGTGTGTGTGTGTGTGAGAGAGAGAGAGAGAAAGAGAGCGAGAGCGAGAGAGAGAGAGAGAGAGAGAGAGAAGAGAGAGAGAGAGAGAGAGAGAGAGAGAGAGAGAGAGAGAGAGAGAGAGAGAGAGAGAGAGAGAGAGAGAGAGAGAAATCAACATTGTTAATCTCCATTCATATAAAAAAAACGGTCCTCCAACAAGGATTTTGCAGTGAACTTCTTGTTCACTGTAATTAAAGGAGCCATCGCTGTTGTCGCCATAGCTATTTTCCTCATCAGATTCTCCGCTAATATCATATTACCAAACCCCAAAAAACTAAAGCCCTATTAAATTCTCCAACCGAGAAAACAGTCCCTAGTTTACATTTTTCGAGTGGAAAACGACTCCCCCAAGGAGAGTGTTCCGTCATTACCGTCAGTAGTGATTTAGTAAGATTATGAACTAATAAAACTGGCGCAGTCATGAATTTTCATTATACGAGAAAGTTAAAAACAACCTATTGCTGTCATGATGCCATTTTGTTGACAAGAACTTTAATCAAACTAACACAAGACGCAAGTAAAGGGAACAGTTTCAACAAAAATCAGTGTCTTGTACAGATCTATGGTAACTACATCTATTATATCAAAACTCTTTCTAGATAGGAATTTTGCTCGCAAATTGGAAATTCTAATTAAAAACTAGTAAGGAAGAACATACGGGGTTAAATATATAAATAAATTTATATATAAATGCAAATTATGATCGCTATCAAGCAATCTTAAGAACCGCCGGAGAACTCATGATAACTGAAGTTTCTGGAATTTATTTTCACACAAATCCTGAGAAGACCTTGTACTACTGGGCAGAGCTTTTGCCACATTAATATACATCTCTTCTACGCAGTAATGTACTATAACCAGTATTCAAAGCAATCATGCAGCATTATGAATAATATAAATATCGTTGACACCCATTAACGAACGATTTAAATTCAGTCATCATTTTATCGTATGAATTAAGGCCTCGGTACCGAATAATAATCGTAAAGTAAGGAAATAAAAAGATCTTTTCTACAGAATTAAATGTGGAATGTTACAACATCAATGAAGGAAAAAAAACCTTGATGCAATATTGAAGATAAATTAGTATCTACTCCCGAGCGACCAACGCAAGGTAAAACGATTAGTGATTAAAAATTAAAAACATCATTCCAAATTTAACGGACAGAGGAAAGACAAAACTTTCGTTTCGGTAACTGAAATCTATCTAAATAGCAGACATTTTATTACATAAAACGATAAAGAAGCTTTACTCTTTACCAAGTTGAACATAATAGTATTGTTAGCACTCTCAAAATGGTTTACAGATATGTTTACAGAGGTTAAAGAAATAAATTTATTCTAAAGCTAATATTCATATTTTTTCATAGTCTACAACTTGATCCATATGTGTGCCGTAAGTACCTTGTAATTTGGATTCTTACCAACATTATTTCCGACCTGGACAGTACTCTTTGGATAGCACTGCAAGATCTTACTGGGCACAAAACTGTCTCGTCTCGTTCATCCCCTTCAAACTCTCATGGCAGAGTTCGAGAAATTCAAAACGTTCGAGTCGGGAACGAAGTTTTCACCACAAACTCAGGAGTGAACGAAAATGAAAAGTGCCCAACTCTACTCTGGCGGTTCAGTTCACAGCGTGGGCAAGGCTGCTCGAAGACCCCCTGAACCACGGACAAAAACAAAATGATAACAAAAGTTCCGTGGCCCACAGCCGGAACATCTGGTTCAGGCTTAGCAATAGCCCATCACAGACGAGTCGGAGAGAAGCTTGCTTTAGTGAAGGTAAATGAGGAAGTCTTAGTGAAGGTAAATGAGGAAGTCTTTAACCTGCTGAAGATTCACCCGACAGGAGACCATTCTCACAGCACCAATAAACGTGGGACATTCTCCCTTGTGCATCCCTACTGAAAGAAACCTTAAGATACCTAACAAAGCCAATTTAACCTGAATAGTCTGCAGCTATGACGTGCATGAAATTACACTTGATGGAAGCACCTCAGGAGATGGGGAAGCTCCTGCTGTGTGAGTTGAAGCGAAAATCTCTCACAACACCAATATCACATAGACTGCACTACAAATGCTATGAGTCTGGCTGACATAGATACATGCAGCAGAACATTTCTAGTGTTTTGTTTTTATATTTTGCACTCAAACGTGGGCATATTCATGGGATTTGGACTGGGTATTGTCATACTTGACAAATAAAGTTTCTGCAACGAAAAATCAAGGCATTCTGACAAAATCCTGTTCCTGCTGGTCCTCATTACTGACCAAGACGTCATAAATCTACCTCACATGATTGAGATGGCTGGTGCATCAGAGAAGTCTCACTCTAGCATCAGTGTCCAAAGACCTCACCTCAACCAAAGTATGCCTTAGTAATGCAGGTCACAAGCACCCAGTACAACATTCCTTCAAAAACTGCAAGTCAGAGCATCCTATCTACACACTTAGTAAGAAATCATGTTCACAGTTCTACAAATACTAGAGAGAAATTCTTTACATATTCAAACTAAACAAATATGTTAAGCGTATGTACTTTACCTGCATGTAGCTTCCTTCGTTATTAACATCATAAATAATAAATCTTTGAAGACAAATATATCAATCATTGTAGATTCCAATCATTTCCGGGACTCAAAACCGCTGAACTTCTTTCAAAATTTTAAATAGATAGAGGAGCGAACCAAACAACTCGCTTTGAGGAGTCATATAAACGTAAATAAAAACACCTTATTCATAATTAAATGCTAATGAGCTTCATTATCAGACAATGATTCTTTTCTGCTCTCAGTAACTAAGTAATTATGAAATTCTCACAGCACTGTTGACATACTCTAGTAACAGTTATTTAATCTTATAAACATAAATATTTACATAATGAATGTGTGCGTGACTACATCGACACAGTTGACTGTAATAAATACCAAAATTAATTCATCATGCTACTGAATTATATACTACGTATATATGTGTTGATAAGTGTACGTGAGTAAAACAAACGAGAGTATCACAATGCATTTAGGTGATCAAGAAATAATCCCCTTTCCTTCATTATGATGTCTGTAAATTAGATTTACTTATGCTAGAATTTTAGGATACACGGCGCTCTTAACCACAGAACAAAAAATTTGCTCGCAACGATAGAATTGTACGCATTTCTCAAGTCAGTGTTTTCTAATGAAGTTTAAAGAAAAAAAAAGTTTTTAATAGAAATTTTGCATTTACTAAGTTTATTAATTCAATCTTGGTCTTGTTCACAGAACATTCGTATCATTCAAAACAGTTTTAAATTGAAATGAAAGTTGACACAGTTCTTGAAGTCCAACATATACTAACTGGAACTGACACTGGTTTACAAAAATTAATCTCGTCCTAATTATATGGAATTTATTAGACAGCATTCTCGACTGTAACTATAGCCATTCCTTAATCAGGAGGTGAGTGAAATGATGGAGGGGAACGTTGAGAAAAGGATTAGCGAATCGTGCGAGCGCTTCATCTGCTAATGAGATCAGATGTCGCAACTGTATGAGCTGACCTATCATATTATAAATCCCTGCCTGAAAAGGATTTCAAAAGTCATGACCAGAGATTGCAAGCACCAAATTCCTTGTAACCATGCAAACATTCCAAAATTTTTGAACAGACTGGAGTCCTTCGTAGATCTCTCATTAGTTGTGGTTATGTAACGACAGAATCTTATGCCAATTAAGATATTCAATAAAGGAAGAACATCATAGTAGTTGCACTAATATGAAAAAAAAATCTTCCAACAGTTTCAAGCCTCCGAATCAGTACGGAGTATTTACGACAAATCGAAATGTTTTCCATTACTATTTCTTCTTTGTTATCTCTATAAACATGTCAATTCTGAAACCCTCATTAATTGCTAAAAATATCACGCCAGCATTCACATTCAAACTATACTTCAGTAGTTTTCTCTATTGCTTTTGAAGTCATGTTGTTAACAAAACTGTATTTTCAATCGTATTATATATCTCAGAAACTTAAAAGAAAAAAAAACAGTTCAAAGAACTTAAGGACACGATAGACCAAAATCTTCCTATAGACATCATCAAACCGTTTTTACGCGGATGAGCCTGAAAAGGTAAATCAAAATTTCCTTAAACTTAATGTTCGTTCTTCGGATCGTGTACAGCACCTCTGATTTGACAATTCCTTTACCCTACAGAAAGATAAAATAATTCGCAGAAACTGTATGGAAGTGAAGTCCACTTAACAAGAATATGTTAGTGATTAAAAATAATGTTACTATAAAATGGCCCATATTACAGAGCAGAGCGTAGAAGTGACGCAAAAGATAAACAGATAAGCATTAATATATGAACTCCAAGTATCAGCTACATTGCGTTAGAAATGACAATCATTCTAAACATATAATAAAACATAAATTGAAAAGAGAATAAATAAATAAACCATACTTATATCTTGCCATGTTATCAGTTCACCAAGTTAATTGCAATCAATAACACATTCCAACCCGCTTTTCACTGAATCATTTGTACATGCATGCATCCACTCCTTTTTGTCAGGTATGACTACATACGTGATGCTGAAACGAAAAAACTTTCCAATGGCAAACTGGAAATTTTCCAACTAAAGGACATCGTTAAAAACTTCACAGCCCTAGGAATCCCAAGGGGCAAAACACTCCTGATTTTCCGCAGTTTAAATGTTGACATAATGCCAAGTGACCTATTCTCATTGTTTTCATCATTTCAGAAATAAAAAACAAAGCCTCTTCTGTTTCCACATACTGAAATTCGTCAGGGTAAATATTTCAACCATATGAATGAATGGCTTGTCACGAATATACCCTTCGTTACCATTTCATCAGGATTCAGGATTCCATCACTATTTCCTTTGGGACTGGTCAGCAAATTTTGGGGGGACATGGATGGACCTTACGCTGCAAAAGTGAATGAATTACGCACGTTATTGATGGAATTGTTCGCCGCATACTTTCCCTTAAGTTCCTTCAGCCGGAAACTGGGAGGTATCCTTACTTTTTCATAACTCGCGTTCTACAGTTTCGTTTCAAAATAATTGAGATCGAAACTCACTTTAACTTATACATAAAGCATGAAAAAATTAATTTGCCACTATGCTACTATTTTTTTCTCTCTCTGCAAAGAACATTATCCCACGAATATGACGCACTTTGCTTTTAGAAATGTTTTGCAAATAACATCAATTTTGCCGAAGAAACATCTCACCTGAAATAATTCCTTTGCCGTATGGAGTTGTTTATGTTTATAATCTTACATTATTTATGTCTCTAAACATTTCTCATGACTACTTTAATTTCATCTGCAAGAGCACTACAAATCATTAGCTAAATTCATCCACGGAATCCAAAATTATTTTGAATTTAACGATGATTTTGACGTCTTTTAAAACATCACAGTCAAGTTAACTTGTAGCGCATATAGGACTAAATCAATTATATTCAATCTACCTCGTTAAGAGGTAGATTCATTTGCAATATCCTGCTATAAGTCAACCATGATCTCAATACCTAAAAATAGCTTTAATTGTTGTAGCAATTCAAATCGAAACCCACAAAACTTTCCTAAAGTAAACGACATTTCTGTGAATTGTAATGTCAGTACACAGAAAGCTACCGACCAATCATTCAAATAAGCAGAAATGATAATTATAGTCAAATATGAACTACCTCGAGGATTATTAAGCCTAATCACATCTGAAGTTTGAAGCGGTTTAGTCAGTTTTCGGTCTGGGAGTAAAATCAACGTTCCTGATAAATATTCAAACGCCCAAATTTCAGGAAAATCAATCGATCCCAGTTCATAAGAGACTCAACAAATTAGGGCAAACTTGCTGATTACAGCTCGGGAAACCTCATCATCCTGGCTGACATAAGATTCAGCAATATGGGCCGAACATAGCCGGCATTTGAAAAGGCAAAATTAAATCAAATTCAGTGATATAATGGAATATGGGATATAGAGTTTAGGCCAAAGGCAAAGCACTGGGATCTATGAGGTCATTCAGCGCTGGAAAGGAAACAGAGAGTAAGTAGGTTTGAAATGCCTAACTGGAGGAAAACCTCAAAGCAGTTGCACTCTGAAGTAATTGTTAGGACAGGGTGGATTGCAAGATGGAAGAAAGACAATATGAATGGAGGTACAGTAAAAGGATTGAAAGGGGTTTCAGCTAAGGGCCAAAAGGACGCTGCAAAGAGCCTAAAGTAATGCTTACAGTACACGATGAAACTACCCCACGATGACAATACCCCGCCCCCTTCTCGAGGTCACTGATATAGTAAACAGTAAAATATGTAACCTTAATTGCTGCAAGCATTAGTAAAATCCATCAAAGTGCAATGAGAAATACGACAAATTTGCCAACTCTGCTTGATACAGTCAACAAAGCATGACAAATTTGGTTGGCGAGAGAACCAGCATTCTGACAAAATTGACTAACATAAGAATTGGCAACATCTGATGACCCTCACTTATAAAGCAACCTGACGAAATAGTAACACACCGTTTTTGTAATTATCGTCATTCTGCAATAACGATTCCCCTCGCCCGAGGCGAATTAAGTAATGCCTGTATGATTTCTGATGGTGAGTGCAAATCAAATCTTAATCATATGTATAAGAATTGATGAAAAAAAGATTATGGGATGCTAATATTGATTTAAGGCTAACAGGACTCCAAAAAGTATTTATTACCATGGCAACATTGATATGGAATTGGGAGACAGTTCAAAGAACCTTTTCATGAGGAATGAAAATTCACTCCCAAAATTGCAAAAGAATTGAAAAAAAAACATCATTTACTGTTAACTGCAAACTCTAATAGTATACATTTCGTTTTAATTAGATGTGCTGAATGCTACTAATAAAAAATTGATTAATAAAGAAGCAATGTTGAAATTGCGTTCGCAGAACGAATCTGAAGCCATTGTGTCTTCATTACAAAAATAAAAAGTACAAAAGTAGTCAAAGTTCTTGGCTGATATTTAACCTTTTTCATTTATCCTGCCACAGGAACTGGAAAAATTTTTTTCTTTTGCTGGTGCAATTCAGCTTACAAATTACCAAGTTACAATTCTGCTAAATAGAGTGATAATACGAAGAATGAATTTTATAAGCACAAACTTTTTCAAGACACTTTCAAGTAAAATGCCATGAGGCAATCTAAATTTCAAGAAAAATAATTTCTTCAACTTTCTGCAGTAATCGAGTTATATCTCGAGAATTCTTTGTTGTCTAGTCAGTCTCATAACTGCTGTAAACGTAGCAATTTTTCTATGTACCTGAAAGAGCACGCCAAAGTACACTGTGGAATTATATACTTTCATAAGTATATCAAGAGGTCACTAAATTCCTGACGAGGTTGTTATTTCATGTATACTTCATCAGCCATTCCTACATCTGATTGACAAGGTCGTCTTGAAAAACGCAAGCTTTCCTCTGTACTCTGTTCTCAAGTATACTCGAGGATACTGCGTTCCTTAAATGTTCACTATAAAAGGTCACTATCATTCTGATAATTTTTTTTCTTCTTTCTTTCTTTCTTTCTTTTAAGGCGCCATCATCAAAATTAACATAGGGAGAAGTTCAGGTGTAAGGAACAAAGTTCTTCAAATATACTTAGGTAAAAGTTTGTGAAAAAGACATGCATTTAATAGGCATTTTTGGACTGCCATTTTAGGTATGCATATTACCTTCTAGGTGATTAAGACTGCTTTCTTTGTACATATTTCCAATGGACACCTGGGGAATCTTATATAATCAATGTGCCACAGAAAAGGGAATAATCAGACAAATAAAAGAGTATGATATAGAATCTAATTTAAGATGCTGTCTTAATTTGTTAGGAAATCTGTTTAAATAACGGTCTACTACAGAAGTAATCAATCAGCTAAAAATAAAAGAACAATTATAAAATTGAGGCAAATACTTCTAATGAGCACGCTGGCTAATGGGTAATGAGAACTTAACAGGTTGAAATAATTAAATGAATCCCCATATTCTAAATGTCTTCCATAGTAATGACAATATCTGGTATATTCAGCGGTATTACTCTAAAATCATCATATATTTCACCAAGTGAAAAATATATGCACTGGCATTTTCGCAGTTATTCCCAGATCTTTGTCACCCAAATATCTTTAATAAATTCCAAAACGTTTCCATCATAAAATATCCCGTCCCTTCACCAATTTGTCGTCAGCCATATATTCCAAACACCTCAGTCCAAAGAAATGTGTTTTAGCCGTTCGATGATTGAGCTCTTCGACTTCCCCCATGGATCAACTCCTGTATTAGTCCCCTTCTGTTGGAATATCCAATTCATTCGTCTTCTCCTTGTGTTATTTCTAGTTGATTTCTGTCACGGAATATCTTTTATTGATATTCTGAATATCCAAGTTCAATAATAAATGGGTTTGATTATATCTTCATTCTGTCATACAACACTTATGTTATGAATATCATTTACGCTTCTTTTATTTAACTTTTTTAATCATCTATTTATACTGAATATTCCACAGACGACATTAAATTACTCCAAAGAATTTGTTATTAAGGCCTAACCAAGTAACGTTTTACGATGTACGCTCAGTTTTACGCCAGAATATTTTTAGAGAAGTATGCAGAACAATTCCTCCAACAACGTGTGAAATCCATTCGTTTTTAGGGAATAGCTCAACGCCACTATGAAACAAAATCTAATTTTAGGAATAGCTTTAGAATTGGGAATTCTATTATACTGGATATATATAAATATATATATATATATATATATATATGTATATATTTATATATAATATAGATATATACACATATATATATATCTAAAGAGATGTGTGTATATATGTATTACTATTCTATATCTAAACTAATCTATGTGTGTGTGTGTATGTACTATACTCTCTCTATATATATCTATATATATAGATAGATATATTATATTATATTATATTATATATATATATACACATATATATATATATAAATATATGTGTGTATATATATATATATATATATATATATATATATATTGTGTGTGTGTGTATGTATATATATATATATATATATATATATATTGTGTGTGTATATATATGTGTGTATGTGTGTATATATATATATATATATATATATATATATATATATATATATAAATTAAGCCATTTTCCCAGTTTCCCAGATAAATAAAAACAGCAATCACTAAGATATTCCTCATTTCGATTGTTGGCTCGTGGATCAATCCCATGCAGTCAGAAAATCTCAAAAATATCAGCAACGGCATACGCTTACACAGAAGGTTCACCAACAGCGCGTCACACACTTCTTTGCACACGCTACTCAACATCTATCTTGCACACTCTCATGATTTCTGGAAACTACGGCCAATCCATTCCAAGACCTCTCTCAATCTACCTGTTCTCTCCACCTTCATGAAACTCTTAATTATACACTTTATTAACCTACTTCCTCCGTTCTTTCCAGAAAACTTTATCGATCTCTTTCAAACCGTAGATCATTCACATACCCCACATTACATCTCAATACAAGATTCTCTCTGAACCTTTTCCAAGCAAGTGCACAAACTGTCTCATGAAGGAAGAAAAACTTCAATCACTATCCAATATGAAGAACCATTTATTTTACTCACTTTAAACATTCACAACTCTTACACCTACATACAGAGGCTCAAAATAATGACTGTCCCTTATTGTCACTCCGATCAATGCTGCTAGGCAGAGGGTGTTCATTATAGAACCGTTCAAAGACCCATCCGGTCGTTCTCTCAACAAAGGTAATGGAGAAGACATTACTAACCAGTTTATTGTTGTGCGCCTAGTTCCAACTTGTTATTCCTGACGGCCCAGCTTTTTAAATGAAAGGGCATGGCCATCTCCTCTTCCTGGACGTTTAAATGACTTTTCAGACCACAAAATCCTCATGAGCATATATGTCAGGGAAAAAAACAACAGACATACCTTTATTGATGCAATAAAGTGCAAGTTCTGCTTCGCTGAATCTTACACTAGCACCTGCATCTAATGTGTCATTCAATTTACTGGCAAAATCCGTCAAGACGTTGAAGCATCGAAGAAAAAGAAATAATGATTTACTATCACTCCAACAAACTGCAAATTTCATACACTAAAACAATGTTGCCCCACTTCCTGCCGGAGCCATAACATATCAACATACATGTCAAAGAAAGTACTGGAAGCATCACCCGCTACGTAGGATGACAAGCTACATTATGAAGAGGACCCGACATGACATTTGCAAGACAGTGCTATCAAGCTACCTTAGCGAAGGATCAAAATACTGTGTTATGAAATGAACAATGAACAGAGGAAGGAATGAACAGAGGAAGGAAAACCCTCAGTTAATTTATAGTATAAAACATTACTTACAGCTTAAAACTTTAAAATATCTCCACTAGCAACGTAATAATGATATTGCCCCTGTAGTCACTATTTTATGCCACCACAAGAGAAAGGAGTACCCAAATCATCAAGAATATTCACAGATTCACTCTGACTGGCCATTCTACATAATCTCCAGTACAACTATCTATATATACGTAAGCAGCAAAACCCGCCTTTCTTTACTTCGTTTCTGTTGGTTAGTCAGAGTTCTGAGTGAAGTGGAAGTTTTCGTAACATGAGGTTCTTTCCCTTCTCTACTGGTATAGTTTTAATTTTACCATTGAACGTCATTTCATTCTTCTCTCGAGGCATCACTATTGGGTCTGTGTGTGTGTGTGTATGTGTCCTTTTTGTATACGTTAATATATATATATATATATATATATATATATATATATATTATACGTATATATATGTATATATGTGTGTATGTATATTTACATGGTAAGCATACATATATACTTGTACTCTTAGAACAGGTGGCCCCGGCCAACAGCTGGACGTAGCCCAACTGGCCGGGCCACTTTGCCGCCATTATATCGAACGTACTAAAATATATTTTTAATTGGTTTAAAAATATAGAATAATTTTATGATAGGCAATAGAGACAGCGTCCTCGTTGCACCCTTTTCAAACTGTCGATAAACTTCCATATTGTTGGAGGTTGCAGCCCCAGTTCCTTTTGCAGCCTACGGTGAGCAGCTTCTGCATGATTATTTGTCCTGTCTTCGTCATTTAGAGTTTAGACAGCGTTGATAAACATTCCTCATGTTCAATGGATATAGGGGAAGACGTCTGGCATTGGCCCTTCTGTTCATTCTTCCGACACAGTTGTCTTCTAACCTGAAGTTCATTTGGAAGCTTACCTGCCAGATCTGCAATAGACGCAGGAATACGTTCTGCTGGAACAAATACTAGGGCAATTATCATTTTAGCACGCAGAGCACAACTGGCAGCAAAATTGTATTGCTTAGATAATCCCAGATATACTAATTTTTTTTTTAAATTTGAAAAAGTGGCAAAAGGAGCCCCCAATTTCAGCAGATGGGAAATAATAGTGAGGGCTTTTGAAATTCCATATTTCTAAATCACAGTAAAAATCACAGTATATTGTTTCCAGCTGTAACTTGTTTGTTTGTTTGTATGGTGTTTTTACGTTGCATGGAACCAGTGGTTATTCAGCAACGGGACCAACGTGACTTCCGAACCACGTCGAGAGTGAACTTCTATCACCAGAAATACACATCTCTCACTCCTCAATGGAATGGCCGAGAATCGAACCCGCGACCACCGAGGTGAGAAGCAAACACCAAACCATCCACGCCACTGAGGCGCTTCAGCTGTAACTTGGGTTGAATTTCTATAAGCAAGAAAATAATTTGTCGAAGGTTGCACGTAGTTTGTTGGGGAAGTAGCGCATAGATAAACGGAGGAATGCCACTACGCATCTCAGCACTTGACAAAAAAGTGCTGGTGTTATTCTGAAAGAACAGTCAACATTGAGTTTCTTAACTAATTGAAGTAAACGTGCATTACTTTCCTTTCCAGATATAATGATTCTGCATGATTCACCTTAGCTGTCTGCAAGAAGGAATTTCTTCGATCTATAGGTCTGAAATTGAACAGGAATCACCAGATTTTCTAAAGTTGTGGGCTTGAACGGGTATGCAGGCAAATCCTTCCGTTTCCTTCTCACTAGTTTACGTAGAGCGCCATAGTTAGGCATGACACCAAGACATGCTTGTTACATTTCCTAAGCCCTCATTCATCACTATACATGTTTGTTCTCTTGTTTCTGCATCCCACAACTTCAGTTTTTATTTTTTTTTTCTTTTACCATTCTTGACGTGAATTCGCGCCTTGCATAGCCTCCTCCTTTCGCATCTCAAAAGCTGCATGACTTTATCAGCACCAAGTGTGTCGAAAACATTTCTATCCATCACTCACATACTTCTTTTTTCCTCGTAGTGAGAGTGTCTCTGTTGCCACTGTAGAAGGGGTTTTATTAATGAACCTTCTACAATTTATAAACTTAAACCTTATTACTTCCGAAATAGGTAATTTTCTACGGCTATTAGGGATTGTTGTGCCTGAAACAGTTTACATCTATTTGAAATACGTAGTACAACCATTCAATGGCTATTTGTAGAACGGAAACAACCCAACTGGCGAAGTGCCCAGTCCTTATAGACAAAGTAACTACTAATAAAGAGAGAGAGAGAGAGAGAGAGAGAGAGAGAGAGAGAGAGAGAGAGAGAGAGAGAGAGAGAGAGAGAGAGAAATTTTTCATTTTTTTCTGTTCTCACAATGTATAGAAAATATCAGTTACATACAGTTAGCACTTTTTCGTTCTTTTGAAAACAATCATAGGATATTTAGATCTACTACAATACAAACCTCTTTCATTTTTCATTTTCATATCAACCATGTAATAACCATTCTATATTCTCACGTTAAAATTCATCAACTTGCTGTCAACAGTGCTCAATAGAAATGGAAAGTCTGTTATTGAATTATAACAATCTTTTTCTACCTACGAAATATAGCACGTGTAATGTGTCAATGTATGTAATATGTATATACATTCATATATATATAAAGATACATACACAACTTTTCTGGTGCCACTCTATCCAAACTAGAAAAGAGCGTGGGGTGAACACGCACACTTTATATATATATATATATATATATATATTATATATATATATATATATATATATATATATATACATATATACATATACATATATATATATATATATAATAGATAGAAAGAAATAGCTATTTGCATATACATTATATATACACACACACAAATTTATTTATACAAATATGCCTAATTCTATAATGTATAAAAATATATAAATATATACACAAATGTATACATACACATACATACATACATACAAAAACAAGATTGAGACAAACCGGCAAGCGAAGCGATTTCTTTGCATAGAATCCAAAACAGCTGGCAAAAGACTGATTTGGTTCTGCATTTAAATTCATCATTCTGTAGTGCCAACAACATATGTAGTTTACCATGCAGATTGGGAATCTATCTCTCGAAAATGAATGGATGCATGAATGCAGAAATAATAAATGAATAGCTGGATTAAATGTATGGTATCGAACGCAGAGCTTTATAAATATATAGTGGCTGAAATGCACTGTAAGCTTTTGTGGTATATTTATTAGTTCATTTATTTGCTCTATGTTCCAGGTAATTTCTGTAACAGTCTTTATGTTATAGACTTTTTCAAAATTATTTCTAAAATGTTAAAAATATTGAGAGACTTCTAAAATTTACTTTTATCCAGAAATAATTATGAAACTATTTATACATCTCCTATCAAAGGACATAAATATATTCTATTTTGATTGTTCCAGCTATTATTCTTTCTGGTTTTTGTATACGGATTGATGACTAGGTTAAGATTCAAATTCCAACAAGCAACTATGAATGTGCCGAGCAAAAATGTCAGGTATATAAATAGTGTACTCACTCTGAGTGTTTCTATACACTTACTTATTCAAAATCTTAAAATATCCTTATCATATTATGTTCATAGGTTTGTTATTTTCTCATTTTTCTAATTTACAAATTCATTAGCTTTTGCAAACCAGAGTCGAAGCAGATTTCCAGTTGTAGAAACCATTCCAGAAGAGGACGAGACAATATATGAGGACAGGTTTAAAATTAATCTGCTGTGTATGAGGACAGGTTTAATACCAACCTGCTGAGCACAATCTGTTGTGTATAATGACAGGTTTAATATCAATCTTCTATGAATGAGGACAGGTTTAATATCAATCTGCTGTATATGAGGACAAATTAAATATCAACCTACTGCGTATGAGGACAGGTTTATTATCAACTTGCTGTGTATGAGAACAGGTTTAAAATCAATCCGGTGTATGAGGACAAGTTTAATATCAATCTGACGTGTATGAGGACAGGGTTACAATTACTATTCTGGAAAAGAAGCACAGGAATATGGAGTAGCAAAACAGAAACCCTGGGTGCGACGAGACCAGGTGTACCTTAAGGAACAGACAAAAGCGGTACATACAATGGTATTTGAAGTACGAAATTTAGAAACAATGATATCCAACGGTTGTTCTCTTGAGTCATGCTAACACATATTAATCAAACAATGGCAAGCTAAATACGACCTTCTTATTAAATAAACTAAAATACCGCGCGCGCGCATACAGATATATATATATTATATTATATATATATATAGATATATATATATATATAGATATTAGTATATATTTATAAAGCTTTAGTATCTATTCTATGCTTCGGGAGTAACATACACCCATGGGGAATTATAATTAATAAGCGCTTCGTCACCAATGGGATTCGAACTGCCTATAAGCGCTTATCAATTATAATTCCCCTTTGATGCATATCATTTCCGAGGTATTATGAACCGGATATTAAAGGACATTTTTAGCTTAATATTTCTGAATATGAAAAATTTCACGGTGCATGTTACACAAATTCCTATTAATAAAAAATTAATATATATACGTATATATATACACTATATATATATTACCTTTTCATATTCATTATTCCAAAAATATTGTTTACTATCGAGTTCCCTAACGCAGTCAAAGCTACTGTCCATCGTTATTTCTAAAACCGACCATGGTTTGAATCCAAGCCGGGCCAGAAGCACTTATAAATTATAATGCCACTTGAATCAAGCGAATTTGATCGTAAACATTTGTGGCTCAATATCCGTGAATATAAAAAAGTCATATGTGACAAAAAACATACACACACACATACATATATAGGGATACGATGATAACGGTATACAGTTAAACATCTCTTATACATTATGGAGATTGAAAAATGGAATAATAAGCGCATTTTTATATTTTCATACCAACACTACTGAAGCAACATGCAATCAAACATATCATAACACATGATACAGACTGAAAGACATATTTCTATATTCTCGATGCAATACATGACTTTGTAAATCATAACTTTATCACACTACAAAAAGTATGCTGGTGTCAGAAGGAAATCTTTTTTTTTTCTTTCTTTCTTTTTTCTTTCGCGTGCCTCGATCTAGCACAGCGCAATATTTCATGGGATTATCTCAAAATGAAGAAGGGGTTTTTAGGCGCCTAAAAACGCTATTTCTTCCTAATCGTCCATATCGTAAATCATGCAAGCTGGCAAGCATGCTCTCCGTTCTCGTACAGAGAGAGGAAATAGATAGGTAGGTATTTATATGTTAAAGAGAGACAAATGGCTATTTGTGTAATAAATCGAGTCACATCTCACTATATGTGAAAGAGTGAAATAGATGCTGTAAAAAGACAGATGTGCAGATAAGAGAGACAGATTCAGATATTTTATTCAAAGATTTTAAGCCACAACTATCTTTTGATATTGAATTCACCATAGCTTGGAAATAAATCACAATATAAGGGGACTACAATTACTAGCTGGATGGTCAAAGTCACTGTCTATCGTTGTTTTTAAGCCCGGCAACGGTTCGAATCCTGTCGGGGGCGAAGTATTTATCAATCATAATTCCCCTTGGGTGCAAGTGAGTCCCAGGGAACAGTGAATTCGACATTAAACGATATTGTCTTAATATTTACGGACATAAAAAAAGTGTCAGACAATGCATGTACATCCGCGCATGTTTTTATTAGAAAATGAATCGACGAACATCGGCGCGCAAGTTTTTCAGCGACAGGTAACAAAAATGTGAACACGCAAGACGCTGGTGCAGAGGGATTTTCGTAATTGCTTTGTTACCAGAGACAGAAAAATGTCATTGAATTGTAATGAAGCTCATTACCATTTTGTCACTGCATAATGACATCGCTTTTATGAAGCGTCGGGTTTTTGGTTCTCGCTCGACAAATTTTTCGGTTTCATGATTCGTTTATTCCCGAAATCGTTTTCTATCGCGTTTGCTGGTTATTTGCTTCATGAAACTTATTATTATTGCAAAGAGAAGCTATGGAAGGGGGAACGTTTACTGTATCGAATTGACCATAATGAGCCACTTTCCGAAAATGCAGTATTATTCAAATAACCTACTATAACAAAATCTACTTAGCTAACGAAATTACACCAACCTTATCTAAATTATTCCTAACTTTCTGGGGCTTCTGTCCCAGACCCACATTAAAGCTGCCCCCAAATTCCATTTACCATACGCCATTTCCAATGATTTCATCTATCAACTTCGGTGCTAAAAAACTAACAACACACAATAATCTCTATGGTTTACGTAAGACAAAGAAACGTTATACGTACATGAAATAATCAACAAAATGCTCCTTTTAAGTCGACCTAAGGAATGCTGAACTTCTCAATAAGCAAATGTTTATATACTAATACTGAACACTATGGTAAACAGATGACAAATATTTAGAAAATCTTTGAGAGAACCTGCAGTTTTTCATGGATGACTGACTTCACTAAATCATCTCTAGAAGTAAATCATCGTCTTACATGGTTGATATATCAAGAATGTAACTTAGTACGTCAGAGCAACGTTGATATTTTGAGCTCGCGAGGGTTCTAGAATTGAGTCTTGCAATTAAAAACATAAAACCTGCTTCTTTCCATCTTTCATTTTGAAAAAAAAAATCCTTTTTAAACCATACTCTTCAATGGGGAAGAAAAATAACAGCTACCTTACAAGCTGAATCTTTCAATATAACACATATTTAACGTATGTTACTCAGACTTCCTTTAGTAACTTCTTAAAGCTCCGAGATTCTCGGCTCTGTATCCCACTCTTTATGGCTGACAGATCTCCCCCTACAGAGTTTCTAATTTGTCTTCAATCTGCACAAAGGTTTTATGACTCTTCGTCCTCGCGGTCGTCATAAAAGCGTGTCTGGATGATTTGCTTTTATTGACTATTTTCAGGCGCTACGTTGCGCTTCTTTTTACAACCGAAAGTCAAATGACATTCCTGCTCCACTAGGTAATCTTTCATTGTCACTGACATGGCAGTAAATAAAGATGATCAACTGCTAGGTATATCATCTTTATCACATTGTACATTCAAATATTATACATTATATTCAAATATTCATGAGGAAACGGATTGCAGTCGAAAAGGCGGTATGAACAGATCTTTCATTTCTACTGGAAGAAAGAAGTATAGAATGGGCATGAAAGCGTCTGTTACAATAATGCCACGTAATGCACATCGTTCAGCGTGCCTACTAAATCAAATTCTGAAACTTGATATTATTTATAGGCAACAAATAACTTTCTACATCAGACTTGTTAAATATGAGAGCAATACTCCTGGCAATGACTTATTCGTCATTGCCAGGAGTATTGCTCTAATATATTGAGTGCTTTTCCGTTTGCCTCGCTCCTCAATAGGATTGAATTTAAAGCAATTCATTTATTCAGCCATTCACCTAGCCTTCATCCTCATCCTCTCTCTCTCTCTCTCTCTCTCTCTCTCTCTCTCTCTCTCTCTCTCTCTCTCTCTCTCTCTCTCTACAGGTACCGCTTCAGTCACCGTTGTGTTGTTACGCCCATCTAGCAATCTGTTTGCACATTAACTCTGTAGAAATAAGCAATCCTTGGATTACCTGGCATTCTTTCCTATACTCCCATGTTCTGGAGATTCTCTTATGCGTCTGTTTTTCCCCGAGTCGTATGGCATCCTTTCCTGTAAAATGAAGGTGTACTATCACTTCCTCCGTAGCTAATCCCCATCCATCTTTCTTTTTTCCTCTTTGCATGTTTTTCTCATGGCTGGGCTAGAAAAGGTCATTCCGTTGTCGGTCTCGCTGGCCTTGGCTCGTTAAAAAGAACTGGATTTAGATAATGACTTAATTTTACAATATTCATTTCTCTCTTTACCTTCGTTGATATTACAAAGCTATTAACACAAGTACGCTCAAGTCAATATCGCACTTATCACATTGGAGGGGAGAACTCGGAAGCGCCACGTGGTCAATGCCATCCACCCCACACATTCATACCCCAGTATTTTGAAATTTTTACTTGACATTCTCTGGAAGGGTAAATTGATGTGGCTGTAAAAGCTTAAATAATCTTTTACTATTGCATATCATACACTATTACTATTATTATTATTATTGTACTTGGGAAGCAGACCCTCTCTCAAGCATACTTTATTAAAAGTAATGGCTACTTCGGCAGCGTTAAGGTTGTAGAGATGCTTTTCTATTTTTCGAATGGCGGCTTTTTCCGTACGATTTAAACAGACAAGTAGAGCGCCTACGGAGGTCATTATCAAATACAGGGTCAAGATTGGTGTATATATTTAAATTTTACAGATAACTATGATATCATAGTCATCAAAGTTATTCTCTCTATCTCTCTATTTTCCGTCTGGAGCTGCCAGACATCCTCTAGGCTGGGAAGCTGAGGGTGGACTGCTTCTGGTGTGGTGTCCATCCTCCTTACATTCGGGATCGTCAGCAGGAGATCCGCCCCATGCTGATCTCCTATTGGCCGGTGGCGGTAAGTCTGCTTTTTCATGGGCGCTTGAGTCACGTCTCAAGCCACTTCCGCCATGTTGATGGTTGCATAGCTGCAGCCTCCTAGACCTCCTGAGCTGGGTGTTGCATTACGCTGCGAAACATCACGGCTCATTTGATATTCATTGGATGCAGGAGTATCTCGGTCGGGGGAGTTATCTTCCGTAGAGTTGTCGTTCAGTGGTGTCATTGTTGGTTGCAGGTCTTCTCATACTCATGGGGAGGAGAAATTCTTCCTGCGTCGTATTTAGTGCCGGTCTTATTTGCTATCAAGAACCACACCCGCACCAAACATCATGAGGCATCCTCCCAGGATTTGATCATCCAGAACACGAAGATCATCGGGAAGGCCACTGATGCCTGTCAGTTACGCCTTCTGGAGGCACTTCTCATCCAGTAAATAAAACCAGCACTTAATACAATGCAGGAAGAATTTTTCCAACCAACAATGGCACCACCGATCACGTCAACTCTACGGAAGACCAACGCCCCCCAATGAGATACTCCTGCAGCCAAAGAAAATCCAAGTAGCCGTGACATCTCGCAGCGTAACGCAATGCCTAGCAACGTCACCGCACAACTCAGGAGGTCTAGGAGGTGGAGGCATTCGTCATGGCTGCCACTGTTTGGTGGGGTAGTTTTGTGAGGAGGACCTCTCTCACAAGGTCTAGGGTTGACTCAGATATGCTGTCTGTGGCGGGTAGCGTTATGACCTGTCTCAACTGCTTGTAGACATGTGATGACTGCTCATCTCCTATGGCAGTCCCCATGTTGTTGACGAATTTCCTGGCTCTTAGGGTGGGTGGCATGCTGAAGGATGACTTTAGCTGGTCCTTCAACAGGGTTTTAAAGTTCTGTGAGCCATCCAGTGACTTGCTCCAAGATGACGTCTAGCAGGAATTCGAGGACAGCATCAGCTTTGGGCACTGACAAGTTCCTGGGTTTGGGGTGTGAATGTAGGTAGACATGAGGAAGTGGCGGTAATGGTCTTCCTGGATAGGCTGGCATAGTTGAGGTTGGCTGGGTTGGTCACCTCTGTGGTCACTAATTTAGCAAAGGTATGAGTAAGAGGCAGCGTCTACAAACTTACTGATTTATTCAGACAACACACTGACAGGTCAATAGCGCATGCAAGCGGAAATGCAGTGCTGGACACCAGGGGAAACAAAAATATAGGTCACACACAATCATTTGTGTTTTGTGACAGATGGAAATATACATATGACATATGATATCAATACATAAGACATGACTGAAGCTATGGTACATATGTCTGAAATGTTGACATTGTAATGTGTATGATAATGCTGACATATCTACCATGACAATAATATGAATGAAGATATATGTATAAAAGATGTGTAACATATGCTGTGTTTCTTGGGTCCGCGAGACGTTGTTATGAAAAGATTGACTGGCCAGCGAGATGAGGGTTTGTGGGGTCCACATGGGACAATAAAGTATAAAGTTGTGTCAGCACTACAGTTGCAAAACTACTATTTGATGGGCTGCTTAGGGTAGCATCATTTCAGTAAGCTTCTTGGGCACTCTGGCAGTTTCCAAAGTTTCTGGGCCGTTTTGTGCATATTCGACTGCAACTTGTAGTTCGTGAGTTTTTTGTTGATCAGTTGCAAGTCAATCCACTGTAAGTCTGTCGCCATTCCGTCTTGAAACAGTCGGAAAAGATCGAGTTTATGTCAGGGTTTGTTTCGTCCAGTCAAGAGAACTCTGGCACAGGCAAAATAAGCAAATGAACCTAAGGCAAATTTTGCGACCAAGAGTCAAACGGGATCACGGTAAGACCGAAACACACAATTTGTTCAATGTCCGTTGTGTTATTTTTCATGACGTGTCAGCAACAGTGTCACTGCCGCTAGCAACTTTTGAACCACAGTATAAGCCCTGTCCTTGAGGGATACCTCTGACATATAAGCAAAATTAATGAGATATTTTCTCATTAGAGAATATCTAGGAGTCAATTGAAGTTTTGACATCTCTTGAGAATCAAAGGTTAATGTTACGCCATGTTATTGGTAAAAAGGAATCATATAGTAATATGCCTACCCCTAACCCTCTATCAGGATAAAACGATTGATCATTAATAAAGTATCTGTATATTAACGTTCTTATTACCTCCAGAATCATCAAGGCAATCAAAAACACGGTAATTACACACATCACTTGTATGCAAAAGGTCTCGGTAATTAGAACTGGTATATTAATAACACATCAGTCAGCTCGGTTTAATCTTCCTTTTTATAGGTAATTAAATTCAACTTCAGTTTTATCTTCGTCACCCCCACAGCTCTTTGATGGCTCAAGTGCTCATCGCCTCCTGGAGATAGGAACTATAAGTCACTTCAAACTAACAGTCGTTCAGTGTCATGTTTAAATTTCTAACGTTACATTCGCATGAAAAGTTTCACCTCTCTCTGCCTTTACTGAACGCAGTCTCTATTCACATCTCTATGGATTATACAAATATTATGTACTAACTAAGAATCTATGCTTTTATTTTCTAACCACAATGTCACATGAATACATATCTAGGGCAATTATTTCACGCTTACAGAAATAAGTTTTCAAGACCATTTAACAAATTTCAGCAAAGTGCTCCAACATTTCAAGAGGAATTATGTATCTTATTCTCCCCGTAATCCTAAACAGCAACGAACTCTGATATGAAATTAATTTCCTAGATCGTCAAAATAGCAGTGTTTTATTCAAACACTTGTTTATTGAGCTTTAAACTTAATGTCATCTGGACTCCCTCCAAGAGGACTTGTTCAATTTCTTTTTTCCTTCTTCCTCTTTCATTTCTTTCCTCGAAACTTTTTCCCTTCTTTTTTGCGGAGCAAAACTTTCAGGTCAATAAATCAACCCTTTTATAGCTGATCGATTGAACCCTCGAGCGCAGATAATTTATCCCCAATATTGCATTTGTGTTTTATGGTTCCTTCCTGGATGTTGTAACATTCCACATCTAGTGAGGTGGAGAGGGTCTATTTCTACCCCTTCCTCTCTGCTACGTATTTAGGCATTTACTTCACTTTAATGTAGAAGGAATTTGTCAGGAGCACTTCGTGAGGAACTATATTCTGCAGTGTCCTTAATACATATTTACTTGTTTTCATTTACAGTACGTGCTACTTTGCAATCATATTGCAAAAAGGTTACTTTTTGTTATACGGCATTATTATTTTTGTTTTGCTATCACTGCTTCTGAAACCCTCAATTACTTCTTATGTAACTGAAGCTGCTAACTACTTTTTCGTCGTCCATGCATAATTCTTTGTTAACTTATCAACGCATTATTTTATTGTAACTTCCTCCCGAAACCCGTGAAATTGCCAACTTTTCTCCAGTTCATCTCCACACAGCCTTCTACCATAAATCAGTTGATAAATGGAGTTTACACATCCCTAATTGCAAGAATTATAACTCTGTTTAGATGTCTGGTAATATATAACTGTACTACGCTTTATTTCCAAAACACATATCGTCATTCAAAATCATTGTTTAAAGGCATTCGTAATCACACGAAATGATTCATGATCGACATAGAATTTCTATGAATGTCAATTCCACCGACTGTAGTCATTCTTCCCCTTCAATGAGTCTCACGAAAAACTTCCATTAATGCTTTTAACTTCATTCAAGTGAACTGCATATCTCACACGCGATGAAACTTCAGATGTAATTTTTCTTCCACGGAAATCTTTTTGAGTACTAAATTCTCTTTTCGCGTTTGTTGAAAAAGATAAAATACTTTTTTTCTTTTCCCCAGAATTTTCAACGACATTTTTTTGTACCTAGGTGGCCTTTTCATCGAGCACTGTAGAAATATTATATCACTGGAAAACTTGATACTCCGCTGTGCTATTGGCCCTTCATCTTTTCCAGATTCACTGCTTGGCTCTTTGTCTACGTCTAAGAAAACAATTATTTTTCTAGGATATGTTGCCGGACTTTCAGATAATTGTAAACGGCCCCAATTCTAACTTGCCTTCACTTTGTTGGGCAAAAAATTAGTCTTTCACTTTTGGTTTTCACTGCATAAATCCTTCTCACTTAACTTGAAGGCGATCTGTAGATATCTTTATTATCAACAACGACTGGTCCTTCATCATCTGGGTTCTAACCGCTTGTAAGAACTCAACTTCAAAGCCCTTTGATGACTAGGCGGTCAAGTCTTGTTTATTTATAACAAGTTTATAAAAAGCAATTTCTAGAGGGTAAACCGCTTCCGAGAGATAATGCTACTCATGATGAGATCCGGGTATTCCTACTAGTCTATGAACAGAAAAGAGTATTCCTACGTCTCTGTGAACATACCTGACATTATCCAACAACAGTATTAGCAACATAAACAATGGAAAGACGCTAACCTTACTCTCGCAAAACAATAACCATAACGATTTTCTCACGATTTGTAACTCATCGATA
The DNA here is from genome assembly GCF_015104395.2 of Macrobrachium nipponense. Lineage (NCBI taxonomy): Eukaryota > Metazoa > Arthropoda > Malacostraca > Decapoda > Palaemonidae > Macrobrachium > Macrobrachium nipponense. The sequence continues at coordinate 32,242,073 of NC_061102.1, read as the reverse complement.
GCAATACAACCTAATTCAGCTATCTCGAATTCAATGACTGAGAGAACAGAGGGAACACACACCAATGTTTTGTCGGTTAAAATAATAAAAGGTTACAATATATATCCATTTTCAGATGCAAGTCGTTGATAGCAAAAGAGAGGGAGGCCTGTAATTAAGGCTTTAAAGGCTTACTGCCCTTCAAGCCTTAATTTCTAAAATGTATTGAATGGCACTCCTGACCAGGCTGGTGGTCTATTTATATCAATAAATACAGTCCATTCACAAAGATGGGAGCTCTTAAATGTATTCAAACTATCAATTATCACTGAAAATCGAATGAAAAACTCAACAAGAGGAGTAGTATTAATTACTGGTTTTAGAGGATTTTTTGATAAGGGAAGAGAGCTGACGCTGGGGTTGTCTTCTTTTCACTACTGACTTTAATTTGTTTTCCTTGTCATGGACAAATGTCACATTCTGTACACATCTTAAAATGAATACCATTATACAAAAATGATACGCAGCATAAGTAAGTGATTCTTTTTATATTAACTTGTGTAATTAATTCTCTTATTCGTATTATACCTCAGAGAGAACTAGCAAAGGGATATAGTTTTCCTTATTTAATCAAATACTTAATACACTTATTCGTACTTGTATAAGCTGATATCGAAATTAGTAAAGCCGCTGTTTATCGCTTCGTCCCAGACTCCCCTTTCGCTTTTGTTATCATGACGAACTACCTAATATAACTGGCAGCAATTTATATTCGCAAACATAGCAATTGCAAGAAGATGGCTGTCATTCAAAAATTATTGGTAAATCTAGTACAAAACATCGCATCTTTAGACAGAAGATGGCTTTTTCCTGATAAGCTTTTTTTTTTTACCTAACTTTTTTTAGTATGGGAGAGGGGCTTATGGGTTAGGGGTTAGTTAGTAGTTTGCTGGGAAAAAACGTAAGAGTATCTTGGTAATAAATGAGAATTTATCGCAATCTCTAATACAATGAATGGCCATGAAATGCCATTTTTTAAATCACCGAACTGGTAAGCAAAAGGGAATACATAAGATCTGTGATCCCAGAAGTTCTTGCATATTGAAATGACCATCGAGTACGGTACATATATACTTAGTAAAAGTTATGAACGCGTTTATCAATAACCTCATTAAAACAACACTGTAAACAAATGACAATTGAGACACCTGCGCAATAATTTCTAAATTGAAGAACAAGCTTAATTCATCAACAATGAATAAATTTACATTGACATCTACTATATTTGATTCTAATATAAGATAAAATCAGAAATTACGTTCATATCAAATATCAATCGCCCTACTACTGTACGTGGCACGCATGTTATATACCAAAGAAGCACGAACCCAGAGAACACCATACCAAACTATTCGTAATTACCGTGCAGGGACTGAGGGAAGAAAACGTGGGACAACCGCCCCCCCCCCCCACCCACCCCCTACCCCCATCCCCCGTTACTGCGCATGTTTGTGACGTCGCTGATTGGTGCCCATAGAAGAAAGCAAGGAAATGAAGGGTCACTATGGGAAATGTTTGCCTAACACATTTTCTTTTTCAAAACCTTACATTATGAATAACCCTCCATGTGTCTTTTTATAGCTGTTTGGCTGATGTAGTAGGCCTACCCGTGTTAATCCGAGCTAGGCGTGTCTCACAAAGTAACAATAGTTAGGAACCTCATCTTTATTTCTTCTATGATTTTATCCACCTATATCGTCTATATATATATATATATATATATATAATTATAATATATATATAGATAAATAGTATATATTATTTATTTTATATTACTTATTATTTATATATTATATAGTATATATATATATATATATATGAATATATTATGCATATGTATATTTTTTTATGACAGTCTTATTATTATAAGCAAACCGCATCATTCAATATAAAGGGATATAAAAAAGTTTGTTTAAATTTTGTGCTGCATAATGGAAGAACAAAAAGAACGAGGAAACAAGTAAAACGTTCACAACTTTGTTATGCCGTAGCAATTTTATTAATTTTGCATATTTTCTCATTTGACTTCTCTAAAGATTATGGTTCTGTTCACTAAAAAAAAAAAAAATGCAGACGCGGACAAAAAAGGAAAATTTACATATTGATTCTATTAAAAATGAATATTTTTGCAGCTTCTTTGCCAGGTTTCAGTGATTTCTCTGTGGTAGCCGACACAAGTCTTTCCATTCACTTTGAAGTTGACTGAGAATAGGGACAGCACCAACCTGCAATACACTTTCATTGATCTGGCAGCTGAAGGAGCTCGTAATTCAGTTCAAAATACAGGCTACAGACTTCTGCATTTTTTATATCAACAGGAGTGGTGTTGCAAACTGCAGCCACTTCTGTTGCACCTCATGATCTTTAGGAAAACGATCAAATTTCACGTTCGGATTTTCCTTTAGCCTCTGATTAGATCTGTATCCAAACACGAAACAAGGTAAGGTCAAATACCGACTAATGACTTTCCTTTATCTTAACCTCAACCAGACACAGCCTCAAGATGACTTGCGCGAAATTGTCCTTATTTTAGTCAGAAGCGAACTAACCTTGTACTCTATTAATCCTGGTACAGTCAAGGCCTCCGAAAATTTATAAATCTTTCCGTGGTCTCGGAAACTTTAACCACGGCCCGGTGGTGGCCTGTGCTATATCGTTGACAGACGCACGATTATGGCTAAATTTAATCTTAAAGAAAATAAAAACTACTGAGGCTAAAGGGTTGCAATTTAGTATGTTGGATGATTGAAGGGAGGATGATCAATATACCAACTTGCAGCCCTTTAGACTCAATAGTTTTTAAGATCTGACGGCGGACAGAAAAAAGTGTGGACGGACAGCCAAACTTTTTTTTTTTTTCCAGAAAACTAAAACTGGACATCGAATGTACAGACTTTATCATCCTGGAACAGTGAGGAACAGAAAAGACTAAAGAATTTACGCCAAAGGCCAAGCACTGGGACCTATGAGGTCATTCAGCACTGAAAGGGAACTTAACAGTAAGAAGGTTTGAAAGGTGTAACAGCAGGGAAACCTCGTAGTTGTACTATGAAACAAATATTAGAGAGGGTAGAAAGTCAATGAAGAAAGAATATGAACGGAGGTACAGTAAAAGGAATGAAAGAGGTTGTAGCTAGGGATAGAGGGGAACTTGAAAAGACCCGTAAGTAATGTCTATGTGGTGAACTGGCGGCACTACCTCTCTAAAGGGGGGGGGGGTGTTGTTAACAGTATCAGAGATATGAACAGCTGCCTCAAGGAAACATTAAAAAACGGGAATATATGAAAGAGCACCGATTACACTAAGACCGTTTAGCTAAGTTGGTGGGTAGAGGGGATTATTAATGTAAAAAAAATGATTTCTGATACATCTCAGATGGGAATTAACAAAGGAAGTATTTGAACATTTTTTTTCTTTAATTCGCATATAGTAATAGACTTGCATAATCCACTCATTACGGATAGCGCCGCGCCCACGTCACAATGGCTTCGCTAATGACTTCTGGTACCTGCCAACATACTCCCTATTTCTCAATCCAACTGAGAACTGTTTCTCAACTGTTGAAGCTTGCCCAATGTCATTACTAAATTAATGTGGCCAGTAATTATAACGTGCTGCATGCCCCCAGCTCTGTACATCATTATTTCGCGCCCACGTAAATACGTACTTGATGAAATGTTCCACCCCCTAAAGGCATTTGGGTTAAACTGTTATGCATTTATATATATATATATATATATATATATATATATATATATATATGTATATATGTATGAATAACTTGATCACGAAGTATATAAAACGTGATGCTATGTATAAATAAAGGTTTTTGCCACGAAGGAAAAAATGAAAAAGCGAGATAGCCGAGTATTTTCGGTCCTGTTCAGACCCTTTACTGAACAGGACCGAAAGTACTCGCCTATCTCGCTTTTTCATTTTTTCCTTCGTGGCAAAACCTTTATATATATATATATATATATATATATATATATAGATATATATATAATATATAGATATATATATATATATAATATATATATATAATGTATGTAAGTATGTATGTGTGTGTTCCTATGACAATTTATAATTTATTTATCCACTTTAAAAGTGTAATTCAACGTTTACAGTGAAAAGGGGGAGTTGAGTTACAGTGGTTGGACAGCAAGACGGAAGAAACAAGTGGGATTCGAAGTGAAAGGCGAAAAATGTGGGTGCCGCTAGGGGCCTAACGGACGCTTAAAACAAGCATTAGTGATGCCTACAGTGTGCCACCTGAGGTGCACTGAAGGCAATATCCCGTATTGGGAGAGGAGGGTTTGGAGAGAGGACCAGGACCCACCAAGAATGGAAAAAAATTGCCAAAATAGCAAAGCAACAAGGCCTTACGATTTTTTAGGCGCAAACCTGGATTTTCATTCAAATTGTGGTATATTGCTACATATGGGGCAGCTAATCGCAGACATGAATGCAAATTTCAATGTTCTGCAATTTGGAAAATTTCAATGTTTAGCAATTTGGGAAATTTCTATGTTTAGCAATTTGGGAAATTTCAATGTTTTGCAATTTGGACAATTTCAATGTTTTGCAATTTGGACAATTTCAATGTTCTGCAATTTCTTTTCAATTCTGAAATCTCTTTCTCGTTTTCCAAGATAAAAAGCAATGGTATCCTCAACTCGTAGTTCATCTCTAGACGCATTTCTCACTATAATGGGATAGCATTGTTTCATCTCCGTATACAATAAATCTATTTCTTTGATCGAAATACGATGAACCTTTTTGGGATCAGAGATCTGGGATAAATCTTTTTGCAAAAATCGGCTGGCTTACTAGATTTCACGATAAAGAAAAAAATACGGAATACTCAAGCCCACAATAGATGCCCCGTGACTTTCATAATAAACGGAATTAAGCATTTGCAAAATATATTTTAAATGATAACACAATATAAAATTTATCATTCTTTTCCAAGTTATTTCACTGCAACGAACTTTATATAAAAGGCCGCTTCGTCATATCAAGGTAAAAGTAAAACGTAAGACAGATTTTGATCTAACCACCCAGAAAGTAAACGTTGTTATATCAATTTAAGGAAAACAGAGATAAAAGTGAAAACTCCACAGCTATGTGGAAGGCGGAAAAAAACATATAACAAAATCGACTGAATCAAACATTGGTTTTCTCAAACAGATGCTCATTCGACGATTCTTTATTGCTTTTGATCTCTGCGTTGCTAGATTTGTAAATTTCATGGGTTCAATTTTATGTAAAGGACATGCCTATCACTTGGTTTAAAATTATTATTTCCTGTAACTTTAACTTCAACTTTTTTATATTCATCCACTTCTCAATTGAATTTTAGCATTCTTTTAACTTTCATAACGTCGTTGTCGCATGATTTTTCAGAGCTATCGAATGAAATTAAGTCCCCCCAAAACTGCTATTGTTTCAGACAGGCCAACATGCCCTACAAGATACTTGCTTAAAGGGATTCCGCTTTTTCTTCTTTTACTTTTTACAGTTATTTCATGAATACTCCATTCCCTTTTAAATGAATGCACTTTCGGGCTTCATTTGTGGGAGCTATCCATATCAATGAGTACTGGGCTATTAGCCTTTGTAGCGTTACAGAAATAGGAGTGATTGATCTGATATTGTAAAATGGCGTCGCAACAAATTTGGTTATAGTAAAAAAAATAATTTTGTCTCGTAATCATCCGAATGGTATAATTATACAAATTATTTGCGGGGAAATAAACTGACTCAGCTTCGAAGCAGCTACCAATAAAAATTTAAATTATTTCTACATTTATCAGATTTACATCGTCTTCTTTAAATTCTTTCCTCAAACCACCATAGTTGTAAAATGAAACTTGAATGACAACGCATTTAAATCTATAAAACCAAACATAATCTAAAGCAAATGTGGCCTTCAATTAAGAATCATCATCGCCATAAATAACTACAAAAGCAACCCAGATTGTATTCCGATTCACCAAAGAATTTGACTTCATCAATTCGTTGCCTATGACGTTTTTCAACAAATTAAAAGCTTGTTACTTCTGCTGTAATGGCTTTACCAGAGGCGTTCTTGATAACCTTGAAAAAATATATTTTTTATTTTATAAATTTTGCTTTCATAATTGTCCTTTTATTACTACTGATCATTCAGGTGCGATTTAAGGTTATCATGCGAATTATTTCAGTATGTTCCTCCAAGACACGAATGGTAGTATTTTGTAAGATCTACTGAAACGAAGGGTGGAAAGACAATGGTCAAGGTTTACAAAGTTAATTTTGGGGAATGGGGAGAATGTATACAATTAACAGACTCCTTTCATCTTTATAAGCACTAAACCTTCCAAGATATCAAATTCTAATAGATTCTAACAGCTGCTTTATATTGATAATTTATCAAATGATACCAAATACTTATGATGCTAATTATCTAATACTTCAGCAACTTATCTCATGCAAGAAAAATACGACTTAAGAGTATATAACTCCTTATCCATGGTCATTAATACAGTTTAAAATAGACAATAAAAAATCGTAAAACTAAAACAGAATAAAAAGAATTCTATTCCCTGCATCAGCTTACCTCACATTTTTCACTAGACAGAAACTAACGCACCTCTATTGCCATGGATAATAAGTTCATTCACTCCTCTAATTACCTACCGTCACCACATCATTAGCAATCTTAAAGGTTTCGTGCTGGCAAATTTGCCTCTCCAACGTTTTATGTAAGTTTTTGCAACTTAACGTTTAAAAGACTTGCATCCAACATATATTTACACATACTTTATATATATATATATATATATATATATATAATATTATATATATATATATATATATATATATATATATTATTACGTTTATTGGCCCCCTCGTCTACCCAACATTTAGTTAAATTAGTAAATTGCTAGAAGCGCAGCCATTTTCTCGAAATAAGCTGACTGTAGGAGGGAGAACACATGCCAGAAAAAGCATTTCTGTTTAGGAGCGGGGAAGAAAATAAGCCATTAACTTAGGCCTCAAGGTTAGATTAAGAAAGGCAGGTCACAGGATTAGATAGGCCTCGATGTGAGCTTTAGGAATTCTTAACATAAGACATCTTTTCCTTCCAAATTTGCTGGTTGTGTTTTCGCATCTTTCAGACAATGCCGGAGGCTGTGTGAAATCTCAGGCGATTTAAAAACACCCAGCCTCTTCCTCAGTCCAAGCTAGTAACTCCAGGTGGACAGACGTGTTCCCTCCTCTGACTGAAGTCAGCCTTTGTGTCGTCCCAGGTGGTTGGAACCCCCCTTCATACATCACGACCCAGGTTCAAGCCCTAAGGATCAAAGGTACGTCTAGGAAGTGCAAAATCCAACCAGCCCTGTTTCTCCATGACGACTCTTGCTAATTCCAATTTCAAAACTCCTTTTTTATCACTTCTCTATTGAAATTCCTTTGTCATAATCGGGGCACGTGCTACCCCTGTGACCTGTTAAAGCTTAAGTCTTCATTGAATAATTCATTTAAACAATAGAGTTCCTCCCCCCAGTGTGTTAGATAAAAGTGAATAACTGTAACTTTGTGCAAGAAGTCTTTATTTTATTCTGTATCTAATCTGGGAACTCTACCAGATCTTTGCCAAGTCACGTGTCATGTCTCCTAGCTCGCAAGTGCTTCCTTAACGCAAGATAACTATGAGTAATTTTGGAAATCAGCATTGAAGTTAATCTGATTATGGCCAGCTTTTCCCTATTATGAGAGATAGGATTGGTCCACGTGCAGACAAGTTGCATTTACTTTTCCCAGGCCATTCAATGGCCTCTTGTAAATAAATAATGTAGATTAATTAGCTGGTTTTTAATGGCGACCTTTCTAAAGTAAAAATAACCAAATCAATCCTTTTAAGGTAGGTTAGAAGCACTTCACTCTCCATTATTCCCTCTAATATTTTTCCTTTACGTATTTGGGTTCTCAAGGCTACCAATACGTAAGAATAATCATGCATACATACACACAAACGCATGCACAAACACACAAAGACAATATTCTAACACTGGTCAAATAAAGAAAATCAATTTCTGGCAAGCGTGTTTATCTCGATCGGACAACTATGAGAAGCTTATTCCGGCCATCTACCTTCCAGCTTCTAGGGAGAGTAACAGCGTCACATGTATGTGAAAACATACACTGACGAGACCAGATACTGGAGTAAAGCTGTAGTGATCCAATCGGTGCTGCAGTGTATGTATCATTAAGTTATACACTAACAGAATAAAAAAAAAAATTCTAAGATATCCTCGTATTTTGCACACGCTTTATCACAATTCTTACTGATTTTCACATTGTGATTTTTGCAACTGTCGTTGTCTTCAAAATGAAAAAAATAAAGTTGCAAACACATCACTTATACAAACTTCAAGCTCACGTTATGATACCAATTTGTGATAGTTCATCCTCGGGTATAAAGTCATCACTGTTCGGCACGCACTGGATCACTGATTGAATCACACTCTGAACTAAGTATATCATAAACATCCATGGGAGAATTGTCAGTCTCAAGATTCTTTTTGATGGTAGTGAGTGTTACATCAGAATCATCAGAATCCTCAGAATCGTAATCGTTTGAGGCATTTTTCTGGCTACTTTTGACATGGGTATACAATCGTCACTATCTGGGGAACAAACACTGGACTGCTGTTCTTCAAAATCAGGTAGAACTCCTCTCCATCCCTTATTGTCTGGTTTCCACCACATTTTGATTTGAAGTCCAATCCTCAGCTTTTCTTGCTCAAGTAATTTCAAATCCTTCAGCTCCACCGCATTTTCATGGCCGTTTTCGCCATTTTCATCCCAGCTAAAGCTCAAATTCTCTGAATTTTTAAAAGAATATATATGTATATATATAATATATATATATATATATATATATATATATATATATATATTATTATATATGTGTGTGTGTGTGTGTGTGTGTGTGTGTGTGTTTGTTTTTCATAATATCTCTATTACTAAATCTTTCTAAAATTGAACAGCAGACTCCGTAAAGTTTACGATAGTCAGATACAAGTTGTTACACATAAATTAGATAATATCATCATATGAATATAAAAAGTTATCATACAGAGTAACCCAATGGTTGTAATTAACGATGCTGCACTTTTGTTAAAGAAAAAAAAAAACAAATTGTGCATTCGAGAAGCCTCACGTTTTTCACAAAGTAAAGAATCGAACATTCGTCACTTTGTGAAAACTGATTTATTGTGAAATGACGATATTCGAAAGTACGAATATTTTATATGTCGAAAACCACTTGAGATATCAGTGAAAAAGTCTGTGATATTAAAGCTCAAAGTACGCTTTTTTTTGTGGTGGTAATAACTCATTTTCCCCAAAATGTGCAATTCGACGGTTTGTGGAAACGCCGGCGATATATATTTAAATATAAAAAATATATATATATATAAATGTTATTCGTATTCATACTCATGTAATATATAAATATACAAATAGTGTGCAATGGTTACATTACCTGGAGATTACATTCTAATAATTATTTAATGATACCTACATAACAGCATAGGGTAATAAAGACGCGTTTCCCAACCCAGTGATCTGAGGTCAATTTGTAGCATTAGTTAAGCTATCAATTTAGCGCGCAATTCACTGAACCCTTTATTTTATGTAATCAAGAATTCATACTCAATTAATTACTTCACTTCACGGTAAAATACCTAATTGTTGGCAGCACAATGACACATCGGTCATCAAGCTATGCTGAAGCTTGACTGACTTATTGATGTAATGAATGGTTGACAAATCAGAGATGTTAAACTGTCCAACATCAAAAACTTTTGCATACAAAAGTTTATATTTCTATTGTTTGTGAGGTACTAACATGTTTATGAGGTACTTTGTGTATAAGGATTCACTTTAGTTTGTGAATACACAGAGACTGCACAGTCTCTGTAACCAATAGTTTACTGACTCTTATTACTTCTATTTATTCCGTAGCATCACTATTTCAGCAAAGCAATCTAAATTAACACGAGCAATGCTTTCTTAATTTTCCAAGAATTAGATGATATCCTACCAAACATTAAAAATGCTACTTGTCATATTGGAAAATTGGAAGTTAGCATCACTTGCATTAAATGACTATCATAAAGCAGCACTATTTAACATCTATTTTTTTCTATACAAGTATGAAGCAAACATGAAATTTCTTCATAGCGTTACATTTCGAGTATGCATAAAAATCAATACTAATTTTCAAAAGAAAAATTCCATGAATTCGCGTCTGAATAATCATAGCTTCATTCTTATGAATTCATGGCAAGGCCCCTGAAATGAAAGCAAAACCTATAATCGACGCCAATCCCAAATTTCAAGGTGAAACATGGCCTTCTTGTATGTATGCCAGAAACGTTTCGCATTAAGGCATTAAGAGAAAATTAATGTTCCACGTAGGAATCCAGCTAAGAGGATCTATGTGTAAAAATTTTTCGATCAGGGTTAGTGATATCCTCACCCGCAAACACGGACCCCCCCCCCACACACACACACACGGACGCACACACGCACACACACACACACCCACACACACACCACATATATATATATATATATATATAGATATATATATATATATATAAATATATACAATTATTACACATAAGCATATATATGTAAGTATGAATGAATAAATATTCATATATATATATATATATATATATATATATATATATATATATATATATATATATATATAAATATTTATATATAAATTAATTTAGCCTGGTGGAATAAAATAAGTGTTCCTAGATAGGTTACTGGAAAACACTATAGAAAGTATAAAAATATTGTTTTTTTACTACACACACACACACACACACACACACACATATATATATATATATATATATATATATGTGTGTGTGTGTGTGTGTGTGTCTGTGTGTGTGTGTGTGGTAAAAAAAGACTTATTATTTCTATATTTTCTGTAGCACTCTCCAGTAACTTTTCTTGGAACACTATAATGTTTTGTTCCATCAGGTCTGTCAGGTCTCTGGCATACCATCATGAGTCGTTTCTGGCATACCATCATGAGTCGTTTTCAAGGTTGCTTTGGTAAAAGCTTCAAAACAAGAACTGAACGACTCGATTTCTCTGTCCAGGACTGAATTTATCCCAATCTGCCTCCTCCTCAGTCTTCTTATGAAGAGGAAATTCAGTAGAGGGATGTTTAATATTCAAGTTAACTGGGGAGTAGTCCTTTTCATTTAAATATTCATCGAATGACTATACAAAATCTTAATGGATGTTGGAAGATTATTGTGCGATATAAAAAGAGATATCTCATGAATAATTAATCTCAGGTTGCTCCCCTTTTAACTCTCTGCCCTTGAAAATCCCACTGAATGATGAAGAATTTTATCAGGGTTCGAAAGTATCTGTAACTACTATAACAAGTTTTAAGCCTGCTTCCTTATTCTAAGACAGACGTTAAAAGTTTCCCGTGTATCTGACTTTTTTTTTAAAGGAATATTTGTTCCATTTGTAAACTAAATGATAAAATTATTATAAGAAATTACAAGTAAGACATTCTTTACTAAACATAGGAAGCCACACCATTTGATTCGACTGAGCAAGTAAGTTTAGATTTTGGCAACCCTTCTTCACTGAGGTTTTCGTTTTCTTCCCCGCCGTTTTCGTTTTACTATACTGAGTTTTGTTTCTATCATTTACTTTTCATTGGGATTTACAATTATTTTTCAATGGTATTTTCTTATAATTTGTGAATTAGCATTCAATTAGAATAATTTATTTCGCCTTACGTTCTTAATGATTTCAGGTAAGAAATTTCATACAAAACCATTAGGACTGTTCAGAAGTATCACCTATTAACAAGGCGGCCAAGGTTGATTTTACTATGAATTTAATTATATGCAGCTGGTCCAGCAAGTGACTCCTTCTTCTTGGAATTTCGTCTGAATGGTATTCACAATCTGGCGAAAATTAGCTAACACTTTTCTTTCTTTTCTAATTCAAAAAGTACATCAGGAAAACCACATACCCAACATAACATATCAATGCTTATGCTTTGAAATGGGAAAAATTCATTCAATTGTGAAAACGTATTTCTAAATTTCTTTTTTTTTTAACCTACGACATATTACGAAAACAAAGGACCAATTAGCATTGACAAAAGCCATATAAATACTTGAATTCATTAGGAACTTATTACAAAACATTTGAATTTAGTTTTCAGAGGATATGTAGCTGATTCTCAAGGTATCAAACTGAAAGGTCTTTTGTTACTTTCTTTCAAAAGACCAATAAGCACATTACCTAAGCAAATCTTAAAAAAATATCAAGTTGCCTGTCGTTCAAGTTTATATACAAATATATCTCTTCATCAAATTTCATTTTCTATTTTCTCTTGACAGTAATACTGATGTCCTTTGAAAATCCTTCCTTAGGTAAAGAAGGAATTATGTTCGAACTCATTTTCTTCGCGATTTGTAGAATGAGTTTTTTTTTTTTTTCAAATTCACATGGGCATGATAAACAACGAAATAAAATTTCTTATACGTTATCAGGTATTTTTCATATTGTTATTTACTTTTATAACTGAAAAAACTGAGAAAATGAACGGGCTATTTATCACTTCCCTCCCACTTCCAATTTTAGCGTACGTTATCTTGAACGAACACCTGGAAATAATGGAAGTAATAGACTTTCGTAAACATCGTAAGTTTCGAGGAAGTGACTAAGAAAACATACTGGCGACGGAATTTTCAATTAAAAAGATTGTTAATACATTCTAAGCAATTACTGTATGTCTTTGCATTATAGACTGTTTTTGGTTAATGCTGGCGCTCTTAGCCTCTAATAACCGATCTTGACTTTTAAACTTTGGACAGGGTACTTTTTTCTCGGTTTTTCCATTCTCACGATATTACTTCATTTGTAAGGAACAGACAGGCAGCCAGCCTTAGTCACACCGTATTATAAGTCCATTCCGGTGACAATTCACTAAATAAGAAAAATTATCTGCCCTTTGTCTGTAAGAAACAAAAAGCCTTTTATTAAATAAGTGTTTTAGCATGAAATGGTTTTTAAAAATCGCTACATTCTTAGCAAAGTCCGTTTTTTATAGCTTCGGTGAAACATATCCATAGTAATTTACTTCCGTGGGTTTATCCTACCTGCAAAACTTTTTTCTACCACCTTCTATAACTAAACATAAAAATCTAGTTAACTGATTATTTGAAGAAATGATCAGATTTCACGAAAGTCTGATAAAAATTAAACAAAATTGGCTCACCTGAAATCTGGACCTACTCTCTCTCTCTCTCTCTCTCTCTCTCTCTCTCTCTCTCTCTCTCTCTCTCTCTCTCTCTCTCTCTCTCTCTCTCTCTCTCCGGGATTGGAAAGAGATGAAAAATTCTGATCAGACTTTCAATCAATCAGCCAAACGCTCTTGACAGAAAGACCAGCAAAAAAACTTAACTAAAACACTGCAATATCAGTGTTGCGGACACATGGATTGAAGAGCCTGGAGGGTGTGTCTTCTGAATGACACAAATCCATCTTCTGCTGAAGGGGATAACAGATATGGATCGTATTTTGTGGATGAAGCCTGTCTTTCGAAATGCTCAGAAAAAGTGATGCGACAGATGGAAAATCAAAAGAATTTTAATGGCTGACACTCGAATTCGTCATCTATTTAAATCTACTACGTAAAATATCATGATGAAATGTATTTTTCGGCATCGTACTTAAAAATAAAACTGTTTAAATTAGGAAAACGAAAAATATATTTTGTGCTGTCGTTTTCAATATGCCCCGAGTACATTCCATCATTAGGGATAGTCAAGTACAGTAACCGTAAAAAGCTTCGTGCTTAAACGTTCTGACAACTCAAGGAATTTATTAGTAGGAAAAGTTCAAGAAAGAAACAGAGGCCCTGAACGAAAAGTTTTCGTGAACTTTCCTTTTTCAGATGAACCAAACAGAATGCCGGAGGGTATACACTCTGTGAGGTACAGATCAAAAAGCATGACTGAGCGAGGTAAGCCTATCCCCTATAGGAAAGGCTATTTTTAAGGTATCCAGCCTTTTTTCTCCTCAATTTTTCATTCAGTGAAAGGGTTCCTGTTACGAGTAAACATAAAATTCTATTCTCGGAAAATAATCGTAATCATGCTTTAAGAATTGTTTCTTTGAGGAAGTGAGTTTTAGGGGACAGAGAAGTCAAGTTAAAGTTTATAAAAAACGAGCATTCTCGTCAGATCTTCAACTTTTTTGTGAATTTGAGAATTATCGCTGATTCAAAGATCCTGTACATATCTCTAATTTCTATCATTTTTGTTACCAAGATTCAAAAAATCTCTCTCTCTCTCTCTCTCCTCTCTCTCTCTCTCTCTCTCTCTCTCTCTCTCTCTCTCTCTCTCAAAGAAATTCGCCTTAGTTACGTTTCTCTCTCCTTTTCGACGAACCTTATTCTTGAAAGAACACTTGTTATTGTCACCATCTCTTTCTCACTCTCTTTCTATGACTTTTTTCTACTTTAATAAAATTATATCTATTTAAGGAATCCGCAGGATCTCATTTCCTTATGAACGGTAAAACTGATCCCAAATTCCTTCTACAATAATTGTCGACAATGGCAGGGATCCTTGAGATAAATGCTGTTTTTTTATATTATGATCAAAATACCGTAGTAAAGTCCTTAGGCCAAAGAGCCAAATTTCCCGAATATAAGGAACAAAAGAGTAATTACCGGAAATTTTTAAACAAACTGACAAATCAAATTAATATTCAGCCCTTCCTTTACTATAAGCATCCTATGGTAGTTTACTATTTACTGCATAATTAAAAATTTAACGGAATTCACTCATTCCGAATCAGGGAAAACCAACACCTACAATAATGATGTCTGTAAAATGAAAATCCGGAGAGGCTACAAAATTCCAACAGCAAAAAACAATATCCCAGTAATGAAAAACCACAGATTTGGAGCACAGAGAACTAACACCAACATCTTTTTTGTTTTCAAGGTCAAATTTGTCTAGTTGACTAAAAACAGCGAAGGTCCCAGATCATTACCGTATGAAACACCAGATAAGTTAAGTGTAGGCATGCTGACTACACCTTGATCAAAGAACTCTTTGCTGCTATTTACCTACACTGAATGAGATCATCTGGTTTCCGTACAACAGCTAAGCTACGACGTTTACATCTGCCTAGGTGATGGTTAATCAAAATATAAAATGCTTCGTTAAGGGAATAAAGATGCATTTTTTCACAAACCTTAAAGACCTCTAAAAGTAAAAGCTTTGGAGCAGGCCCGGTATTCTTTTATCTAAGATATATTAAAACCTGCTTTCAAAATGAAATCCCTCTTATATGAAAATCTTCAACCATCCTACATCAGCATAAGTTAAATTAAATGGTTTAACTGCTATCGGATAGAACAGCAGCCATTCATAGCGATGGGGTAATGATCGCTTGAATTATCAATAACAGCACATAACCAGATTGTACATATTGTTGGGTGAGATTAAACAATAACAACTAGCTTGAATAGGAATAAAAGTAATTATATTCCCTGTGTTAATAATACATACAAATCCGAATATGAGAAAGAATAAAAGGAAAAAAAAAACCTTCAAGGTTTATCCAACTCGGACACTATCTACAGGAGATCTTTATTTATCCTTATCTACCTAAAAGGAATAGAGATAAAATATATTAAAGACTGCGTTTTCCTCCCCATTTCATCAATCTGCACAGAGAGCAGATATTGCAATATTCTACCTTTAAATTTAAGGAAACAGGATTTAGTACCAAAAACGATTCTTTACGAAAGACGAAAACCAGCTTATCCGGGGCCACCAAACCTTTGGGAATTTACGCGCTCTTCGTTTTCTCATTTTTCTTCCTTACTCATACATCATGGGTCGAATTATAATTCCATTTTGTTATTGTTTTCATCCTGTAACTACCCTGTAGCCTCTAACAATAAAAGAATCGTTTTTAATATGTACCCAATAAGTCGTTACCATCTTAAAGGCAGCAGATATAAAATCGACAATCGGAATTTACAATCGACCTTGGAAATGTTTGAGACCAGCAAGGTACATCATTATAACCAACGGCAAAATCATTTCCGCACGATCTCAAAAATGGAAAGATGCGAATCTAATGGAAGAATGAAAATGTGATCTCATATTAAAGCGGTTCTAGAGAGAGAGAGAGAGAGAGAGAGAGAGAGAGAGAGAGAGAGAGAGAGAGAGAGAGAGAGAGAGATGAAGTACAATCCTACGAAAATATAATGCAAGAAAAGAAACTATGAGATAAGATTGAAATACAGCAATGACAACCCAAGGACCAAAGGTAAAAAAAAAAAAAATATTCGAATCAAAAGGATACATTTAGTTGAGTAGGACAGATGAAAAGATTGCAAGGAAGCCTTGAGTCTATTGGACGGATGAATTAAAATTCTAAATGTTTAACGACTTTTAGCGTGAAGAATTCAGACAACAAATGTGAAAATAAGATTTGAGAACTGGCATTGTGATGGTAGATGATTTGGAAAAAACCGTATCAGTGATGCCTGTTGGAAATGGAAGAAGTGGTAAAATACTAGGAAGGCTGAAAAAAAAAAAAACTTTTAAGGGTGAAGGTCAATGGGACGGGCAGCCTAAGCCACTTTCTCACCTAAGCCCTTCTAAGAAAAGAAGAAAGGGGATAAGGGAAGACAAAGGATCGGATTTAAGCACAAAGGAAGCAATAGATCTGCTTTTTCAAAGGAATGAAGGTCACAAAAGTCTGCAACAGTAGAAGCTGGAAGAAACTGCGAGACTTGGCAGTGGCAGGGTGACACAATCACTGGCCTTCTGGAGAAACTCGGTGGTTTTCGATTTCTGCGAATGAGTTCAAATTACTAGCTGACGTTCATCCTAAGTAGTTATTTTAAACCAAACAAGAAGATGGGCAGAGGCGTTGTGCTGTCTGAATGACTGGTCGCTCTTCAGTTAGTTCTCGAAGAGTCAAACTACGAATCAAGTCTAAAGATTGTGCAAAACATTAAAAAACTAATATTACGTAAAGACTAATTTAAAATTACTTGAAGCGTGGCTGGCATAAAACGACAACCATTCAGGCGTTTATTTGTTTTTATTTACATAAAAGATAAAGCCAAACAAACAATTAACCTCAGTATATCGGTTTTGAGATCGTAATTCATTAACCACGTTACCATAACTGGGATGCACTAGTTCAATAAGATTCTCTCTCTCTCTCTCTCTCTCTCTCTCTCTCTCTCTCTCTCTCTCTCTCTCTCTCTCTCTCTCTCTCTCTCTCTCTCTTTCAGAGCCCTAATTTGCTAGTTGAAACAAATGCACATTCAAGTGAATTACAAGCCAAATTCATATGACTTCATCCAAAAATATTAATATTGCAAAACTCTATAGTAATGGGCTTCATAACACTTCTCACCTCATAACCAGGAATCTGATTGTTAAGCATTTACGTGCTTTAACAAAATGTGGTAGTACATCAAGTTTGAACATTTTGGTAAATCGGAAGGTTCGCCCAACGGCTGGGGACACCAAGTGTAATGCCCTCAACCGGTATGGGAATAAAATAGGTAGTGAAGTTATTCCCCAACCACATGGTTTT
Source organism: Macrobrachium nipponense (assembly GCF_015104395.2). Lineage (NCBI taxonomy): Eukaryota > Metazoa > Arthropoda > Malacostraca > Decapoda > Palaemonidae > Macrobrachium > Macrobrachium nipponense. The sequence goes on along the minus strand of NC_061102.1, from coordinate 32,224,339 downwards.
TATGATGTGCCAAAAAGTGCAATTTCCACAACACCTTGAAAGGGGATAAGGTTTGCAGTGAGTGTTGTACCATCAACAGTTGGGGGAATGAAGTTTATAGTGTCATTTCACCAACCAATGGAGAATACGTTTCTAGTGTGCTTTTTCCAAAACCGTTTGAGAATTAAGGTTCACAGCATGGTACTCCTACAACCATGAGGGGAATGACGCGCATAGGCTATATTTTGTCCACAGTACATTGGAGGAATACGGCTTAGTGTTATTCCTCCAACCATTAGGATGGAATGTGGTATGTAGTGTTAATCCCCTAACTTTTGGGGAAATATGTTTTATAGTATTATTGCCCCAACAATTAGTAACAATGACACATGTTATTAAGGCTTCTAGTGTTAGTACGTGTTATTTTGCCAACAGGGCTAGAATAAATCTTAAGTGTGTTATTCACCTACCATCTGGGATAAATATATCGGTTCATTTCAGAAATGTCCGGGCAAAGTTTGTCTTGATGTGTGTGTGTGCGTGCGTTATTCGCTCAACAAATGAGGGAAGCGGTTGTTTGTGTGTTTTACTCCCCAACTGTGGGAGAGTAAGTTGTATAGAGTGCTATTTCCATAACAGCTGGGAGAGGCACCTTTTAGTATGCTATTCCAACAACCCTGAGGAAATGAGTTTTAAAAATAAAGTTTGTTGTTTTGTGCCCTTCTCCCACCTTTGGGGAACAGTCTTATACAGGTAATGTGTTACTCTCTTAACAATTGAGAATAAGACTTATAGTGTACTCGTAAGTTATTATCAACAGCTAGGGAATAAAGCTTGTGGTTTGAGCAATTTTCCTAACAGTTAGGGACATACGGCTCAAATTGTGTGTGCTAATCATTTCATTTCCGTCTAAATATCTTGAACTTCTACTGCTGATTCCAAGGGGAAAAACCACTTCTGTGCGTTTCACAGTGACCTTTTTATCAGACCTCATTGTACATTCGTCCTCATGGAGAAGACAAATGGAACAATGAATGAAGAAACCAATGTCAACTTTCATAACGGAAAGGAAGTGCCAACAATCACATGAAATGTACCTCAACATGCACATCATGAACATTTACCAAAACTTGTTCCACAGTAGGCAAAAAGCCACTTAGTTCCATGATACTGCCCTCAGCTTCAACCCCAAAGCCTGCTCACTTTATAAATCTCGTTCAGTAGTGTGTGTCTGTGCATGCGATTGTGACATATGTGCACACGCGAGTAAAGGCATGTATTCTCAATTTTTTTCTATTTTTTTCTCTCTCTCTCTTCCTCTCTCAACAAATAAACTTATATCTGAAATATATACTATTTCACTTAACAGAACCCACCTTTCTCACTTTTCCTATCATTCATTTTGCATCTTTTAGACATCCGTTATCTCCTTATAATCCAGCAGATCGCTGCCGTATATAGTGTATATTTTTGAGCACCCGGTCCATAAAGTTTCCAGAAAAGCCCAAATTTATTCAACGTAAGGGCGACAGGGAATTTTGTAAATTATTTTTACAATACGGAACGTTTACACCATCCATTTCCTACTTAAACCTTCCACAATTCAAAAAAAATAAGGTTTATCACCTTATTTCCAACCACGCATGCTATATTTAAATATATACATACACACATATAATGTCTAAATGTATATATATGAATATATATATATATATATATATATATATATATATATATATATATATATATATAATATATATATATAGATATAGCATCTGTATATGTCATCTATATCTGTGAAATGCATAATATGTGAAATGCATTTAACTTACAAGTAACATGGATTCCTTTGAAGAAATGCGTAGAATTAAAATAGAAAAGTTCTTGATTACAACTGGATAAATGAAGGACACAAAAGAGGCGATAATCAAGAAACCTAAACTGCAACGAAGAACGAAACGCGAGGACAAGCGACGCGTCAATGAGACATTGCGCAGAAAGCGATGCGTTTCTGCAAAGAAAAGTCGGGGGAACAAAAAGGGCAAATGCGAAGGTTAAGCGGATTAATTTGAACACCAAAGCACTTCAGTGCAGAAGGGGTAGAGCGAGATAAGGTGGTGTAATAACAGACGAGAAGAATAACGGATAAAATCCTAAATGAAGAACAGGGTTTAAGGAGCATCTCATGAATATGGATGTTCAGAGGGAGATAGGAAATGCAAATGACAAATCTGGAGGTGAAAAATGCTGAACGCAGGTGGCAAATGAATTTCCCTTGCAAATCATACACAGTCGTATCAATATCTCAAAACACCACATTAATCTCATATTTTATGAAAGAAAAGCGCTGGGATATATGAACATATCTGGACTTTGGAGAGTTTCACGACTAATTAGCTAACTCGTTAATACGTGAATAGAGAGATTATCATGGCAAAAAGAAAGGGAAAAATGAGATGCTGGAGGTTAGATTTTAAAACAGATTTGCTTATATTCAGAGTAAGAAAGAAAAGTATCCCGAGAGGATGAAAATACAAAGCGCTAGAAGTAGCTTATACGAGCATTACCAATTCTGAAATACTTTAAAGATGAACCAACAAGATGACAAACGTTTTTACTCAACAGTTGTCTATTTGCCGACTGTTCTGTGCAAAATGTATCATTCTGTTATTAACTGTTTTCTACTTACTTATGAAATGGTTAGATCATCTGAAAAGACTCGTTTCAAGTGGGTTACAGAGAGAGAGAGAGAGGAGAGAGAGAGCGGGAGTGTTGGGTTTGAGGAGCGAGAGAGAGAGAGAGAGAGATACTTAGGATGGTCAGCATCCTCTTTCAGCGATGCTGATCGCATTAACTGTCGTTTTTATACTATTAGTATCGGTCTTACTCGGTAACGGAAGCGAAGTTTGTCGAATAAGATATTCCCCGAGAGCTATTTTCTCCAGCTGATATTCTCTGAAGCATAAAATGGATTTACTTATTAATGTTCTCGAGAAATAATCTGACAATTAAGCGCGATCATCACTACTCGAAAAACGAATTTCGGCAATAACCTCCGTCCCCTGACGGCTTCTGAGTCGTATAAACGGCTATAAAGAGTTTTTCATTTTCCTCTACTAATTAGTCTTTATCCCCAGTGTTGAAGAAGTTGCTGTCAAATCTATATTGACTTCAGAGGGTTACTTTATCTACTGCATGTATATATATATATATATATATATATATATATATATATATATAATATATATATATATATATATTACACACACACACACACACACACACACATATATATATATATATATATATATATATATATATATATATATATATATATATCGTGCCAGTGATGACTTAGAAATATGTATTTACATTTCAATTTTTAACTAATTTATATAAACAATACATTTAACATGTTTTTTTTTATCCATTTTCCCAATTATCAGCTGCTGTTATAATTCTTTATAACGTTGCCTTTTTTAATACCTCTAATCAAAACCTGTTCTCTCTCTCTCTCTCTCTCTCTCTCTCTCTCTCTCTCTCTCTCTCTCTCTCTCTCTCTCTCTCTCTGTGAAACAGAATAATTACTATTCGAACTGGATTGCAGATAACCTGGCTCTAGAGTACTCCAATTACTGAAGTGGGGTTCATGGTTAGGACTTAGTAATGGTTGTAAAGAACTGCTAATTTTATTGTATATGCTTTATAAGGGCTACTGCTTACAGTACGCCTTAAGCGACACACGATGCATGGTACTAAAGTTTCTTTGTAGTATGCCTTCGATTCAAGCTGTATTGCTTTTAATCTCTGCCTTTTCATTTTTGCAATTATTCTCTCCTTATTCAGCTTCTTTATCATTGCCTTGTTCCACTTCCTACGGTTATGAATAAATTCTTAGGGAAGCCTAGCTGTGCCAATCAATGTTATTATTACATTATTTAATAATATGATAATAGAGAAGGGACTAAACCACACAACAGTAGAAGATATAAAACAGAGGCTTAAAACCAAAGAACATAAGATCCAGTGGTATACACAGCCTACTAAAAGTGGAAGGATACCACCAGGAAATTCCTGATGCTGAAACAAGTAAGAGACTCTGGGAAAACATATGGAGCAATCCGATATCACACAACAACAAACATGCAACATGGCTATAGGAAGTCAAGGCAGAAGAAATGGATAGAATAAAACAAAGATTCACCGAGATCACAACAGGCACAATCAGACACCAACTAAAGAAAATTCCCAACTGGAAAGCGCCAGGTCCCAATGAAGTCCATGGATACTGGCTCAAAAAAGGGCCTTGAATAGCAGAATAACTCCAACATTGTATCACAAACCACCATGCGCAAAGATGGATGACCTCAGAGAGAACATCCTTATTACAGAGAGATAAGAATGGGGGAAATATACCAAGTAAATACAGATCTATCACCTGCCTACTAGTAATATGGAAGTTACTACCAGGTATTATAAGTGAAAGGCTATACAACTACTTAGAGGATACAAACACCATCCCCCACCAACAGAAAGGCTGCAGAAGGAAATATAGAGGCACAAAAGATCAGCTCCTTATAGACAAAATGGTAATGGAAAATAGTAAAAGAAGGAAAGCCAACCTAAGCATGGCATGGATTGACTACAATAAAGCCTTCGACATGTTACCACACACGTGACTAATAAAATGCCTGAAAATATATTGAGCAGAGGAAAACACCATCACCTTCCTATAAGTTCTGGGATAAGACTAGCAGAGGTTAACATCAGGAGAAAGACCTTTCAAAGCGACTCACGGTCCCCACAACTCTTCTTAGTAGCCATGATTCCCAACTCAAGACAGGAGGCAAACGGAATTAACCATCTGATGTTCATGGACGACATCAAGCTGCATGGTAAGAGCATCAAGGAAATTGACACCTAATCCAGACTGTAAGGACTGTATCTGGGAACATCAGTATAGACTTTGGAATAGAAAAATGTGCCCTGGTCAACATACAATAAGGCAAAGTGACAAAGACTGAAGAAATAAAGCTACCAGATGGGAATACCATCGCACACATAGATGAGACAGGATACATATACCTGGGAAAATATAGATTGAGAGGATGTAAAATACCAAAAGATGAAGAGCACAATCAGGAAAGAATATATGCAGATACTTGAGGTAATACTCAAAGTCAATGCCAGAAACATGATGAAAGCCATAAACTCATGGGTAGTACCAGTAATCAGATACAGTGCATGAGTAGTGTAGCAGACAGATGCTGAGCTCTGCAATATAGACCAGAAAACAAAGAAACGTGACAATACACAATGCACTACACCCAAGACCAAATACAGATAGACTATCACGAAAAGGAGGGAGAGAGCTACTAAGCATACAGAACTGCATCAACATCAAGAGCAAAGCACTGGGGCAATATCTGAAAACCAGTGAAGAAGAGTGGCTTAGGAGTGCATGGGAAGTGATAAAGGTAGACGAAGAACCAGAAATATATAGACACGAGAATGAAAAACAGGACTGAGGAATGGCACAACAAACCAATGCCCATAGACAGACTAAAGAATTGGTCAGTGATAAAACAAGGCAATAGCTACAGAAGGAAACTGAGGGAATGCTACCAGCAGCAAAAGATCAGGCCCTAAGAACCAGATATATCCAATGAATAATAGATGAAAATAACATCTCACCCATATGCAGTAAGTGCAATATGAAAAACGAGACCATAAACCATATAGCAAGCAAATGTCTGGCACTTGCACAGAACCAGTACCAAAAGAGACATGATTCACAAGCAAAAACCATCCACTGGAGCCTGTGCAAGAAACACCAGCTAGCTTGCAGTAATAAGTGGTATGAACACTGACCGGTGGGAGTAATAGAAAATGATCAAGCAAAGATCCTCTGGGACTATGGTATCAAACAGATAGGGTGATATGTCCCCAAAGACCTTACATCATGTTGATTGACAAAATTAAGAAGAAAGTGTCACTTAATGATGTCGCAGAGTAGATGAGAAAGAAAAAAAATTGATAAGTGTTAAGACTTGAAAATAGAAATAAGAAGGATATGGGATATGGTTGTGGAAACTGTACCCATAATCATAGGAACACTAGGCACAATCCCAAGATCCCTGAAAAGGAACCGTGAAAAACTAGATGCCAAAGTAGCTCCAGGACTCATGCAGAAAAGTGTGGTACTAGAAACAGCGCACATAGTGAGAAAAGAGGACTCCTAAGGAGGCAGGATGCAAACCATACCCCCACATTACAAAAATCACCCAGTCGAGTAGGATGACTACACCAGACAAAAAAAAATATATATATATATGTATATTATCTTACATATATAGATATATATATATATATATATATATATATATATATATATATTATATATATTATTTATATATATATATATATATACGTAATATATATACATTAAACAACTTACATATATACATACATACATACCATACATAATATATATATTTATATACTATATATATATAATATATATATCTATAAACGATGATGATAGCGACAGCAATCAACTGCTTCAAATGTAAATTAGGAATATAAATTTTAGTTCTACGATAACCAAATACACTACTTAAGAGAATAAGAATAAGACTTATATTCAACTAACATTATCTGAAAAGATGTTACTTATCTTTAATAATCATTGACAAATACTATTATGAGCTCTCTCTCTCTCTCTCTCTCTGTGAGATCTCAAAGTTCGACTATCTAGAATCCATTTACTTAACACACGAAAGAAAAACATATTTTGGTTAGTTAAAAAGCCAATCCACGGAGCTCTTATCCGGGGCTTTTCCATCATTCGTGCAAATATTCTTTTAAAGTTCTCGTCCATTTTACGTCCATTTTACCCGCGGTTTTGTTACCACCGGGCGGAAAAAATAGCCCTTCTCTTAATTAGAAAGAATTCGGTCTGTTTACCCAAACGAGAAAAACTTCTACCGACAGAATAAACCCTCGGAACATCCAGAAAGGAGAAAAACGTTTTCACAAATAAAAAGGAATGCGAGAAAAAATGAAATCTTTGTTGTGCCTTGACCAAAAATCCTATTCTATTAACGATCTAAAAGCACAAGAAAAAAATGCATATTCTTTCTACAGCTATAGCTTCTACGGCTACCTCTATATGAATTCATTACTTTAATTTTTCATGAAAAGAAAAAAATTCTATCAATGATCAGTGTTTGAAGTGAAACTTTGCAGTTTCCTGCTCTTCAGATCAGTCTTTTGTGACTCCCTTCTCGTTAGAATAAATACAAATTTAACAGCATGTAATTTCTAAACTGTCATTTCCCTTACTTTAAATTGTCCTTACCTCTGAAAAAGCTTGACGTTAATTCAATTTAAAAGAAAAAAAAGGCAAATGAGTTTGGAAGGTCAGGAATTAAAACCAGGAGAAAATTTCTTCCATGTCAAGAACTTGACTTCAAGTGAAGGAAATGCCCAAAATGGGCACTTTATTATAATCCAACACATAATGCAATGGTTTACCGACTTCCCTTTACATTTCAATCACAATTAACATAAATTTATACTTGGAACCCAGAATTGTGAAAATAATTATTATAATGTGATCTTGTAATGGCGAAAAATTATTTGGTTAATTTCCATGTATTACATAAAGAATTACATTCTTCCCTAAAGAAAATAACACTTGGCAATATATTCTTTAACAAAAAGCCGAGACAGTACATATCTTTTCAAGGAACAAGAAACAATAAACAGCTAACCAGTCCTTTTTCCGTTTCTCTGGCAAATTAACCTCCTCCTCCCCCTCATCTTTAAAAATGAAAGGGGAGATTGGATTCCAAAATACACATTCAATCAAGCAGTCAAATTACTTTGGCGAAAATACGAGAAAAAAACGCAATATCATTCCTGTGGAAACAAAACTGAAGACGTGCCGAATAAGTCAGTGATTCAACCAAGATTTCTCAACCCTTACGTGTATTATGTGTATACATATGTGTGTGTGTATACATACATACATACATACATACATATATATATATATATATATATATATATATATATTCACCTCTCTTAAACCATAAGTCAGTCGAAAAATCAAAACGTAGTGTAGTGATGCATGCATATGTGTATTATATATCTATAGATATAATATATAAATATATATATATATATATATATATATATAATATATAAAAATATATGTATGTAGGTATGTATGTATAATATATACATACACACTTTCCTCATATAAGGGTGGCTCCAAGGTTATCTCAACTAGTCTTTTAGGGTGAGGTTGACGAAATCTTATAATTCCCCACTCTGGATGCGGCCATACAAAGTAGAGTGGGTACCAAGTACCCAGTTTTCTGTTTAGGTCGATGTAGGGAAATCTGACGTTCCATGAAATAAACAAGAGTCGTTTCCTCACCAAATATCGACCTTGGGTTTATTTCGGTGAGGCTTAAAGGTCAGTTAGTTGGGACAATGAAGGCCCTTTGCAAACCAAGGGCGATAAGAGCAAAAGGACATAAAGAAAGAAAATCATTGTTTAAGAGAAGTGTATATATATATATATATATATAGTATATATATATATATATATATATATATATACATGTATTTAGTGATGTAGTGTGTTTCTATATATGTATAAGTAGATATATATATATATATATATATATATATATATATATATATATATATATATATATATAATATTTGCATGCATCACTACATGACGTTTGATTTTTAGACTGATTTTTTTTATTTCTGCAATAAAAGTACGAACAGAGTAAAAGAGGAAAGAAAAAGGGGTTGGTTTTCAGTTCAAATTCAGGTATTTGGCCAAGTGCTGTTTTTACCTTCAGATAGTAGCACCATAATAGTGCCACGGGAATTAGCTCAAATTTGCATCGCTATCAAATAATCATCAACACTCCCAGACTCTCGCCTGCGACAGGAACGACAGCTTACTCTCACCATAAATCAGCTTAGTGTCACGATAAATCAGTTTAGATTCATCTCGTTTGTCATAGAGATCGCACCCCTTCCATCTTTCAAAAATTCTTTCGGAAGTCATAGCCGATACAATAGGCGACATTAGGACACGCCATCAGATTGCCCTAAGGATTCTCGACGTAGACGACCATCCCTTGAGACTATTGTTAGAGTCCTTGTCCAATTTTGTGTAATCACCTTTAACGACCTCTAGTTGTCATTAGCACCTCACGCCGACTGGCTAGTAGGCCTCCTGCATTTGGTCACAACATGGAAAAGGGGGACAGATTCAATTTTTATGCCACTCCTCATTTTATTGTGTCAATTCCCTTAGGGTAACAATACCCTCGTTAACACCTCCGCTCCGGCGGTCAACTCCTTTCAACTGACCTGCGAGTCATTCAAGACCTGACCTGACCATTGCCTTTTGCAGCTAGTAACTCCACCCTTTCCAACCTACCTCTCCCTTCCGACGCCCTCATTTTGTTGTTGACAATGAAGAACACAAGATACTGTCGAAATACTTTTCTTTCAGCACTACCTGAGGATTAAGGTCTCCTTGGAAGATAGGATAACGCCTACAGCCGACAGGAAAATGGCAGCCACAGACGGGGACATAAACACTCCAGATCGCCCTCAGAAATCAGTATGGCAGAAGGACATCAGTACATCAGTAGTAAGGCCCTGCTACAATACCATATGTCTGAATGTATCTCTGGACTCAGCTGACCATAACGAGTTGAGAGAGACTCACCAGGCCCAGCACCTTGGCTTAAGCAAGAAGCCTTCAAGCCCTTCCATTTTGGACTCATACTCCAGACGAGTTCTCCACTTCGCCTCACAACATACCAGTCACAAATTTTTTTCTGCAAGCTGGCCCCCAATTGCCTTGACATCTTGTCTTTAAAAGATTATGGAAAAGATGGTCAGTGCAAGGCTTGTTTGGCTATTAGAAAAAGCAATATTTTTCACCTGCACAGTGTGGATTTAGACAAATGCATTCTACTACTTGATTCTTCTCGAGTCATCTATGTGCGAATCGTTTCCATCAAACCAGTATCATGTTATTATATTCTTCAACCTTGAAAAGGATTATGACAAAGCATGGAGGTAATGAATCCTTAAAACCATTCATCAATCAGGACTTAGAGGAGAGTTGCTACTGTTTATTGAGGCCTTTCTAACACGTTAACGCTTTCAAGTTAGGGTTGGTAATACTCTATCAGAAAGTAAATTCCAAGAAGGGGTCCTGCCAGGTAGCATTCTTAGTGTTACCTTATTTGCACTTGCTATCAATGGTATGTCTCCTCATATTCCTTATGATGTATTGCTCACACTTTTCGTTGATGATTTTTTCAATATCATTTGCAGGATCAAGGATGACTATTGTTGAAAGAAAGCTCCAACTTACAGTAAATAACATCACTCCATGGGCAGAATTAAATCGGTTTAAATTTTGACAAGAAAAATTGTTGTCCTCTTTTGCCATATTCGTGAGCTTCATCCAGATCCAATATGGATACAAAATTCCTTGGTTTAATCGTAGGCTAACATGGTGTTTCATCTAAAGATGTTAAAGATAAATTGTTGAAAGATTTGAAATTTTTTTAAAAGTTTTAGCTCACACGTCCTGAGGTGCAGACTGTCAAATATTTTTAAGGTTGCATAAAGCCCTGTTTTTATCAAAATTATTATATGGGTGTGAAATATGCAGGTTGAAAATGCTGGCCACTGGTGCTTTCAAAACCTCGCCAATATCAAGCCCATTGTTTAATGCTGGCGAGTTGCCTTCATAACTCCACTGCCAGTCATCCATCCTTCTCTACTGGTATAGGATGCAGAGACTTCCCAGTTCTCTATCATTTCAAATCATAACAAGTGAAAGACATTTATAGCACTACGAGATATATCCTAAATGTCCACAACCTTATCGGTATAGACTTAAACAGTTACTTGGCACTACTGTTTCCATGGAAATTAACAGAAATTTCATTTTGTAAATACTTTTATGGTTTTACAAAAAATATGACAGATATAGAGATCCGTTCAAATATTTACGGAACACAGTGAGATTCATACAGATTTTCATAACAAGTTTTACACCAAGGGTGCACTTCTTGTTTAAAAATCTATTTTTACAGCAAAGTTGCTTTGGATTTTAAATGCTATTGAAAAAATAACAATTATTGATGAAACGAATTTTACAATTTTTAGTGATTCTAAGAGTGCATGACAGGCACTTGATGTTTTTAATTCGAATAACCCCTCAGTTTTAAAAATTCAGCAATGGGTGCATCTATTATTATACAAAGGAACACAAATTAGTTTCTGTTGGGTTCCAGCACATGCTGGTGTGCATGGAAATGAAGAAGCTTTTTGATGGCTGGGGAAAATCAACCTGTTTGTGGATTGTCTGGCCCCCTTGACTGGGACATTCAGCCTGCAAGTGCCTTACCTTGACTGTAAAGCACTTGCTGGCTGAGTGCCCCAGTCTTGGGGATATTAGAAGCCGTTACCTCTCTTAGGTTCTTGGTTGTGATGCCAGGTTCATCTTTGCCAAGATCCCTGGAGAGGATGTGGTGTATGATGTCAGTGGCATTTTTAGATTTGTTATCGACGCTGGCCTTCTCCCAAAAATATATTTCACTCATTTTCTTTTATCTTTTTATTATTCATATAGCCGCTATGTCGTTCATTTAATTGATATTGGTGTCAGTGACCAGTAGTCGCGATGCCAGATAACTCAAAATCATTCAATCATTCATTCACTACGGTCCTTGTGCGACCAGCCAACCAAGCTGTACCCTGCCTACTCTCTTCACTGGTAGCATGAAGATATACGTTCTTCGACGACCGCTTCTACTGACTCTTTCTACAACAAGAGTAAAGTCCACCGACTCAACCAGGTAAAGGGCCAAAAACTGCATTTTCGACTAGTCACCAGTGTCTGTAATCCAGTCCCTATTCCTAAGAACTCTCCATTCCTATTCCTAGATCCTCAATCCATATTAGAATTTTGTCTTCCAATTCCATTCCAGTGAAGTGACCTTTTAATGTAGTGACAAATATTCATGTTACTTAATGAAGAGATATAGCCATCTTCTTAAATAGTGATTTTGTTGTTTTTGGTGCAAGCCTTTTGAGTAAATATCTCCTTGAAATATAGTGCAATTTTCGTAAAGGTTTGCTCTCGCACTTACACCACTAGCAAAGTAAATACCTGCAAATATCTACGCTTCAGTCATTACAGCTTTTACTGTTTTGCACATTTACCAGCAGTGCTGTTGTGTCTACTTGTTTGTCAAGCAATGGCGTTATTAGAAACAATTGCCAAAATACATCATATTTTCCAAGTGGTCATAGACACTGTGTAGAGTTGTGCATTTCTCCCTGCAGTTCTGTGTCAGACCCGTTGAAGATAATCCTACTTATTTTAACCGTGTTCATTTTACAAGCTAATTCTAGTTATTTTAGTTACATCAATTCGTACCTGGTGTGGCACTATACTCTGTTTTTCTCCATCTGTCCACCCGCCTGTGGTGTTTGTGAATGGTAACACTGCGTTCCGGCCTTTAAATAGTTACGCTATGTGTAAATTTTCGGTAAATAAAAAGATATTTGGGTGTGCATTTGCAACTGAAAAGTGTTTTAATAATTTATTGTATGTGAATTACACTGTTAATATTCGAAATAGGATAATGTTATTATTGTTGAATGTAAGCTGTCTTTTCGGGGTGGTGAATGGAACAGCCAGACGCAAATTCCATTAAACAGATGCTAAACCAAGTCGTATCTGGCTAAACGCACTTTACAGTAATTAAAAGTATATAATGATATACTTCCGTGTAATGAAGTAACATTTAGCTCAGTAGCGAGTAGGTGTGGACCAATACAGTTGACATCTTCCCATAGTGAACAGCGAGAGAAGCAATTTTCCCGCCAGTGCGTCTGGCTGTTCCATTCGTCACCCCGAAAAGGCAGCCTGCATTCAACAATAATAACAATATCCTATTTCGAATATTAACGGTGTAATTCGCATACAGTAAATTTTAAAACACCTTTCAGTTGCAAATGCACACCCAGATATCCGTTTATTTACCTAAAACTTACACATAGCGTAACTATTTAAAGCCCGGGACACAGTGTTACCATGCGCAAACACCACAGGCAGATGGACAGATGGAAAAAAGCATAGTTAGTCTTTGTAACTCGTTAATGTAGTAGACAGTGCCATGGGATTCTGTACGAACCCATGTAATATCTTCGCATTTTAGTGAAATCATGCTTTATTTTAGTGGACGCATAATTTTTCTTTGAACCAATGTGGTAGCTTCACTCCAAAACCTTACGATTCTGTTCGTTGCAACCTTTTGTTGGTCCATCGTAGTCACTGATTAAGTTGTCCTATTGCAAAAGCATTCAAATTGAGCAAAGTCTTTGATTTAGTCAAATCAACGGCAGATCTTAGATCTTGGACCCAACAAAACCGGGCTCTGGCACGCGGAAATATATATATATAATATATATATATATATATATATATATATATATATATATATATATATATATATATGCTTAAAAAATCACAGTAGATACACGTGACTTCATTAAATAAGCGAATACCACAGGAAAAGGAAAGGCAGAAATCCAAGTGCTTTCGTCTTTACTAAGGCATTGTCAAGGAACGAATGTCTTGTAAAGACGAAAGCGCTTGGATTTGTGCCTATCAGTTTCCTGTGGTATTCGCTTTTATATATATATATATATATATATATATATATATATATATATATATATAATTGGTATTTTTCAAAACTGTGCAATCTATTAGGGCTGGTGCTGTAAGAGCCACTGTGAAAGAAAACGGTCAATGCAACTAGTTGTCCTGCAGGTTCAGATTCTTTCCAGTTTCTGTAATTGTAATCAGCCGAAATGAAACAATATGAATAACATGTTAATGACATAAACCGGTTAAGGAGAGAAAAGTCATCGAGACAACTGGAATGTGCACGAATCGCTGACTCGTGAGATCGTCCTCAACGCATACTTGACAAAACGTTTTTACCGAACAGCTTTTCTGCTAAGTGCAACTCTATTTCTCTTCTTTCCTCTTTTCCCCTTTGTATTACTTAGCGTTTATTCTTCTGTTTTCTTTCTCCACCTCATTTTTCCCCTTCTGAGCAGTTTAATTATTCTTATACCCGGAATAATGATTCCAGATTGTAAACTTCTTGATAATGTGACAGGAAATATTATTGCAATTACATAGCGGAAGGTTCAACTCCTTCAATTGTACCCATAACTTACACTCTCACAATGCCACGTATTCAAAGACTCCTCATTAATAAGCAACGTACAGTCCGCTTTCGTCATGTAGTCTTCTCTTGGTTCTATGCTAGAACTAAAACATGTTAGGACGAAATAAGGAAATATTTTATTTCTAACGTGGAACCAAGAGAAGACGACTGATTGCTTACGAAAGGAACCGACGTTAAGGAAGGAAAGTGGGTGAAACATAAAAGAAATAACTGCATGTAATAATAACTTCTTAAGACATTTATGCAATTGTTATGTGAAATGATCAACTGAAACCATCAATCCGTCCTTTTATACATTATGTCCAACCACATTCATCAACACTGACTGACTGACGCCCTTTCCAATATGAGACTATAATAAGATAAATCTAAATATGCGAACAAAAACGACAATATGATCATTTACGTGACAACATGACTTCCATTTCTTCAACTCCAAATTGAACGATATATTTGCTGAAATTTATCACCGTCTATTAAACGTCCAGTTTAAAGATATTACCTTCTATTAAACATAAAGTTTTAAGACACTTTATTAGTAAACAATTCATACGGGAACGGGCATCAAAAGCCATACAAATTACGAAAAAAGTAAACTGACGTTGACACCACACCAACTCCATTCCTTGTTCCTTTCTCCTTTCTTTTATTCCCTGTTTTGCTCTTCCAATGACGTTCTTTTCGGAGTCGGTCGACTAAGTACATCCTCGCGGCCAATATCAAGGTCAATTTGCAGAGAATGGGGAATTTCACCCGATTGCAAAAAGGAAATAAAAAAATATAAAGGTACGAACGTGGGAGGTGGAAGAAACGGGAAGAGATAATGGTGCAAGAATTTCAAACTCCTCGAAAGGAAATGGAAAGGAATGAGGAAGTCAGATAAATAAATTTCCTCGCAAAATACAGAGAAAAGGCGGTTATATAATCTCATTGTAATGAAAATAGTAACACCAAATTTAAGAAATAAAGCAAAAAATAGATTCCAGTGAAACTGCAACAAACTCCGATGAAAAATATGTTGAAAGAATTTACTTAAAGTATTTTTAAATTAAAGCAAAAGTGATTCCGAGATACAAGACGTCGCCTTCATCAAAGCTGCACATTTTATGTGATTCACTCTGTACATCTTTGGCGAAAACTATCCATACAAGGGCACCTACTTATTCTGCTTATTTATTTGTTAATGCATTTATTACCAAAAGCTGAAAACATAACAAGGAAGGAGGGAGAGAATTCTAAAGCTTGAGAATCAAGAGAAAGCCTAAAAACTAATCAAGGATTACTGACTAAATATGGCTTCTTTGAGTTTTACCATAAATACTGTTTGGTCAACTGGTTCCATGAGTGTCTGAGGACATCAAAACTTTTGAACGAAAGGAACAAGGAAGCAGCTTATCAACATTAAAGAAATATCAATTAACGGGTGTACTGGGAAAAAAATAAGGGTGGGATAGTGTTTCATAATGATTAAAGAATTAAAGATCATCTGTCTTACAAACTGAGAGAGAGAGAGAGAGAGAGAGAGAGAGAGAGAGAGAGAGAGAGAGAGAGAGAGAGAGAGAGAGTGTGTGCCCACACACATATATATTATATATATATATGTATGTATGTATGTATGTATGTATGTATGTATGTATGTATGTATATATGTATTTAAGCGAATACCACAGGGAAATGATAGTCAGAAATCCAAGCCCTTTCGTCTTTACTAAGACATTGCCAAGGAACGAATGTCTTAATAAAGACGAAAGCGCTTGGATTTCTGACTATCATTTTCCTGTGGTATTCGCTTATTTAATGAAGTCACGTGCATCTATTGTGATTTTTTTAAGCATATATGTATGTATGTATTGTAAATATAAAACTATAGAAGCGTTGAGATAACTCGGTTTTAAAGATTAATATGCCTGTGACACTGAGATTCAAACCACTTAAATGTAAAAAAAACGGATAATGGCTCATGAAACAAAAATAAATTTTTGCTACAACCGTATAAAATAAAGTTTTGTATGGTTATTCAATAGGAGCTGGTGTGTCTAAGAACAACCCCAAAATAAAATAGAGAGTAAAAAAATAATATGAAGACTAAATAAATAAAATTTCGCAGTCCTAGCGTTACTCGTAAGTTCAACTTGTGTTGGGCATCGTCAACCAATTTTGGCCTAATGGAAGGTTGACCCTGTGGGTATTCTGTTACCTCATTGTTCGCCCCGGCACAGGTAAGATGTCCCGTTGTCATATAGGGATTCCACTGGGAAAATCAGTTGACAATTCGTGGCGGCGACTTGACCAAAGTTACTCTCGGCGGCAGGGCTGTCCCGCAAATTCTCAATTTCACTTTCATCGATATCAAATTTCGTGATATGACTCTTTATCAAATAATAATGAATACATAGAAGAGATATTTTATTAATATTCAACTATCCATTATTCATGTATACTTAGATTATTATAAAAGGCCTGACATGAAATATTTGTTAATTTCCTTTTTAGATAGCGGGCTTATTACTCACTAATTCCATGCATGGTAAAGTTCCTACATTAGCCTAGAAACAATAAAGTTGTTAAGCTCCTCTAAGAGGGATTCAGGTCACTTCACATGCCGTGACTTATGAGCATAAATTCAAACAAAGATATAAGATATAGTAACACACATTCTTACAATATATATCCTGCAAACAAAAATATACACACATACATATAATGTATATATATATATGTGTGTGTGTGTATGTGCGTCTGTATAATCATACGTAGAGAAATCCTGATGTTGATGGCAAGATTCGATCCCACAATCGATATATGAAAATCAGGTCAAGTCAAACCACCTGACCACGAACCTTCAAATGCAAAGTGGGTTACCCTGACTTCATTCTAATTACGTGTGTGAATATAGATAATAAAAAATATATAATATATATCTAATATATATATAGATATATATATCATATATATTATTATATATATTATATATATATACATATATATATCTTAAGTAACACAATAAATGTTCACTATAAATAGTAAAAATATTATAAATATAATAATGATAAAGGGTATTTCTTTGTCAGGGGGAAAAATGGGAACTTTAATGTCCAATTCTACTAATTATGAAACGGAAACACTAACTAATTTATATGAAGTATTTGTATACTTGACATCAAAACAAAAGAACAGCAGCAAATTCTTACTAACTGAGGACCGTAGCCATGACGTCGGAGGTCACGTGATCGCCAGGGCCTGAGCCACATCAGATTCATCTCCCTACGAAATTCATGGGGCTCAGATGGAATAGGTCATAAAAGCCTATTATTACAAAACTTAACATTCATTTAAAAATTAATGATACCTTTCGTACTCAAGAACACATTCTAGTACTATTTTGATGTTGACAATGTATTACTACTGAAATAAAAGCACTTATACCTGGCGTGCAGACAGTGCAGACGACAGTGCCTCGACCCATAACCAACAAACCACAACAAGCATGTCATTCTCCGTTGTAAGTTTTAATTCACGACACATACACAACTTTAATATAAGTAATAATCAAAACTGATCAAAAAAACATTACTAACCGAAGTCAACATGTTTATCTTTTAGCACCAGATTACTGAAACAAAATCGAATCGCAATCTGAGTCTACAGCTTTTTTTATTTAACCCATCTAAACCATGTTTCTGATATATGCAATCCATTATTTGAGTCTAATTGCTAACTTTAGGCTTATACGTTTATATTACTCTCGTCAATTTCTGGCCCATGTATTTCTTATGAGGGAAAAAGGATGATTAGCCCAAGGACCGTGTGACCCTCTGGTATTCAAAAACATTATAAATTAACATCTTCTGACTACGAAACTCATCAAGGGGCTTTAAGACTTCCCTGTCCTCCTTATTGTGTGCAGACTATAGACAAAATGTGTTTTTAATCCTGCTGTTTCGCAAACGTTAGTCGGAGGTTAGTGTTTTCAGACAGTGAAATACAAGAAGAGCACATTTCTTTTTACCTTATTTTTGTTCTCTCTTTTGTTCTTAAACATTTCCTCATGTTAGTGTCCTGATGCTGATTCACTTTTGTAACTATACTATACAGTGCATCAAAATTGTTTTTACTCACCTAGAAATAACAAACTTCTACGTCAACGAGGTCACGACCTCCGAAAGGGAACAAAACGTATCCTTTAAGGATCTCTGTTTAACAATCTCTAACAAATGGATTGCGCGAAATACTATTTGTTGCCCTTCTTTCTTTTTGTCTTAATCAGTATGGCGCAAAACAGATGCTTCCCCAAACAACATTCACCCTGAACTGATAGATAGCAGACAAAAATCTACCCGTGCGCTCACATAAGAAAAAGTTGCCAGGCGCAACGAAGTGCTATGTTGTGAGCGTAGCCTAACGGACACTTTTCCTTTGCATTTCTTTTTCTCAGTGGCTTGTATGTGGGTTTGCATTTATGTGCAATCCTGTAATAGGTAAAAACAAATATAGCTTATGTTTCGAACCTGTCAAAGATTTGCATCGCTACTTCAGCGACTGTGGCACATATCCATCCAATAAAAACTGCAATAACTACAACATGCATCCTGCAGTCAGATTGATATGAACAACAGTATAAATTGTTAATCAAAGAAAAGACGCTCCTAGACTGACAGACCAAGCACAAACAATCTCATAAAACTTCATCAACTCTTATAAATCGAAGACGCTTCGGATTTAGGAGTGATTATCTTTAACAAGGAAACAGTATCAACAAGATGTTTTTCTAATTAAGTTCAGTGACGCTGTTCCAGAAATAGAACAATCTCTCTCTCTCTCTCTCTCCTTTTTTCCCCTTTCTCCTGACAGAAGATCAACGTAATGATTTAATTCAGCAGAGAAGAAAAAACCTGATCTAGTCATTCGCAAATCTAATCCCGGGAGGTTCGCATGAAAGCCTCTTCTTTAATCAAAAACAAAATCTAATACCATCTTTGTGTGAGTGGCCGACTTCTGTTTTTTTTTCTTTTCTTTTCTTTTCTTATTCATCTGAGTGACTTGAGTAGCTAAATTTAAAACTATCTGTACAAAATATATATATATATATATATATATATATATATATATATATATATATATATATAATGTGTGTGTGTGTGTGTTTGTATATATATATATATATATATATATATATATATATATATATATACATATAGTATAAATCACTTATTTGAGCTCTAATTTTTTTTATATGCATGAATAGTCTATGCCTCATATATCGTTTAATATAGAATTCACTAGTGACATTCACTGCTACGCTTTCATGGGAGCATATAGTTGATATCGACTCTGCTGTACAGAAAGAGTAGGCCATGGCTTGAGTACAGACTATTTATACTTACATACACACACACACAAACACACACATACACACGCACACACACACACACACACACACACACATATATATATATATATATATATATATATATATATATATATCTACGTATATATATATATATATATATATATATATATATATATATATATATATGTGTGTGTGTGTGTGTGTGTAAATAGTTAAAGTGACCATTGTGATGTTTTCTCTGTAGAGCCTCCCCCTATTAGGAAATATGGTTTAACACACACACACACACACAATAATATATATATATATATATATATATATATATATATATATATATGTATATATATATATATATATATATATATATATGTAGTGTGTGTGTGTGTTAAACCATATTTCCTAATAGGGGGAGGCTCTACAGAGAAAACATCACAATGGTCACTGCCACAGTAAAACTTGAATTGCTGAATTCCGTTTCAATTGCCCGTCACAGATAATTATCGTGAAAATGGGCGCATATGCCATAAACCTTTATTCTACAAAAATGAGACGTGCATGATTAAGCATTATTCTTTATTTTTGGGTGACAAGTGTCATTTTGACGGCATGTATTGTTAAAAATAATTTATACTGCTTAGGTTCTTCCATTTAGTCACCTAATATCTCGGTCCTGATCACATACTGTCGTCGCATCCTACGATCGAAAGAGAAAGTGCCCCCTGCAATAAACCCAATAATTGCTAAAGCAATAAAGAACTCTCTCCACCGAGCTACGAGATTAAAAGAGGGAAGGAGAGAGAAATAGCGCCTGATTGTTTGCGAGAAAGACTTCGAAGAAGCGCATTTATATGGAGATAACTAAAGAAGGATTTTCATGAAAAACACTGTTGATAGCCTGACATATAATGAAGAACCAAGCAATACTCAAAATGGATTATGCTGATTACACTCAACTATAATTAGACGTAAAGAAGAAATAACAGTCTCCTTGAAAGAAATAAAAATGTACAACACTAAAATAAAATGAAGAAAGGCAGTTATGCAATACGAATGAATAAAGGTAATCACTATATCTTTGTCGAAGAGGTGAAAATAGTACAGCCTCCGTTTAGAAAGAAGAGTTTCTTAAATTATGTGACCTTGGTGGCATATCTCCACAGAATATTCGCGTGGAAAAATATTCATGCTATTTACAAGGTAAGAAAACAAAAAAATAAAATCTTTTAAAATTTAATATTAAGTGCTCCGACGGGATAGTAACAGATATAACAAGGCTTCTCTTTTACCCAGTTCATTTATAATTTATAGATGAAGCTTGCCAAAGTAAAACTCATTATACATTCTTTTTCCACTTGAAGCGAGTATTTGTACGTGTGTACTATGTTTATAACAATGAATGCATTCATCTGTATTACATAATTATTATTTCCTTCTTTTTTTTGGAGGGAGGGGGAAGAAAGGTTTGTTTTATTTCAAGGACTTTTTATTTCCCATCCTTAACCTTTAACAAAATTAAGTTACTTTTACATTTAAAAAGATTTGTGTGTGTGTGTGTGTGTGTGTGTTAATATAAGGGTAAGGTTTTCTATAGCTAGGTGCGATTTCCATCAAGAAAATCCTTGATATTTACTTTTTCTCGCCACAAAGAATATTTTCCTTTCCCTCTAATTAAAAAACGCTAAACCCCTAAAATTGTAAAGTAAAAAAAATAACTTTTCCCGTGTCATTACTGACACTCCTAGAATTTTCTACCTAGCATACGAAATTCAATACAAGGATTTGCTCCTCATCTCAGTAGTAGACGTACGACATTATTTAGCTCCTCCCCATTTCTCTTTGATGTCAAAGCCAATAATCTAAAACCACTTCTTTTCAGAATGTTTTTCTGGCGAGGAAAAATGCATATTCGAAGATCCTTAAAAAACATATTTTAAAATAGCATCTCTCTCTCTCTCTCTCTCTCTCTCTCTCTCTCTCTCTCTCTCTCTCTCTCTCTATCTCTTTCCCCGCCTCTCTCCTCGTACTCTCTCACTCTTCTTCCGTCAGTCTCTCTCTCTCTCTCTCTCTTCATAAGAATTGTATTATAAGGGATATCCATACCCCAAATAGTAAACAAACGGAAGCCTTCATCACAAATCCTCCCAAAATAACATAGGAACAGAGTTGTTTTGATTTGAAGGGAAACAGCACAAGCTGGCATTTCTAGACACATTTAGCCTACCTTTGTCTAAAGGAAAAAACAATCTTGCATTGAAGGTAAATTTTTAGCAAAATATACCGAGTTACATTACCATTATTCTAATAAAAGCCGCAATACAAAAAGAATAGGTGTTACAAACCTTCCATTACAAACCTCTCATTTTTGTTTCAGTTTGAAAAACAATTATAGTAGCATTGTCACAATGATAATCATTTCTGTTCCGCAGTTTTTTAAAGTTAATTACCTCGCTGGGTTTTTTTTATCTGCATCGTTAACCATTTCACATCGACTCACACTTCAAAATAATTTGACTTATTAATTCATGATAATGTGGGAATATTTCTCAACTCGTGAATAGCAAAACTGAACTTGAACCTATCGCCGCTAATCTTTAGATTCTTAGAATTTAAATGAAATTCACATTAGATTTGAACTGGGAGATGGCATTACGACATGTTTGGAATTAACAAACCCACTGGATCGCGCGAGCTCCACCGTTTATTTTGACTGTGTGAATCATCCTGTCCGGGATGTAATTTATACTTTTGCATACATTACCCATAACATATCAGGGAAAATCCCAAATCCTCCTTAAAACTAATCCTTATTAAATTCAATAACTCAGAGAGCGTGAGCTTCCATCAACTTCAATCCCCCTACAACACATTCTCCAACCAAAGGCGATTTGTTGCCGGAATCCAAACGAAATCTTACGGGTTGAGACGAAACATAACCTGCAAGTAACCAACAAAGCAACCAACGGACACAAAACTAAAACCTGACCGAAAACATAACCTTCTTGGCGGAGGTAAACAATCAACTACTAAATTAATAGTTTAAAAAGAAAATTCATTTTGGTTCTCTGAGATAAGAAGCATGGGAGATTTGAGTGTCGACATTCGGTCCGAATTCTGTCTCCTGATTTCTGGCGAAGATTTAAATAAAAACAATATTTTGAAAAAATTACTCTTTTTGAGTCAAAAGCAGACCAATGTCCAACAAAACGGTCAGCGATTTTAATTAACTTGTCCCTTTTTCTCTCGTTCTTTCTGCAGAGAAAAAAAGTGTAATCCCGTCACAACGCTGGTCAGCTGATACTTCACTCTCTAGTAATCTCTGATCGCCATCTGTCATTGCATTCTGTGACATGGCAGATGGCATTGGCGAGTAGGAAGAGAATGACATTTGCCCGATGTAGGTTACTGCATACTTAACGCTGATTAAAACCTTGGGATTTCTTACCAAAGAGATGTTGTTGATTTTAGTATACAAACGAAGACAATCAAAGATAAAAAAAATTGTAAGAGGTAACGGGAGCTAGAATCTCATATGAGTGTATGTATATGTATATGTACATACATACATACATACAAACATTATATATATATATATATATATATATATATATATATATATATATATATATATGTCACTCCTTGACAATGTCTTAGCAAAGACGAAAGCGCTTGGATTTCTGACTCATTTTCCTATGGTACTTGCTTATTTAATGAAGTCACGTGCCTCCACTGTGATTTTTTAAATATATATATATATATATATATATATATATATATATATACACAGTATATATATATATATATATACAGTATATATATATATATAATATATACAGTATATATATAGTTTATGAGAAGAGGAAGCAAACGCAAATACAAACTTTCTCAACAGTATGTTTGCTAGCAAATCACCCGCATTCCCCAGACTGTGAAATGAACTGAACCGTTTCGCTCAAGATCAAATCTTATTTGGCTTTCGTGCTTCGTATGAACTTGACCTTGACAATGAGAACATTTTGCAAACCGACGTAAAGCCAAGAGCGAAGTGCCCATCTAATACGTGTTGAAAAGTTCGAGTCAAATGGTTAAACTACCATATGACCTTCGCCCTTCAAGCATCAATTTGAAATTTGCCTCACTCTACATATAGTTCAAAAGATCTGTGTTACATGAAATTGGTAATTAATGGTTTGGTTGTAACTTGTCACAATCAGCTTTGGTTAACGAAGGAACAATGCGTTTTGTCAAAACATTTCCGCAGTGCTTTGCTGAACTCGCACATATTTATTATCCGTGTCGTCATCTTGCCGTAGCACCAGAATCATAACTGGTTTACAAAAAAAAAATGTTTGGTCTGAGGCAAGAATGGGGATAGGTGTTTTTTGCTAATTTGGGTGTGTTGAATTCAAATTTATAAATAGTTTTGCTCTATCACCTCTAGTTTTCTGGCTGTTAAATAGTCTCATTTTAGTATAAACAGAGAATATATGTGCACATTTCAAGAGTTGCAGAAGCTTATAACAGATAAAACAGGATAGATAAAGAACACTGATTGAATCAATATACTTGGATGACACAATTACACAATTCATAGTACCACAGACAGTCAAAAGTGTGTTTTCTTAGAAGATCTGGTGTATTTTGCCTACGGGATGTCACGCAAGAGCATCCAGCAGAAGTCTCCCATCATGCACACTATTCATATCTAAAAAAAAAACTAGAGGTGATGAGTAAAAACGGATTTCAAATTTGAATTCAGCACCCCCAAATTAGGTAAAAACGGGTATTTTTGTGCTTGCCTCAATTTCTTTGTAAACCAGTGAACCTACGTACATATAAAGGAGGTATGCAGTCTGAGGAGTATCTAGTCATCTGTCTATGGAGAAAACAAGCAGGATGAATACCAAGTCTGGAGGAAATTATTGTCGAAAATGTGAAAACACGGCTTGCACGGATAATGACGAGAAGCCCAAGAAAAAGGTAGAAGTCAGAATGTTTGTAAAAGATAAGCTGAAAGTGATTGCTCCATATGATTGGGATGAAAAAATAAGCTAATCACAGTTCATACTGGAATGGCTAAAATGATACGTCGATATGGATGCAGACAGGCCGACTGAAGGCTAAGCGTTAGTGGATGGAATCATCAATACTAAACAGTTGGCAGTGTCCAAGGTGAAGTTAACCGACGCACTGATATCAAAGATTTTTTTTTATTCTCTTGACGAAACTAGAGCGAATTTAAATTTTTACTATTATCTACGAATGATACAGAAGCATTCTTTTCGGGTAAGGATGATACAAAACAGCCCCTAACAATGAGCACTGTCTTCTGAACCTTACGTTATGAGAATAAAGAGATAAAAATTACGTAATTTGCTCTCCGGTGAAATATTTCTAAAGCGACATTTTTTGGAGTCTCTCCCCCTCCCTCCGCCCCCTGTGAGAGAGAGAGAGAGAGAGAGAGAGAGAGAGAGAGAGAGAGAGAGAGAGAGAGAGAGAGAGAGAGAGAGAGAGAGAGAGCGGAGGGACGGAATCTCTTTGCAAGACACGACATTAGACCCTAAACAAGCAAGGGACCCGTGAGAGATGCAGGGGCGAATCTTATTTTCTTAAAAGCTTTTCTATTAGACTCTCGCTCTGTATATTTATGGTTATATTTTAATGGAACGAACGTTCTGAGGTTTGAGGAATTGGATGAAAGGGTGAATATGAAGAATAATTGCCATTCGGGCGGGTATGCAATCTCAGCTCGCCATCCAGCTAAATTGGGGATGAAAGCAGCCAGGGAAACATTTTTGTCGGATGATAATTGTTAGCTATGTGCTCATATTCAGCAGCGGCCGGGAAGCCGTTTCTTCTTCATGTGAATGCTAATGTGAACCGCTCTTAGAAGAACGTTACAAGAGTGAAAACGAAAGTTAATATTAAGAAAAAAAAAAAAAGCCACAACAATGAAGAAAAAATAAAAAAAGGTACAAAGACGAAAGCTCCCTTTTTGAAACATTTTTGTATTTTGAAAAATACAGTAGTTCATCTAAATTATTGTGGCCTTTACTATTTCCGGTCACAGTATAGTGATGCACCATAGATTAAAAACGTATTCGATTTTAATTCTAATGTTAATTTTCGACAGTGCTTATCGCAAACACTTTGATGTATTATACAGCTCTCTCTCTCTCTCTCTCTCTCTCTCTCTCTCTCCACTTTTTTTTATTCAGTATATTTGCATGGTATCCCTTTCTTCCCCCATTACTATTGCTCAATCTCTTCACCGTTGTGTTTGTAATGGGCCAGATCCGCGCATGCCCACCTTTCCAGGAATTCGGGGATACCATTTGTCCAGTTTCTCTGCGGATCAAGTTGGAGCTGAATTCCTTTTGAAACTTTTGTATAAGACGTGATAGGTGCTGCCTTCCCCCCTCACCCCTCACCCCACGTGAATGGCTTTCGAAAGGAATCATGAAAGAAAGCAGCCCTGACATCTCTCTCGAAGCGAAAGCAAAGAAAGAAAGGAAGAGGAAGAAGGTAGTCTGAGCGGAAGATAGATTAGTGAAGAAAAGGAAAGAGATGATAAAAGTTTTAATGTCTTTCTTGTTCTCTATTGATCTCTTTCTTTGGACGTTGCTATTTAGTCATATATATATATATATATATATATATATATATATATATATATGTGTGTGTGTGTGTGTGTGTGTGTATGTATGTATGTATATGTTTATGTATGTGTGTATATATATTATAAGTTTATATAATCTTTAAACTAAACATTAAGCAACAAATATCGTGTTAAACTAAGGACATTCACTATATCGTGGGGATCACTTATATCGAAGGGAAATACAACGATAAGTGCATTTGGTAAGACCAATATTTTATATATTTATACATACATACATCATACATACATACATACATACATCCTACATACATACATACACACACACACACCCACACACATATATATATATATTTCATACATATATATATATATATATATATATATATATATATATATATATATATGCCTTTTACTTAAATTAACACTGTTCCAACCATGCCTCATATGGAAGAAAGCAGAGCACTATCCTTTGGAGGGAGAGCGATCTGGGCCTGTTTTCCGAAAATTCGTTTGTGCCTGTTGACCCAAGCAGTGAATTCGGTACTTGGTGGCATATCAACTAAGGACTTTCCTGCCAAGGAGGAAAAGGGCATGGGGCTAGCAGTCTCATCCTCAAACAATACTAAACACTGGGAGGGTGATGCATACTGGAATATATATATATATATATATATATATATATATATATATATATATATATATATATATATATATATTTATATATATATATATATAATATATATATATAAATATATATATATATATATATATATATATATATATATATATATTGTGTGTGTATGTATATATATATATATATATATATATATATATATATATATATATGTATATAGCATATATGATATATGTATATATATATATATGTGTGGGTATATATATATATATATATACATATATATATATATATATATATATATATATATATATATATATATATATATATAAAAGCGTCGTGATTATGGTATCGCGGTTTCATTTTCCGCTAGAGAGATATCTTAATTTCTTCATAATTCTTACACTTGAATCTCAAAGATTTGTAGTATCAAGCGTCAAAGGATTCGAGAAGTTAAGGGGACATTGAGGCTGTTACACTTAAATATGTATCCAGTATAAAAGACTGGTAATTCTATATATATATATATAGATCTATATATATATATATTTATATATATTACTCCATAAACATACGAACGTTTTCTTTCTACTTCTCCTGACGACACTACTGAAAATTCTCATACTGAGAGTTATGTATTTCCTCATTCTCACTTAACCCAGGAAGGGTAGCTCTCAATGAATATTTAAAACACAAACATACATATGGGCCAACTATTTTGTAAAACTACTAATGGTCAATATAACAAAAAAATGTGAAAGATATTTATTAATTTATACTCCTTTCTTCTAGGATTAAAAAATCCTTTTACTCCTAAACAGACCGCACGTTGACGTTGCAAAGCGCCAAGACAGAATCAAGCATCATGGATTGATTAATCCCCTAATTTAAGAGTTACAACATCAAAGGTTATTGGCACTGGAAATACTCTCTCCTTGAATATATACGGTGAGGGGGATTACGGCTTTGTTATTGTTTATATATCTCTACTTTTCACAGCAATGTATTTTTTCCCCCAATGACCGATTACAAATACTGGGCGTCAGATTTGAATTCTGTCAAGAATTGACATTTAAATATGGAATCCATAGGTACTATAAGTGCATACATGGATATGAAACAGCAGGAATTCATAATGTAACTTAAACCTTGAGTCTACGAATCTTTGCAATATTCATTTTACTGATAAGGCTCAAAATTTATTCAAGTATCCACTGGAGCCATTGTTTCGGTTTATAAATGTAAATTTCATTGAAGGTGACACGGTGAACTTGAAAAATCATTCCCCATAATCTATTCTGGTTATGAAATATCTAATAATTATGAAGATATACTATCCTAATGAGGAAGTAAGACAAATTACATTCAGTTGTAATTATTCCCATTTTATCTCTTATCCGTTATCTTCCGTGGCATTATAGATAAGTGTTAACAATCCTCTGTCCCCTGAAGTGTTCAAGAATTGGCAAAAAATTAACTGAGTTCTCCATAATATATCCTTATTACATTTCGTTTCCATTTTTCGTCCAAGTGGTTTTTCCACGACTGACTGGTCCTGTCCTTTTTGCCACATCTTTTGACTTTCCGTGACACGATAAACCTGCATAGAGCTTCTTCAGCTTTCACAAGTATCGTTATTTTCTAGAACGATTTCCAATTCCATGTTTTCCGTTTTCCAGCAATGTCAAGCTCAACACAGAATCGGAAATGAACTTTACAACGACATATCTCATAGCGATAGGATATGCCACTTATCCACTGTGGTGTCTGGAAGCTCGAGTTAACTGACATAATTAGTTGCTCTTACAATTATGAAACTTTTCTTTCTAAGTTACGTTTTTGACATAATTCAACCTGTTAAGAGGACAATTGTCATTATCTAACTAAAGTCAACGAGCGAAATTACTCTCTCTCTCTCTCTCTCTCTCCTCTCTCTCTCTCTCTCTCTCCTCTCTATTCCAACAGAAAACCTTTTTCTATTTCAACAGAAAACCTTTTTCTATTCCAACAGAAAACCTATGTTAGTAAGACTTTGAGCAAGTCGAAAGAAACGAGGGAAGAAAAAACCAAGGAACGTCAGAAAAACAATTCCTTTAAATCATATGATCCTTTATCGAGTTACACTGCAAAATAATAATTTTGAAAGCTTAATGCAAATGAATTTGGTTTATGTTTATTCTCGCTCATCCTCGGCACTTTAATGGGCATTCTCTGTTAGAGGGAGCAAGTGTTTATATTTATAAAGAAAACAATACCATTTCCTGGCTCAGAAAGCAACAGCGTGCAAACTTGATGCAACTGTAGTATGAAAAGGACAATGTAACATTAGCAGTAAATCTTTAACGCTTCCAGGAATAATGCGATATCTCTCTTCTATCTTTCCCTCACTGACAGTAGAAGATCTATTCTGACAACGTCAGTGTTTCCTCTTCGTAATGACGATGGAACCAGAATTTATATATAGATAGAATCGAAAATCTGTAGCAGACATCAGTCATGCAACCTTTATGGGATTGATTTTCCAGAATATGCAGACTGGAACTTAGCAGATTTTCTACTTTTCACAGAAAACTGTATAGTTCCAAATACGCTTATACTGCTGAGCATGTCTGAAAAGTCTGAGGAAGTCGAAGTGTTGAACAGGTCACTGCTGTTACTGAAAATACATTTACAATATACATTTGGTGAAAAGTATTAAGAACTGTCCCCCCCCCCTCTCTCTCTCTCTCTCTCTCTCTCTCTCTCTCTCTCTCTCTCTCTCTCTCTCTCTCTTATTTTGGATACGCGATACGCTTGTCATTACAAAGGCTTAATTCGAATCCCGCCACATACGTTATAATTTCCTCAAATGATTCATATATAATCTTCTACATAGATGGATATATATATATATATATATATATATATATATATATATATATATATATATATATATATATATATACAGAGAGAGAGAGAGAGAGAGAGAGAAGGGCAATTTTCCTGAACACTTTTTACCATATACATATGTAATTTCAGTGGCCACATAGACCTCTTTAACATTTCGACCTCAAATTTGTACACGTTAGTCACTACAAGCCTTATCATTGGCGGGGAATTATTGAATGGGTTTTCAATTCCGTGGCAGGATCCGGATCAACGCATGTGTTGGTTCGACCCAGGACCTACTTAGACAGATCAGACGGACAGAGAACCGATTTACGCTCTCTCTGCGCAGTGACGTCAGCTGATCCACATCTCGGCTGCCTTTGCCCTCTCCCTCTCTTTCCTGCCTGCTCCCTCTCCCTCCCTCTTGATTGGTTCAACCGAGGACTCACCAACTCTGGAGGTGAAAGATTCCTCTATTATCCACTAGGGGTTCAGTCTTGTAATGATAAGCGTATCTAAATAATGCCAAGTCGAGGATTTAAGGGGTCCTCATGGATGTTACAAAGTTTAGCATACACACACATATATACAAATACATATGCAGTTTATATATATTATATATGATATATATATATATTAATATATATATATATATTATATATTAATATAATATATATGCACATGCCTCCATACACACACACACACACACACACACATATATATATATACTATATATATATATATATATATATATATATATATGTGTGTGTGTGTGTGTGCGCGCGTATGTGTGTGTGCGTGTGATAAAATCTTTCCCCATATCTGCGGCGCACTTTTCGAGCCGACTCCGAATGGCAATGCGTTGACAAAAGTTGCCATTCTTACCTGGCGTTGCAAAGGATTAATATCGGAGTTATAGATGTGCCCTTGTGTGTTTGGAATCTTTGTGCCCGTAGCAAGCGATATTTCTAGAGTTTTTTATCCGATTTAGATCAAACGTAATTGATTGATTGATTGAAGTTCAGTCCAGAATTCAATTTCCTTTCCATTTTTAAAGAGAGACGAGGTCGAACGTTCAGGGACAGGCAAAAAAGAAATTATTGTTAAAAGCCATTTTTATTTAATCTCGAGCGGGTTTTTCCGGGAGCGTTCTCTGCGCGTCGCAAAGTGATTAATCGTTCCATTATCAAATAAGGGGCAGCCAAGGTTCGCGTCGTCGCTCGCATAAAACTTTATTTGCTTTTCAGTCATTTTTCCAACAAGATGCGCGCCAGATAAATCCCAATATAGTACCTCACGATTTTCTCGTGATTGAAGGTCTTTAACCACAGATTTTATATTCATTATTATTATCAATTATTATTATTATTATTATCAGTAGTAGTGGTAGTAGTATCAAAACACCCGGTATTTGCTTTTCATTATCCTTTATAATCAGTGACGTTGGGGTACAGCAGGGAACTGAGGGCTTTGTTTGCTTAAGTATGAGATCAACAATGATGAAAGAGTGTGGACGTTTCTACTACTACTACTACTACTATTACTACTATAATTCTTTACATTTTCCCTACTACCACTTCACCATGAAAATATAATACTTAAACTAATCCATTCCTACTTTGCTTCCTCCCCGTCTGTAAATATGGCGTGCCACTTCTACTACACATTACACTACCTGAATGATTTGTGTAATACAATAAATGGCGCACATACATCTGAGGTTTTCGAAGCATTTGCATTCTCCTAGGCGTCTCTGTCCATCCATTAGTTCCAGACCAATTATCCCTCATAAAAAGGCAAAGAGGATGTTATTGCAGGAATGGAAGACACGTGTGACTTATGAGTTCATACTGTCATCATGTGTTGCAACTACTCTCTGGAGGCTTGTATATCCAAGGATAAGGAATCTCAAAATATACCTTTGATTTTTAAAAAAGGGGGCAGGTAAAAAATACCCACTGAACTGCTGTATCTCCTAGTGAAAGGACAAACACCTGACCAAAACCGAATCCAAATGCAACGAGAGAGAGAGAGAGAGAGAGAGAGAGAGAGAGAGAGAGAGAGAGAGAGAGAGTAATATTTCATTATTTTTAGGAAATGGCCAACCTATCTGTTAGGTGGGAAATATCCATTGTGTGGCCGTATTTCATAGTGAAACCAAGTTCGGATGCAACAAGAGACAGATTGGGATAGAAGTAAGATGTTATTCTTTTTAGGAAATGACCCACCTATCCGTTGCTCACGAACTGGTTAAACGCTTCAAGAGACAAAGAACACGAAAGCGGTGAGTTGCACATCCTACAAGTGGATGATACAAAAGACTAAGCCGTTATTTCAGATTTCTGGGAATAAAAAGTTGCCGTTTGTGCAATTGAAAACTTTTCCAGCAGACGATAAAACTGCTTTCCTTGTGAACATTGTGATATCAGGCGGCACGGATAGGTTGGATCATTTCCGTATTCTGGATTCGCTTTCTTTCATATCCGATGTGTTATGTTCTATTTGTGTATTTCTACAGTACCAATATTCACAAAGGCCCACAATGGTAAAATTATCATACATCTGATGCATGTCAGCCTAAGGCAAGAGTATGTATTTGTATATATATATATATATATATGATATATATTATGCATATATAATTATATATATAAATAATATAATATAAATATATATATAATAATAATATATATTCTATATATGGAGATTTTAACAATGGCCATTAATATAATTGTATTTTTAACAAACGTTGGTCCCTCGTTGGCCGAGTGGATTTCTCGTCGGCTACCAGTCCGGTGGACCGAAGTTCGATTCCCTGCTCGGCCAACGTGGAACCAGAGGAATTTATTTCTGGTGATAGAAATTCATTTCTCGATATAAATGTGGTTCGGATCCCACAATAAGCTGTAGGTCCCGTTGCTAGGTAACTAATTGGTTCCTAGCTACGTAAAAATATGTAATCCTTCGGGCCAGCCCTAGGAGAGCTGTTAATTAGCTCAGGGGTCTGGTAAAACTAAGATATACTTAACTTAACAAACGTTAAAAATTGTAGAAATAAAAAAAAAAATTAAACCTACTTTATTTTCCACGGTATGGTTGCTTTTTTTTAGTTATAGTAATGTCTGCTTATTTAAATTCTTTCTTTATTCTCTCCTTCACGCACTGAAGTGTTACAGAACTAAAATAATCACTTACGTTCAAACTGACAGAAGAGATCAATAGATTGTTTGTTTGTATGGTGTTTTTACGTTGCATGGAACCAGTGGTTATTCAGCAACGGGACCAACGGCTTTACGTGACTTCCGAACCACGTCGAGAGTGAACTTCTATCACCAGAAATACACATCTTTCACTCTTCAATGGAATGGCCGAGAATCGAACCCGCGACCACCGAGGTGAGAAGCAAACACCAAACCAACCACACCAGAGAGTATTTGGGTTGCATTCCCTACTCGTTACCACTTTCCTCCCTTCTTTCCCTTTTCTACTTTTCTACGGCCCAACGCTTTTCGTCTAACAGTCGTCTAAATTTAACAAAAATGACCTATTCCAAAATAACCCAGATTCGCTCGCATGTCGACCGATCCCGTCCGCCAAGTTGGAAATCCGGTTAATCCTTAAGAAAACGGAAATTCCCGAATGGGAGAAGAAAAGAAAATGGAAATTCCGTATCAGGTAAAGAAAACGTTAAGGCCCCGAATTCCCCGCCTCCAGAATTCCTTCTGAAGCGAACGAATCCCATTTGGTAGAGGAACTCAATATTTTCTGACCTAACGGTTTTGAGCTAAGAATCCCAAGAGACACGGCGAAATCCTAAGGTTACATTC
Source organism: Macrobrachium nipponense (assembly GCF_015104395.2). Lineage (NCBI taxonomy): Eukaryota > Metazoa > Arthropoda > Malacostraca > Decapoda > Palaemonidae > Macrobrachium > Macrobrachium nipponense. The sequence goes on along the minus strand of NC_061102.1, from coordinate 32,190,729 downwards.
TCAGAAACAAGATGAGAGAAGGGGAAGGAGGCTTGCAAGATGGTTCTCTCTCTCTCTCTCTCTCTCTCTCTCTCTCTCTCTCTCTCTCTCTCTCTCTCTCGAAGGATGATGAACACGAGGCGTACTGGGATGAACAGGCACGATCTAGCTTTATTTATATATTTTAAACGCAAAATCTTAACTCTACTTGCTGACTCCAATATAGCATTCTCCCCTTAAACCTACCATTTGATTGCGTCACTTGGCATCAAAACAAAAAAAATACAAAAACTGAGATGTAACACTATTTGTTTCCACCTTCAAAATTAAAAACCTGAAGGAGAGAGGGAGAGAGAGAGAGAGAGAGAGAGAGAGAGAGAGAGAGAGAGAGAGAGAGAGAGAGAGAGAGAGAGAGAGAGAGAGGCCATTGTCTTAAGGCTATAAGGCAAGGGAATTCGGTTAATAAAAAAGCAATAATAACAGGTCGAAATTCTAAACGTAAAGAGACGACAAACTCAGTGAAAGGGAAAATGATTCAGCAAAGGCAATGACAAACGTAGGTGATGGAACACGCAAATTAAGCCTTGTCTGGCTAAGACACGGGAATAGACAGACACGCTAAACAATGATTCAAAACAATAGTGTTACAAAAACAAATACGAAATATTCATATGTGTCGTATATTCTACAAATGCTCCTTTCTTTCAGAGGTTACTCTCAAGTGTTGTATCGGAGTCCATCACATCATATTGTCATGGATGTTGTGAACAACTATATTCTATCTTTAGCTCTGGGCTGATGCCTTATCACCTTACATCAAAAACGTTTCGCTTACAAACTTTACTGAGCCACGACCTGAGTTCACAATTTTCAAGTAAATCCACACATCCAAGGGCACTATAGTAGACAGGGGCAGGGGCAGGAACACACACAGATCCAGTGCATGCATTTATTGTAAGCGCGTTTCTTGACCTGTGGTCACATCGTCAGGACATCTAAGGTTACAATGTAAAAACGAGGGGCATTCTGCGTGCATATTTAAAAATTAACACACAAATAATATAAAACCTAAAATGGAAAGCCAGTTAAATAATCAATCACGCTTAAAATACAATTATACATGTTAAAAAAACTAATAAAAGAAAACTATAAATGAACTTAATGAAAATCTGAAGTAAAAAAAATTAAAAATATATTTATGTATGTATAATATATATATATATATATATATATATATATATATATATATATTATATAATAACTTGATCAGAAATATATAAACTTGATGCTCTGTAAAAATTAAGGTAATGCCACGGAGGAAAATGAAAATTGAGAACTGCCGAGATCCTTCGGTCTTAACAAACCTTCACTACAGGCAAGACTGATCAGAACAATGACAAACACAGTACAAGTAAGCATATAAAAACAGACATTCCAGGATTAACAAAAGGCCCAGGTCACTTTAAAGAAGCGAAAAAAACGCCCATGGGCTAGATTAAATATTTAAAAGCTGCTTTTAAATCTTTAATCTAGCCCACGGACGTTTTTTCGTTTTTTTAAAGTGACCTGGTCCTTTTGTTAATCCCGTAATGTCCATTTATATATAATTACCTGTGCTGTGTTTTTCAGTTTTCTGATCATTCTTGCCTGTAGTAAAGGGTCGTTAAGACCGAAAGATCTCAGCAGTTCTCGTTTTTCATTTTCCTCCGTGGCATTACCTTTATTTATATGTATGTTGTATATTGTATATTTACTATTCGTATATATCTATATATATATAGATATATATTATATATATATATATATATATATAATGGTTAACCTACTGTTAAACAAAGCTTTAACTAAATATTTGAAGTCACATCTAAGGAAGGTACTAAACAAAGGCCCTCAATTATGTTTGCCTATAAATAATGATTAGCAGTGTTTCAAATTTTATTCATTTTTCCCAGAACTCTAGCTGACTAAAACTTATGCTATCCTAGTATTTTAAACTTCAGCCAAGTAACAGACATTCATTGTGTGCACTGTGCTAAGCCTTCATTAATGAGCACCTACCAAGTTATAATACCATCAGAATGAAAATTTACGAACTTACATCATCTACCAAAATCTTTCCACAAGTAAATTATGAGACAATAGAACTACAAGATTCAGCCATGAATGGCAGATCCTTCATAATCAAAATCTCAGGAGGGGTGATCCTGAGGATAACACTGAATCAAACAAACAAAATTCGTCGGTAACAGAAGCAACAAGGACAAACAAAAACAAAAAGGAGAGAGGAAGGAAGTGGAAGCCTCACTTCCCATAACCTATTCATTTCAAAACGAAAAGGGCACAATATCAAAACAAAATCAGTCGTCAAACAATCAACAGATTGAGCTTACGAATATCTACAGAAATTTAAATCAACTATTGGACACGGGCCAAGAGGAACCGAAAAAAGGGAAGGAAAAAGTTTACAAGGAAGGAAAAAGGAATGGAGGGAACAACCAACTGAATAATGGGATGGGGACCCGTTACAAATATATCCCATTCGGTAATGAAACAACTCAAGCATCGGATAACAATTGATCGAAGACAACGACATAAACAGCACGGAATTCATGATCAAAGAATGACAGAACAAGGTAGAGAAAATTTCTAAGATTTTACTGTTATTCACAGGATTCTCAAAATATTTACTAGGCAACAAAAACAATTAACAGTAACGACGGATTCCCTTTCCAAAAATGACGCTCATAATAATTGAAAGATATTTGTCAGAGGGAAAGGGGAAGGGAGAAAGAGAGGGAAAAAGAGAGGGAAAAAACCGGAAAAAGAAGACGACTGATGGGGTTTTCAAAATCTTTAATCCGAACAGAAAGAATGTAAAACTCTTTGAGGAGGGAAATCTTGAATTTTTCCAGATTTCTCTACAATCAGATTTATCTACTCTTTATGCATAATTAACGATTATTAAACCGTATCGATTATCAAGGTCCATTTACCAATTAAACTGCTCAAGAATAAAGTCTTCAATTAAATCAACGAAAAAATAACTACTAGGCTACAAAGGGAAGATCAAATGTGCCCCAGTAATTATTGCTGCTTCAAAAATGCGAACGGAGATTGGCGATATGGTGTTAACGTTTCCCGTCGCGGATAGAATAAGAAAACATTTCACGGTATGGAGAACGTTTTAAGTTAAATGAGGGGCAGTATCGAGAGAAGGTAGTCCATTCAATTAAAGGGGAGTATTCCTTAGTAAATGAGGGTTCAATTAAATTCTTGAATGAAATGTAAACAAAAAATATCGAAGTTTATCTTTACATATCTATGTAAGTTTCTACCGCCTTTTTTAATCCTAATACGTTGCCCTACATTCTTCCCATATGCCTAAAACCTATCAATACACACTGCTACACTGCTCTTGCCATATGACGCTGGTGATCTTTTTAATTTTCCTGCAACGAGGCTTCATGTTGGCCTCAGTATTCAAAGGATAAACTCTGCAGTGACCGTGTTCCAATCTGTCTACAATCAGGTCTTCCTCACTCCCCCCTCCTTATCTTGTCACTTCAGTGAGTATCTCCTGTCCGCTACAAAGAAGTAACCAGGTCTGTCTTTCCTTCAGGGAATGAATTTTCGTTCGAACATCAAAAATAAACACATACCATCCGATTCTCTCACATCCCCTCTAATAAAGACAAACCCGTACGCAGGGAATAAAGATACAGTTAATCCTTATATCTCATGCTTAAAAATTCTATTAATCCATTTCAGCTCTTATGGCAACTTCGATGGGGGTTACAACTCATCTTCCACCGACTGATTCAGTCAAGTCGTAAATTTGATTACTGATTCTAACTCAAGAAGTTAATCTTCTAATTCCAAGAGAGTCATCTGGAAATGATTATGAAAATAATGGTTCGCTCACAAATTTGCGATTCAAGGACGCTTTGTGCGTAACTTCCGAAAATTTACTAATTACGACCCCATTACTATGTAATTACGACCAAACTGCCAACAATCGCCATGAATCGCTACCGCGTCGATGATATTGGCTCCGTGCACAAAGTGATTGCAGATCTTCTGGGATTCTAAAACATACGTGGTCCGGTTGCACCAACAGTCATTTGTCATCATGTCATTGTACAATACACAACTCTTAACACAATGGCGTCGCCATTTGTCGTAATTAGACTGCGCAGATCGCAACTCGCAATTGCAACATATACCATCCATTAAAACTTCTGCCATCACTTGAGCAAGTCGCCAAACTTTGGCGACGCAGTAGCGATTCGCAGTTATTTTTGGCAATTTGGTCACAATTACAGCGTAATGACGTCGTAATTAACAAAATAGCGGCAGTTACGCATTGAGCGTCCTTGAACCGCAAATGTGTGACCGAGCCACGAAACAATTTTCTGCCAGTACTTTTAAAATATGTTCCAAAAATGCAAATATATAGAAAATATATTTTTATCCACTACAAAAATACATGAAGAAAGATACCCATCTTCTTTTATGTTCAAAGATTCATAGCACTAATTTTATTCACGAAGGCCATACCAATTGACATGTGCCATCCATTAACGTGAAACTACATGTTTATATTACATGAATATATATATAATAAATATAGATTATATATATATATATAGATATATATATATATATATATAATATATATATATAATATATCATATATATATATTTGTGTGTGTGTGTGTGTGTGTGTTTAGACATACTGTACATGCTCTTTTATACGTTGACCTTTCTATCACAATAGATCTTATTCTGTCAATGTGCAAGTCTGTCCTTACTTAACTCATTATCAGTATATTTTTGTTCATTTTCAGACAAAATAAACAAAGTGGTCTGCAAATTATTTACAATAATTTCTCTTATCATTGCAGGGTCAGCCAGTGGCTGAATTAATTTTTTTTTTTAAATAAAAGCAAACATTATGCTCTTTAAATAAAAAGAAGAGGTCTTTCTCCACCGTTACGCGTCTCTTGGGTTTTCACGAGTAGCTATCGAGCTCCGAGGAGTTGGAGACGGATTACTCTCTCTCTCTCTCTCTCTCTCTCTCTCTCTCTCTCTCTCTATCTGACTCGGGGTGTGATAAATTGTTCTGTTTTCAGATAAGTTCAAAGTAAATGGCATCGAGGGTCATAACTCAAAGGGAACTTATCTAGATTTGCTCTCAGGTTATCAATGACTTGGATTTTAAAATAATGACACTATACCGATTCATCACCGATCACGATAAACACATCTGCTTTCAGAAATGCAAAAAACTGTCCTAAATATCAATTATTCAACCGTCTTCACATTAAACGTTTCTCAATGCAGTTAAAAAGTAATATCTATCTAAACTCAAATGCATCTGGAGTTTTCCAGCATTTTTAAGGATCAACTGTGTCATGGGGTTTGCTAGTTAACAACGAAAAGAAATTCAGTGTCTGTCTATAATTTTGTGTTTTCAAGCAAGCCGTACAAAGCTGAAGAATATCCAGACTGATAATGAAGTAAGGAATCTGCATTATATCAATACTGTATACCCAACATTCCTATAATCTAAATTCTCTGTAATGCGGAGGCGAATGGATTACGGAGATTAAACGCGTTATCACAGGCAGTCATCGCTATCAAAATTATCGAATGAAAGTTTTTATCAGATGGTCCGGTCCGATTCCGTGACACTTTGACATAAAAGCATTTAGCTTATTGCTTTTTACGGGCTTCAAATTGTCCAAGTTCGTGAATTTTATTAGATTTACCCATTTATTGTTGCGCTTGTATCGTTTGTTTCTCATATTCTTTATTACTCACTACGATCTTCCAACAATATATGTGTATGTATATATTATATATATAGATATATATATATATATATATATATATATATATATATATATATCTTTGTTTAGCAAGTGAATACAGAAATATGGAGATACAGGCACTCAAGTATCATGTTATCGAAACAGGTTCACATTACATAAGATAGCTCGCAAACATACATCTGATCTTTAGTGGTCGATAAATTCTTGCGTTTTTAGACAATCCTTGTAAGGGAAGGAAACACGAATCTTAGTAGTTCCTGCAATTCTTCACCATATTTATTCCCCCCCAAAAACTCTTATTTAGACATGTCTAGACAAACTGATTCACGTGTCAAGCTTCTGATGTAGTTGGTTAGTAGTAAACTCAACTATCTAAACATGAATTCAAATCCCAACTTGTTAGGATATTTACTTCAATCATTTCTTTATGAATTGTAGGCTTTCAATGCAATTTCATATAGTAAAACACTGGGAAACTTTGAAAAATCAAAAGGTCTGTATAGCAATTACAAGTTTTTCAAGTATATCAATTACAATTTTTTCTATAACACGACATCAAGTGGCAATATGCGCAAATACAAAGCGTAAGGCCATAATAATTTACTAGCGCAATTTCGAATGGAGCTATTTTGAATTAGTTTTTAACAGTCACATAAGAATACTTTCTTAAACTTGAAACAATTAGGAATTGGCAGCTAAATATGTTGTGAAAGGGCGGAGAGCAAAACTACTAATAAAAAATGCAGCCACATGATGAAAGTCCAATACTACATTATTATCAATAGGCTGAATGATTTTTTACACATAAGGAAAAGGGACTATAATAATTAGAGTTGGCAGAGCATGAGACCGTCAAAACACAGGAACCGAAGCAATCCCAAAATCCGTTCAATTTCAATTGATGTGACGTAGCAAATATAAAGTGTATCTCGATAACGACCTGAAGCACCAATAGAAGGTTTTGAAAAGACAAATTTATTTTTCGATATGAGTCAATTTGAACGTTCAATACAGTCGTCAGGCAAAAAATGAGATTGTTGACGGCCGAGACATTTCTAGGCAGTCCAACATACTTTTTAAAAGGCATCACATTAACGATTTTAACTGTACTTGAAGCTGAATACTGACCAACAGTGCGGTACACCATAATAATTTCGTTTTTTAATCTTATATCTGTAAATAATAATATTCAGGAAAGCTAAGTTTAATAACAACATTTTAAAATTTCTTTTTATTTTATTCATAAAACCGGAGATGGTTCTTTGACAGTCATAAAAGATCAATGACTGAGGGACATTTTCATGAAGGGAATTGTATATGTTCATGATAATAATACAAGGGGCACTCACACGCAACCATTCCTGAATATTACTGAAGTCTTCTGCGCAAAGAGAATTTTAAGGAGTCACTTAATAGATATTTGACGATGTTACTGATTGCTACGGAAATATTTTGCCTGAAAAAAATCAACACAGCATTTGTATTTTTGTGAGCACGCACTGTGTGCGAGTTCCTTTACGTGTGCTGCATATCACATTTCACTCCAGTCTTTTGAACTCCCGTTTCCAGCCTTTTCACCGGGTTTTTTCAAATGTAGTTACGGTACACTATTTCACCACCGTTCTTTTTTTTTGTGGCTTTTACTTTCGCAACGCTAATTTATATATATATATATATATATATATATATATATATATATATATATATATATATATATATATATATATACATGTATATAGTATACATGTATATATGTATGCATGTATATATTATATATACATCGTATATATATATAATATATATATATATATATATACATATATATGTATATATTATATATACACATATGTATACATATAATTTATATATATACACATATATATGTGTGTATATATATATATATTTACGTATATATATATATATATATATATATATATATATATATATATATATATACATTTCTATTAATACTATTTACTATACATGGCTGCATCATTACCAAGTTTTATTTACGCTAATTTCTGACATAGCGATCATTTTTTTTTCTGGCCTCGTACATGCTTTGTGGCAATTTTCTTTCTTGATCTCTGAAGCATGACAAACGTACGCGACAGAACACATTATCGTCAACGAAATTCGTTCCTCTGTCAGACCAGTGTCAAATAAATGTTTAGGATATCAACATTACAAAGTGAATTTGCTTTATTCTTATACGTAGTTGTCAGAATCATTATTCAAAGCACCAACGTTTATCACTCCTCACTCATAACAAGCATTTGTTGATAGCTGCAGTTCTCTCTTTCAGTTCCTTGCCTCCTCTCGTTGCTTATCTCCTCTACCGTTCTTTCAAATTTGCATTTCCTCTGGAACACTTTTCCGTTGGGTTCATACTTTTTATTCATTGCTAGTCGTTTCTCTCGTTCTTTTAAGCTGCCTTTCCGCTTTAACCCTCTCCCCCCACTTCATATCTGTATTTGTTCGTTAACATCACTCCCAACTTTTAACTTTCATTGTTCCTTGCGACGTTTTTTTAGCCCTACGTTTTATCATTCACTTCAACATGCAATCATAGAATAGAATATATATAAATTAGGCCGAAGAGTAAGTCCTGGGACCTATGAGGTCATTCAGCACTAAAAGAAAACCTGAGAATCAAAGGTCTGAAAGGCGAACAGGAGGATTGGATTGGATGATAGAATTTAGGCCAGAGGTCAAGCACTGGGACCTACGAGGTCATTCAGCGCTGAAAAGGAAATGGACAGTGAGAATGTTTGAAAAGCGTAACAGGAGGAAAACCACGTAGTTGCACTCTGAAACAATCGTTGGAGAGGATGGAAAGTCAGGTGGAGGAAAAAGAATATGAATGGAGATACAGAAAAAGGAATGAAAGAGGCTGCAGCTTAGGGCCGCAGGGACGCTGCAAAGAACCTTAATCAATGCCTACAGTGCACCGCGTGAGATGCACTGACAGCACTATCCTCCAAACGGGCAAAGGAGGAAAAGGAAGAAAACCTCGCAGTTGTACTATGAATCAACTGTTAAAAGAGGGTGGAAAGTAAATGGAAGAAAGAATATGAAAGAAGGTATAGTAAAAGTAGTCTATGAGCCAAGTGGTGTTTGCATGCATGAAAGGGCCAGAAAATTGCCTGCTTGATTTAGTTAGAGGGTCCACTGGGACACTTTTTTTGCGAGTGTAGACATCCAGAAACCCGCCAGTTATTCAGGGTTTTCGTTGAATTTAATGAAATCAAAATACCCCTTTTTTTACGTGTATTGGTTACATAAATTACAATAACTCATCAATGAAAAGGTCTAAAGAGTCCGTTCACCTCTCAAAATAGATTAAAGAAAGATCTATTCAACGAATGCAAGCACAATAACATTGGTCAATACCGAAGGTCGAAGAGGTCAAAGTATGTCCTTTCCTGATGAGAAACCAAAATCTAGGCCTTTTCATATTCAAAGATTTGTGAAAAAAGAAGCGAATAGAGTAAACATTTAATGCTTTTACATTATCGTTAGGTACACCATACGAAAGGTTTTAAAATTAGTTGGAATTCGTGTTTACTTATTTTAACCGCTGTGCAGCAATCAAAAAAAGGAATATATACCGGGTCAACATATTGAGGTATAAGCCATCAATAACGATGGAAAAAATTAATCAATACAGTATATTCTATGTTTGCTGTTCATATGTTGTTCGTTTAAAAGTTTGGGAAACCTTATTCAATTTTCTTTTTTTTTTGTGAAGAATGTCTGACTCTTGCACACCAAAGAAAATATTAAAGGCATTACAGTCACCACCCTCAAGGAGTTATTGCCCAAAATCTGATGATAAATGTGAAACTACCAGCGGTGGCCAGTATTAAAGTCACAGAAAAAGTTATATTTTGGCTAGGAAAAAAAGTCACAATAATCTATAGTGGTCATTCATAAAGTTACAATGAAAAATTCACAATATGTCTCAGGGGTAATTATCTTTATGATATTTACAGTCTTTTGTTTATGTTTTTACAGTAATCCCCGGTGTGCTTATACTAAACACGCCGCAAAGGTGGATACATACCGGATTAAAACAAAAACAAAAAATCCCCCATGGACTTATTCATATTAGGTTGCACTGAAAATTTCTGAAAAGATTCTCGCTGTCTATCTACCTTGATGTTTTTTCATGTTTTTAAGCCTGGAATGTCTGAGTCTGACACACTGATGACTCTTCCTATCCCAGAAATATAAAAAGACCCTTTACATGCGAGATGAACTGTATTTAAAACGTGTAATTTGGGAGAATTATACAGGACTCCCAATATCATTCCAATTTTCCAGAAACAGCCTTAGGGCAATATGCTTGATAAATTTTCACTAAAACGGGCAGTATTGTTTCCCAGCAAGCATGATTTACAAGAAGGGCATCATAGGTATCCATAATGAGACTGAGATGCTCGACGCAGTTCTACTCTCCCTTAACACCCACTCATATAGCGAGCGTGCAGGCACCTTGAGACACCACTTACGTCCTTTGGCAGATGCTCTGCATCTAAAATGTTGGGCAAGTCGCAACAAACATCAATTGTAACAATGACTGTAAATATAAATATGTACTGAAACCGTTAGATACGAAATTATACATTTGAAATGTAGTACATGCTGATTGCACCAAACCATTCTTTACTTTGCACTGGCATAGTCAGGGTGCTGAAATTTCTTTATAAACCTAAATTTAAACCTCATCCATATCAAGAATTTATTCAAAAACAAGAAATCTTTCTGCATACCCACTGATCTACAAGTAATTCCGTTATTAAAACCATTCAGTGTTTACAAAATACAAATAAAATACAGCGGACACTACAGATTTATTCATATCCTTGAGCACAATACTAAAAATCGACGAATATTGTAATTACTTCCGGGGACGAAAGCAGAAGAATACACCCGAAAACTTACACCATCTTTTCAAAGCGAACGGGCCTGCAAAACAATCCCTATGCCCATGGCAATAACCCAATCTGCAGGCACGTCGCGTATCACATCACAAGCAGGCGAGTTTGGATCATTTGGAGAGAGGGAGATTCACTATCGTGCGAATTCCAGCTGTCCACTTCAGTGGAACGCGGTTCGCATTGCAAGTTAATCAAGGATGGGTTGAACCTGAATGACCAGCGATTTCAGCGGCCAGAGAGAGAACAACCCTTGATGGTCCCTTCGTGAAATCTGAAGCGATTACACGTAAAGGTGAAGAGTCCGAATTAGGCAAAGTGGAGGAATGGAATTATCGGACGGATGAGGAACCTCGGCGCTATGTATGCTCTTTGGTAACGTCAAATTGGGTCTGGGGTTTTAGATTGCGAATCAAAAATAAAATATTCTAGAGTATGCATAGCAGCAAAAGAAAAAACACAAAATCCAAATATATAATTCAGACAAATTGTAAGGTCGATTTTCAAGCACAAATCTAGAATGAAAAGTGCTTAACGATCAATTTTCTTCACAATCCAACGACCTTCCTCTATCATTTTTTCCGTCTGATTACAAAAATGCGTAATTATGTCATAGCTGTTCGACCATATTTAGTAAAAGATATTTATTTTACTCATGATATTCAATGAATCTCTAAAAAAAAAAAATCATTTTTAAAAAATACTCAAAGCCACCGAAAAGTTGAAAGCAAAGTATGCTAAAATTGAATGTCTCAATCGTGTAAAGACAGGACTAAGCGCTTCATATCTTTCCAAATATTGGAGTTTATCCATGCCGGACTTTCACAACTAATCTATGACGATCGCCTGCCGCTGCCGACCCCTAGCTATAGCTTTATAAAAAGAAAAGAAAAGAAACGAGAAAGAGGAAAAAAAATAATAACAGAATTCTGAGACCTCATTCAAGGACACTTTACCCGTTTCACTCGTCGACTCTTAAATCCGTATCCTCGAGGTGACAAGTATTGTGACTGAGATGTTGTTGATATTCGAGTCCCAAAAATATCGCTGAAAATGTATATGAAACGAAGAATTCTTTGATAAATAAAATATAACAATCGTTGTCAAAGGGAAAAGGAGAGAGGGTAACTACTCTTAGGAACTGGGAGTTTAATGTACGTGCTAGGAAAATGAATGCGTAAATAAATGATAAAAACATCATTTAAAAGGTTTTCTTTCTAGGGTAGTGATAAAGGAGCACAGAAGGGGAAAGGCAGATGAAATCATTCATCTTCAAACCAATATCTCATCAAATTAATGCCAGTTTGATGCAAAGCTGGGTACTAACCAAATCTACATACTATATGAATTCTTTCTTTATTAAAACATCAATAAACAAACAAAAATAAGCAAATAAAACGAAACAAATTAGTAAATGCGTAATTATACTAAAAGTTACCGGGTCCGAAAATAAACTGGAATTGAAAGTAGATGTGAAAAATATTTTAAGAAAGAATTAACAGAAAAATGAAAGCCATCTAAAAGGTTCAAATCTGTAAATAAACAACTAAATGGAAGTACCAGGAATGACTTTAATTGACGCTTACCCCGTTGGTGCTACACCATAAGGAATACTCGTAAGATTTCATTTCTGTCATTTAAATTGCAAAGCACAGTCATAAATTAAGAAAAATCGAAAAACCAGAGAAAACAAAACAAAATGTCCTTTCAGTAAGACCTACAATGGTCTCCTTGGAGGTCTAAAATCTAAGTACGACCTTCGTTAAAGGGCGCTAAATCTAAGTACGACCCTCGTTAAAAGACGCTATATCTAAGTAAATCTAAGTACAACCTTCGTTAAAGGACGCTAAATCTGAGTGCGACCTTCGTTAAGTACGACCTTCGTTATAGGGCACTAAACCCAAGTACGACCTTCGTTAAAGGACTCTAAATCTAAGTACGACTTTCGTTAAAGGACTCTAAATCTAAGTGCAACCTTCGTTAAAGGACGCTAAATTTAAGTGCGACCTTCGTTAAAGGACGCTAAATCTAAGTGCAACCTTCGTTAAGTACGACCTTCGTTATAGGGCGCTAAACCTAAGTACGACCTTCGTTAAAGGACTCTAAATCTAAGTGCGACCTTCGTTAAAGGACTCTAAATCTAAGTACGACCTTCGTTAAAGGACTCTAAATCTAAGTACGACCTTCGTTAAAGGACGCTAAATCTAAGTACGACCTACACTGAGTATTTTTAAATGACAGTCTCATATTAGGAAGGTTAATTTTATCACTAGCACCCCATTCCCTCCTTTCTCAAGTCAAAAACCTAAAAATACAAATCAAAAAGGAAAATCGCACACCTGGAATCCATACAAAAATTAGTTTGAATTGAACCGAGCTCTTCAAAGAAGTGAATTTTCCACGTATATTTGAGCGTTCAACTGACTTCCAGAGCTTGAATAATATACACAACGGATCAGTTACCGAAGATTGCCTCCCAAAAAGAAGAGTTCAAATAGTAACTATCACACACACATACACACACAAAAAAAAGGGCAACGCGTAACACACATCCCTTCGAAAAATAAATTCTGATTCAACAAAGCGAGATTTTCTAGAATACATTAATGACTTTCAAAAGCACAGAACAAAATTGTGTTAGGTGAAGCATTCATGAATATGAAATGATTTTTTTCACTTGGGTTTTTCCCAAAATTGTTGTATAGATATTGTTTGAGGTTTCACTTTTTTCTTTTGTTCTTTTCCCCTAATCAATATGAGAGGAGGGACTGCGCATCCTTTGGGGTTCTAGTGTTCCACTTTTGCCTACTCACTCCTACTGGACTTATAAAAACTGCCGCTCCGTCGGCCTCTACAGTTAACATTTCAAAAAAAAAAAACATTCCGCTTGGACCCAATGACAATCTCTCTGTCCTTTGCAGATTTATGATTTGTATACCCTGTTTGTGAACCATAATGGTGTAATTAATTACTGTTCGGCCGTGCATAAGAACAACACTTGGAAAAATCATTAAAAATTAGTTGTGATCATTTCATATCTCATCAGCATTAATGAAACGAGAAATAATGCGATCACGGAAATACAAAATCGAGAAACGTTATACAGAAAAAAAAGACAATAAAGGCTAATGAAAAATGTCCTTTTTGAAAAAGAAGAAACAGACGGAAAATATTAAGGAAAGTATTAGCAAAGATAGTGGGCAGAAGAAAAGAAGGAAAAGAGGAAATGGATTGGGGAACGGGAAAATTTATGGCAGGAAACAGGGTTGAATACAAATGAATTTTTCCAAGGAAAAGAAAGAGGGGAAATTGCTAAAATCCATCGAAAATCGCAAAATCAGCCGACAAAATAACCTGTAGTAAAATTAGTATTAGCGATGTAGCCTGAACAAATGACTTCATAAAACTAAGTCTGCGATTTGAAGGAGGCAGAAGGAGAGAAAGCAGTCTGAAGATTGGCCGATAAATCGCATCTATTTCTGAAAGGAAAGATACGATGGGACGAGCAACCTGCTGCCCTTATCAAGCCCTGTCCCGAAGACGACAAGAAAAAGCAGGGAATGGAACAATTCTCGTCGAAAATTATGTTAAGGAGAGAGTGAACAGCCACCGAACTTGCTGACCTCATTTTAAGCATCTACGCAAAGTGAATACTAGGCATGACCACGATTATCACGCACAATTTATGAATTCCTTAGCTAAAAATACTTTTTAAAAAATTATTAAATAATAAATAATTATATTCCACAACCCAAGTTACTCGGAACGAGTTAAAAAAAAATTAGCAAACAAAAATTACGACCTCAACCACATGGGAAGTCAATAAACAACCGGGTGTTGCAACAGAGCACTCCACCTCAAAAACATGGCTGATGAAAATATGATGAAAACGTAAAAGATAAAGAAAAAAGACGAAAATAATGTACTTGACTTTTAGCAAACTGCACACACAAATAGCAATGTTCAGACTTCACTGATATTCTCACAGTCGAGACTAAAAAGTCGTTCAAGCATAAAATTCAAGACAACAGAAAAAATTATGATCCGCAAGACATAACCTAATGCCAGCGTAAGAACTAAAAGTTAAGTTTATCTTACTTTAACCAGACCGCTGAGCTGATTAAGTTCTCCTAGGCCTGGGCAGAAGGATCATATATTTTTACGTAGCTAGGAACCAATTAGTTACCTAGCAACAGGACGTACAGCTCATTAGGGGATCCGAACGCATTACATCGAGAAATTGATTTCTAATCACCAGAAACAAAGTCCTCTATCGGGGAATCAAACTCGCGACTACTGAATCGGTAGGCGGGCACATACACCACTCATCCAACGGGGAACTTTATTTAGCTATTCACACAAACTTCGACAAAACGAAAGGCAGAACGCCTACTTGCCGCTATAACATAAAGAAATTGTACCTAACATTATGGAATCGTAAAAAATAAATGGATTTTGTAATAATTGAAAATCATATTGTAATTAAGCACATATAATTTCATTTTATTTCCACCGACTAAAACTTTGGTTTCTTATGGGTACAGTCTCTCTCTCTCTCTCTCTCTCGTAAGTGATGACATAAGGGTAAATACGGAGATATTATATAAAATAATGGAGAAAATAGTGGAAAAATATATACCGAAGAAGAAAAGTAAACATCATTCATGCATACCAAGAGACAGAAGGATCTTGTTCCAGAAAATCAGAAAGTGGAAAAAAGGTCTTGCAAAAGAAAAAAATGCATGGAAAGTTATAGAACTAAAAAGTAAGATAGAAAATGCAGAACAAAAGATTATACAATCAAAAGAAAATGAAAAACGGGACTTGGAAGAAAAAACCCTATTAAATATCAAGCAAAACCCCAAAACTATTATACTCATATGCGAAGAAGATGAATAAAAGAAGAATAGAAATAGGCCCTCTGAGAATTGAAGGGAGATTAACGAATGAAAAAAAGGAAATTTGCAACATACTGGCAGAACGATATAAGAGAGAATTCACCCCTAGAATAGATAATGAAGATAATGATATAGAAGTAAGGGAAGAAAATAGTGAATATTTAGCTGACATAGAAATTAATGAAGCTGATATTGTGCAGGCAATTAATGAAATTAAAAATGGAGCTGCTGCAGGGCCGGATGGAGTCCCTGCTATTTTGTTAAAGAAAGTAGTTCATTCTATCGCAAAGCCACTTGCAATATTATTAAGACAAAGTGTAGATACAGGCAAGATTTATGATGAGCACAAATTAGCATATATCACCCCTACTTTCAAAAGTGGATCAAGACTAGAGGCAAGTAATTATAGGCCTGTGAGTCTAACATCACATATTATGAAAGTGTATGAAAGGGTAATGAAGAAAAATATTATGAAACATTTAATAAAAAATAATTTGTTTAATATAGGACAACACGGTTTCGTACCCGGAAAAAGTACACAAACCCAACTGTTAGTCCACCGTGAGAACATATTCAAAAATATGAAAAGCGGAAATGAAACAGATGTGGTTTATTTAGACTTTGCAAAAGCTTTTGACAAAGTAGACCATAATATATTAGCAAAGAAAATTAGAAAACACAATATCGTAGATAAAGTAGGAAGATGGTTAAAAGAATTTTTACACAACAGAAAACAGATAGTTATTGCAAACGATGAGAAATCGGATGAAACCAAGGTAATATCCGGTGTGCCACAAGGTACGGTGCTAGCTGCAATATTGTTTGTTATTATGATTGAAGACATAGACAGTAATGTTAAGGATTCGGTAGTGAGTAGTTTCGCTGATGACACAAGAATAAGTAGAGAAATTACTTGTGATGAAGATAGGAACGCTCTACAAAGAGACCTTAACAAAGTATATGATTGGGCAGAGGTAAATAGGATGGTATTTAACTCTGATAAATTTGAATCAATAAATTATGGAGACAGAGAAGGAAAGCTATATGCATATAGGGGACCTAATAATGAGACAATCACAAATAAGGAAGCAGTTAAAGACCTTGGTGTGATGATGAATAGGAACATGTTATGCAATGATCAAATAGCAATTCTGTTGGCAAAATGTAAAGCAAAAATGGGAATGTTGTTACGGCACTTCAAAACAAGAAAAGCTGAACACATGATTATGCTTTATAAAACATATGTTCGTAGTCCACTTGAATATTGCAATATGATATGGTACCCACACTATCAAAAGGATATTGCACAAATAGAGAGTGTACAAAGGTCCTTTACAGCTAGAATAGAAGAAGGTAAGGACCTAGACTACTGGGAAAGACTACAATCCTTAAAATTATATAGTCTGAAAGGAGAAAGAGAACGCTACATGATAATTCAGGCATGGAAACAGATAGAAGGAATAACAGAAAATATCATGGAACTAAAAATATCAGAAAGAGCAAGCAGAGGTAGATTAATAGTGCCCAAAACTATACCAGGAAAAATAAGGAAAGCACACAGGACATTAATCCACTACGCACCAGCATCGATAATGCAGCGTCTATTCAATGCGTTGCCAGCTCATCTGAGGAATATATCAGGAGTGAGCGTAGATGTGTTTAAGAATAAGCTCGACAAATATCTAAACTGCATCCCAGACCATCCAAGATTGGAAGATGCAAAATATACCGGAAGATGTACTAGCAACTCTCTGGTAGACATTAGAGGCGCCTCACACTGAGGGACCTGGGGCAACCCGAACGAACTGTAAGGTCTGTAAGGTAAGGTAAGGTAAGGTCTCTCTCTCCGTAATTACCAGTAGTCATAAAACAATAAGAATGAAATAACTTTGACAAAAGTATTTTCAAAGGCAACTCTTTGAAACTTCTGAGTGCATACTCTCTCTCTCTCTCTCTCTCTCTCTCTCTCTCTCAAGTTAGGCTATCATAATTTGTAATTACTCGACTCTCAGGAGGGAAATAATTTTTTGGCGGTAAGTCGGAAACCAAAGCCACGGAGATCCCAAAAATGCCTTTCCATTACTCATGGAGCAATCTTACAGTGCTCGTTTTTTCTTCCCCTCTCTCTCTCTCTCTCTCTCTCTCTCTCTCTCTCTCTCTCTCTCTCTCTCTCTCTCTCTCTCCTTGTTCTGTCCGAGTATATTTCGAGGGATTTTTCATTCCCATTCCAGAAAATAAGCACTGATTTCCTGACCAAAATAATTTTTAAATGAAAGCAAGATGGAGTGTTGTTGAGCAACTCTCAAATAAGAGAAAAAAAACACACAGATCATTACATTTATTAATAATTAAAGCTATTTTCTCTTTATCGACAGTAAAGCTTCAGATATCTCGTATTCCTTCCGTTTTCCCCTCTAATAACTAAAATATAAAAATTGCGGGTTGCCTTTTTACCAAACAATAGTAATTAAGAATTACTAATTACTCTAAATCTAAGGGAAATTTCTTCTACTTGCACTGACGAGCAACAGCATCCACACTCTGTCGAGGCGCCAAGTTATTAAGGCCCTCATTACCATACGTCGTTTATTCTCTTCTCTTCCTGTTAAACGGTGGGATGGTCTATGCTTGTATGTTTACTTTTATGTTTTGGCTGTTGTTCATGAATGTACATATTTGCGTTAGTTATTCTCTTATGTTATTCTCTATTGTTCTTTCTTCTCATTTTCTCATTTTTTCTCATATGGACAACCAATTCTTTAGACCCCCTGAGGTGTAATTGACGGTAGATCTAATTATTATTTTTCAAAACAAAACTCAGAACAAGAGTTCACTTGGAGAAGACTGAGCGAAAAATTCGTTGTAAATATATTTAGGACAACCGAGCTTGACAGTTTAAAATTGGATGTAAAAGAATTCAAGACAGCCGAGCTTCATAGTGAAAAATTAGTTGTAAATTAATTTAAGACAGCCGAGCTTGATAGTGAAAAATTAGTTGTAAATTAATTTAAGACAGCCGAGCTTGATGGTGAAAAATTGGTTGCAAATTTAGTTAAAACTGCCGAGTTTGATAGTGAAAAATTGGTTATAAATTTATTTAAGACAGCCGAGTTTGACAGTGAAACATTGGTTGTAAATTTATTTAAGAAAGCCGAGCTTGATAGTGAAAAATTGGTTGCAAATGTGTTTAAGACAGCCGAGCTTGATAAGCTTTGAAAGCACATTAGAAAAAACTGGCTGAAAAATGGGCCAGAACTAAAATCATGAAGAGTCAGAAGTATATGAGGTGTACTTAAAATTCCAGGATGAGGCCACAAAGCTAGCAGGAAGTGCTTGTGGTCATTGGTGGGCAGGAAGAGCGACTTGAAGTGGTAAGTGGTGGGATGAGGAAATAAGAGGTTTATGAATGGGTGAAACCAAAAAACAAAAAAAAAAGATTACTTGAGGTGTAGTTGGATGGATAAGATAATGAAATAAAGTAATATAGTGGGATGGACAGGTGGCTAAGGTAATGAGAGAGAGAGAGAGAGAGAGAGAGAGAGAGAGAGAGAGAGAGAGAGAGAGAGAGGAGAGATAGAGAGAGAGAAGAGAGAGAGAGAGAGAGGAGAGAGAGAGAGAGAGAGAGGAGAAGAAAAAAAATGAAAAGAGGACATTTAAAGAGTAAATAGGCAAATAAGAGCAGGAATTGTAAGAAAACTGTTTTAGAAAAAGTAAAAGTAAATGCTGAGAGAAAGGCTAACGTGCAAACCGATCTCCGCATAAAGTTTTCCAATAGAGAGGTACTGCCCGAAGTAAATGCTGTCCTAGGCCATTAGAGTACTATGAAACTTTGGTGATCGTGGAAAATAGAAAATAGACGAGCGGAATTAGGCAAGAGTGTAAGAATGGAGAGACACCAGGTGAAATATCACCATGGCTGTTGACAGTCGCTATTGATAGGGTGATCTGACAGTTGGAGTAACCATGAGATGCAGGTGTGAAATTGTGGGATCAGAAAACGCTTTGTGAATAATGTGGAGTGGCTCATGTCTAAAGGTTTAAGATGCCAAATGAGCGGCACAGGCAAAGAACTGGTCATTGTATAATAATATCGGTGAGCAGATAAAAACCTGAAAGAAACAACGAATGTACTATGAATGATGGAACATAATTTCTTATAAGTATTTGGTAGTATACGTATGTAATACATGATTAGATGAGTGGCAGAACTGGTGAGACAAGAAAGGTGGTTGGTTGTATACAAAAGATTTCATAGAGCATAGTAGCGTCTATGGAAGCAAAAGTTGACTTGTACGAATATTCTGAACTATTTCTCCTTAATGGAAGTGATACATAGATTAAAGTGATATATGGCAGTTAAAGAAGACTAATTGTTTCCAGAGAATATGAAGTGAAATACATAAAACAACTGATAATTGTCTAAGAAAAGTTGAGTCATGTAGGAAGAACGGAGGACGATAAGTTGGTGGAAGGGTCAGTAATACAACGTATTTACAAGAAGGAGGGGAAAGCTTAAGAAGTGTTGGACTGATAGAGGTATAGGCAGCAACTGAAAGCAAAGGTTTTCATACCCAAGAAGAAAAATGTAAATTCAATAAAGACATGAAGATACGGTGACTAAAAAGGTTTGTCACACAACGTATGCTTGAGCATTCTCAGTACTGACCAAGAAGTTCTTAAGCGACAAAACAGTTAAGTATATGAATGTGGCGCTGATGTTTTTTCTTTAAAAGCACTCAAGTTATGGAAAAAAGCTCAATACAGATTTGTTTGTTTTGTTTGTATGGTGCCTTTACGTTGCATGGAACCTGTGGGTTATTCAGCAACGGTACCAACGGCTTTACGTGACTTCCGAGCCACGTCGAGAGTGAATTTCTATCACCAGAAATACACATCTCTCACTCCTCAATAAAATGGGCGAGAATCGAACCCGCGACCACCGAGGTGGGACGCTAATACCATATCAACCACGCCGCTGAAGCGCTCTCAACACAGAATCAACAATTATAAATATACACATGTATGTAAGGATGAGTTAAAGCATATATTTATGTATGTATATAATATTGTTCTAAATTATAAAGATCCCATAAAACAGTAGCCACTATGATTCTACCACTACCTCTATGAAAGACTGCCTCAATTTCCTTCCGCAGATACCTTGAATCCCCAAGAATTAAGTCAGTTGTCCCAACCGCGTGTGAGCACAAGGATTTTGGAAAAGCCACAAGGCGACGGAACAGCTACCACCTACCAGCTAGATCCAAATTAAGACTAGGACCGATATTATAAGAAGGGTCGCATATGAAGAAAAGTCCTTAGACCTTGACTCACCATCTCAGACAACGGAGCTCTCCCTTGAGCAGAGCCCTCTCCCCTCCCACTCATCTTACGATTGCTCCACGTGCTCATTCACTCTCTCCATGGTGTTTCTCTCCCTATCAACGCCACCATTGAAGACGTTCAAACACAAACTATAAGTTAAAGTGAAAAGTTAATGATTCAAGGCCGTCAATCGCCTTCACTTCTATTATATACTGTCTTTATTTCCAATTTATTGCTACAAGCAACTTAAGGCACTTAGTGACTTAGTCCCCCCTCCAAGCATCACTTCCAGTCACTGTACCACATACGTGATTCCCCCTTGCATTCTGTGATGCTGTAAAGTTTCCTCCCATAGTACTATCTGGATTAGTAATGTGCCTCATTGTGGGAGGTGGTTATTTGTAAATGTGTGACTCAGGGATTTTATTTCCACTGGGGCCGAGTATTCATGTCCTCCAAACCAGTCTACAGCAGCGAGCCGATCCCACTATCTTAATTTCCTTAGAGTAGTGAAATATGTGTAATCACGCATAAACTTTTGAGTTTACCTAATTTCCTTCACTCTGAAGTAGGCCCTATGTCATAATCTATAAATTTTTTCATTTGTGTTATGGTTCTTTTAGTCATTTTGCCTTTAATAATTGCAATTCAGATCCGCTGTCACTTGCAAGGACCACAAATATATATATATATATATTATATATATATATATATATATATATATATATATATATATATATATATATATCAGGAAAACCACAAATATAAAGGAAGAGGTGTCCAATCAGACGACAGTCATGTAAACGTGTTCTATTAATAAACGTTTCATGTTATCACCAACACACCATCAGTCTGCAATTGAAATTCACAATTAAAATAAACTTAAAAATTACAATAAAAATTAAACAGACTTAAAAATTACAATGAAAATTAAAAATATACTCAGAACGTTAAAATAAAGAATGAGAAGAAAACTACCTTTTCATAAAGAAAGAAAGAGCTGAGTAACTAAAAACGGTAAGGTCTGCACACAACGTAAACCTCACGCCAGAGAGATGGCGAGGTGCTGGAGTTTAAACTAGGTGATAGGTGCTTAATAAATAATAACTCGAGGGTAGTTAGATGGGTAGTTTGCTTTGTGGTCCCAATGGACTAACTGCTATCGAGGGAGGTTTCCTGTAAACAACGTGCTTCGGATGGACTTCGAGAGACGTGTCAACAACTGGAACAAGTATTTCCTTTGTTATCCATGATTAATTTGATTATTTTTAAGAAGCTGTTTTTTAAAGGTATTAACAAATATGTTACTTCATAGAGGAAGAGACTGAAATTCTTAGAAGGTCAGGTAAAAATGATAACTTGTGATATGTAAACCAGATAAAGGGAAAGGAATAGTGATTCTGGACAAGGCTGATTATCTTGAAAAAATGAAAATATTTTGTCTGATGGCTCTAAATTTAAACTAATTGGTGAACCCAACTTTGTTGAAATTTATAAAAAAGACAAGATCAATCGCTTTCTTAGAAAGCTTAAACAGGAAAAAGTAATTTCTGATGATGTCTACCAAGAACTATTTGTTACCGGGTCTTCCTTTGGCATTCTTTATGGACTTCCAAAAATACACAAAGACGGTATACCCTTGAGACCGATAATGGCCGCATATAATAGCCCGTCATATAATATTTCCAAATTCTTAAGTCAAAATACTCAATGAATATGCCTACTCTCAATACTCGTTGAAGAATGGTTATGTATTTCAACAAGAAATTATTTTACAGGATGGTGATTTGTATATGGCCAGTTTGGACGTTGAATCGTTGTTCACTAACGTCCCTGTTTCTGAGACAATTGAGATAATTTTGGATAAAGTTTTTAGTAATGATGAGACTTTCTGTGGTTTTAATAGGCAACTTTTTAAAACGTTTTTGGAACTTGCTGTGCAAGATGCCACCTTTGCTTTTAATGGGCATCTCTTTCTGCAGGCAGAGGGGGTTGCCATGGTTTCTTCTTTGGGACCGTTGTTTGCCAATTTTTTTTTATGGGACATTTGGATGAGCATTTTCTTAATGATTGTCCTTGAAATTTTAAGCCACTTTTTATAAAAGATATGTTGACGATACTTTTGCCTTATTTAAATTTTCGTGGCAATGCCAGCATTTTTTAGATTATGTAAATGAAGCCCACCCTAACCTTAAATTTACGTTGGAAAATGAGAAGGATGAGACGCTGGCCTTCTTGGATATAAAAATAACTAAAGGTGACCACCATTTCAACTCAAGTGTTTTTAGAAAGAGTACCTACACTGGGCTTGGGAACAACTTTTTTAGTTCGTGATTCCGTAATTTTAAGATTAATGCTATATGTACTTTGGTTTTTAGGGCCCTTGGGTACACATCTGATTGGCTCTCCTTCCATCTTGAAGTCTGAGTTTCTTTCAGATTATTTTGTAAAGAACTCGTTTCCCAAAAAGCTGGTTTTTAACATTATTAGTAAATTGCTACCGAAGTATCTGTCAGCACCCAACCTTAATTTTAATATACCTAAGTTAACCATGTACGCACTCATCCCATTTAGTCATTCAGATAGTTTACATTTGAAAGTCAAAAATATTATTCAAAAGGAATTTGGTTTTTTAAAACTTATCTTATTCCCATGAATCCACAAAAATTGGAGGGTTTTTTATTACAAGGACAAATTACAGGATTTCATGAAGTCCAATATTATATGTAAATTTGAAAGCCCAAGATGTCTTGGTATTTATGTTAGTTCTTCACGTAGACTGTTACAAGTCCTGTATTATAGCCATTTAGGATTAAGTTACAGAACTGGGTCCAGAATCTCTAATCCCGAGTTCTCTAATATAAGAACACATGCAAAGAGATGTAAAATTACCATCGACAAGAAACATTTCTCTATTATTGGCACCACAAAGCAAACTACCCATTTAACTACCCTTGAGTCATTGTTTATTAAGCACCTATCACCTACTTTAAACTCCAACACCTCGTCATCTCCTCTCTCTCTCGCATAAGGTTTACTTTGTGTGCAGACCTTACCGTTTTTAGTCGCTCAGCTCTTTCTTTCTTTATGAATAGGTAGTTTTTTCTCATTCTCTTTTTTAATGTTCTGAGTATATTTTAATTCTTATTGTAATTTTTAAGTTTACTTTAATTGCGAATTTCAATTGCAGACTGATGATGTGTTGGTGACAACATGAAACGTTTCTTATTAAAACACGTGTACATGACTGTCGTCTGATTGGACACTTCTTCCTTTATATATATATATATATATATATATATATATATATATATATATATATATATATATATATATATACACAACATATATATATATATATATACATATATATGTATATATATATAATATATGTATATATATATATATATATGTAGATATATAATATATATGTATATATATATATATAATAAAAGCATACAGCAGGGTCCACAAAACATCTGGAATCCGTGGATACGTCCGAGATGTTGCATCGGCTGCTTTTCGTCTTTCTCTTCGCATTCAGGCTGAGACTTCGCCGTATTCAACACTTTTCCCAGCTCCTTCGACACTGTTATCCTCCAGCGACCCTGACCACTTCGAGGAAGTTGGAGAAATTGACCTTAAAGGATGAAAAAGCCAGATGTGATTTGGACTTCTTGCAGTATTGTCTTCTAAATGGAGTACACCCTAAGTTCGTCAGATTCAGGCTCTACAAGACATCTTTATATCGCACTGAATTTTACAGAAACGCCCTGGACGAGCTACTTAAGAAGGAGATTGAGACGAAGCAAAAGTTTATTGAAAGTACTCATACGATTGTTTCCCAGTTACGAGAACAACTATTTTCATATTTATCCACTATTTGACGTTTTCTTGTATCAAAAAAACTTTTTGTGAATATGTAAATAATCATATCTCCTCTGTACAATTACGCCATCAAAAGAAACTAAAAGCCCTAGGTGTTGTTACTCCCAATTTTAATGACCGAAATTACTGTATTTTTAATTTGTCTGACTATGTTCTCTCCAAGAGAGAGGTGTTCTTGCTCTCATTTGGCTTGGATTTTTGTTTGCCATCCTACAGACCTAAGTATGCAGACTTCTATTTTCCTTTCGAAATGCTTTTTCAGAGACTCAAGGGTTTAAATTTAGTCAATGATTTAAGTGGTTTGCAACAAAAGTTATCATTTCTCTTACATAAGACTTATACCAGGTTAAAAGTGTCTTGGACCCCGTTCTTCAAGAAAGAGGATTTGAGTATCTTACAGAAACTAGGCAAACGGGATAGTTTGGTTATTTGTAAACCAGATAAAGGAAAAGGTGTGGTAATTTACTAAATAACAAGACTATATTGATAAGGTTAATAACATTCTTGCTGACAACACTAAATTTCGATCACATGGAGAACCAAACTTCTTGGACATTTACAAAAGAGAAGACAAAATTAATAGATTTTTGAGAAAATTAAAAAATGAAGGTATTTTAGATGAAACTACATATCAGAAACTATTTGTGACAGGCTCCTCTTTTAGTATTTTATATGGACTCCCTAAGATACATAAGGAAGGAGTTCCTATTAGACCCATTATGGCAGCCTATAACAGCCCTTCTTATACAATATCGAAATACCTGGTCTCAATACTCGGTGAATTTGCTTACAATGATTTCTCACTTAAAATGGATATGAGTTTCAGAAAGAAATAGTTTTACAAGATGGCGATCTACACATGGCAAGCTTTGATGTAGAATCTCTCTTCACAAATGTGCCTCTAAATGAAATTATCAACATTATTTTAAACAAGATTTTTTATGACGATCATGTAGTTTTTAATGGTTTTAATAGACAACTTTTTAAGACGTTTCTTGAGCTTGCTGTGCAAGACTCTATGTTTGTTTTTAATGGCCAACTCTTGTCGCAGGTCGATGGAGTTGCCATGGGCTCCCCATTGGGGCCTGTGTTCGCCAATATTTTTATGTCTTTTTTAGAATATAACTTTTTAAATAGTTGTCCAGATATATGTAAGCCTATCTATTATAGACGATATGTTGATGACACATTTGTACTATTCAAGGAATCTTGGCAAGGTGAGATGTTTCTGGACCATATCAATAGTCAACATGGAAATATAAGGTTCACCATGGAAAAAGAAAACAACAATTGTCTACCTTTGCTAGATATCAATGTAAGCAGAGACAATGGTGATTTTACTACATCTGTGTATCGGAAAAAAACATACACAGGACTCGCTAATAACTACTATAGTTCATGTTTTAAGAATTTTAAATTAAACTCCATTTATACTTTAGTTTATAGGGCCCTTCGATATTCTTCTAGTTGGTCTCTGTTTCATAATGAGATTGTGTTTTTAGTCAATTTTTTCTCACAGAATGCATATCCTAAAAATTTGGTTTTTAACGTAATTAACAGAGTACTGTCACAACACTTCTCTAATCCGACACCCTCGTATAATGTCCCAAAGAAAAATATATTTGCCACAATCCCGTTTATTTCGGACAGCAAGTTTTCAACGAACCTTAAACAAATAATTGAACAAGAATTTGGATGCCTTAAGATTCAATTGATTCCAATCAATCCACTCAAGATTGGCGTATTCTATAACTACAAGGATAAACTGCAGACCTTCATGAGATCTAACATTATTTATAAATTCAAGTCCCCGGGATGTCCCGGTATTTATGTTGGATCTTGCCGGAGGTTGCTGCAGATGAGATATTGTAGCCATATGGGATACAGTTTTAGAACGGGCCAGAAACTGAGTAAACCAGAATTTTCCAATATAAAAAACCATGCTTCTATATGTAAAATCGAAGTTAATAAAAAGCATTTCTCCATTATTGGTGGTACAAGCCATAGTGATTACCTAACAACCCTGAGTCCTTATACATCAAACGGCTTGTTCCTTCTTTGAACTCTAACGTTTCCGCTTCTCCTCTTTATCTTGCATAACTGAAGTCGTAGGTTGGTGTGGTAATCTTGGTCATTCGTTCTTCTCCTTCTCCTTTGAGTGGTTTGGTGAGAACTGGGTCTTTTTTACTGTAATCCTTTTAAGTTATATTAATTTTTATAAGTAACTATTTATTTTTTTTTAACTTTATTTTTAAAATATTTTTTGTAAATTTTAACAATTCTTATGTTATTTTTACAGACTGAAGATGCACATAGAACATGTGCGAAACGTATCATGTGAATAAACGTTGGCCTATTTGATGTGTTTTGTGGACCCTGCTGTATGCTTTATATATAATATATATGTATATATATAATATATATGTATATTATATATAATGATACTATGTATATATGTATATATATATAAGATATATATATAATATATATAGATATGATTATATATTGTCTATGTATATATATGGATATATAAGATATATATATATATATATATATATATAGATATATAGATATATATATATATATATATATATGTATATATATATATATATATATATATATATATATATATACATAGATTATATATATGTATATACTATATATATACTATGTATACATATATATATATAGTATACATATATATATAAGTACATATATATACATATATACATATGATACATATATATACATATATATTATAT
The DNA here is from genome assembly GCF_015104395.2 of Macrobrachium nipponense. Classification (NCBI taxonomy): domain Eukaryota; kingdom Metazoa; phylum Arthropoda; class Malacostraca; order Decapoda; family Palaemonidae; genus Macrobrachium; species Macrobrachium nipponense. The sequence continues at coordinate 32,163,103 of NC_061102.1, read as the reverse complement.
ATAATATATACATAATATATATATATATATATATATATATGATATATATGTGTGTGTGTGTGTGTGTGTGTATTGTATGTATATTGTATGTATATTGTAAAAGTATGTATATTGTATGTATATTGTAAAAGTAGCCAATAAAATGGCCAAAATATAGAAAGTAAGTACTGTATTTCAGAGACTGTTGTCTCTCTCTTCAGGTAAGTACTAATTAAAAAAAAAAGTTACAGAAAAGGCAGTATCTATACCAAGAGATCTCCACAGGTCAGCCGTTTGACTAGGTCACCCCTATGATTATTTGTCTTTAATCTTCTTAAGCATTGGTTGAATGAAGATTTTATCTTTGATATCTGAATCCCAGGCAACCTTTGAGATGTTCATTACCTGTCTTTGTTTAATCAAGGCTGATTCCATCAGCTGGTTTTTACACCAACATTTGCTGCTATAAATTATATGTGACAAATTCCAATTTGTTTTGTGGCTAATAATAGCTGAGCTATGCTGACCATACCTGACTGACCGTTTATGTTGTATTAATCTCTGGGGAAGTGATTTTCCTGTAAAACTGAGGCAAGATTGGTCGCAGTCCAGGCATGGGATTTACTCCAGTGTCCTTAGACATTCATCAGGGATTTGGCTAAGGTATTTGGGTAGGTAAAGGCAAAAGGGTCAGATTTTCCGAGTCTTGGTCACCGTCTTAATCCTGTCCAGGTGTAGGATTATTATTTTATTGTTGGGTGTCTCTCTAGTCTTGTCTTGAGGGGGTCAGTAGAATATTATGTTTGCTTTATGAATCGCTTTCTCAATTATGTGGTCAGGATACCTTAAAGATGAAAGCTGTTTACGAATTAGTTCAAATTCCTTTTCCAGGAAATCTGAAGAAGAAATTCACAAGGCTCTTAAGAATAGGCTATGACTATCTTGATAGAAATGTCATGATAACTATAGATATAATACATATCTGTGTGTGGGTGTGTATTTGTGAGTGTATGCACTGTAACTGAAACTTAAATAAGAGAATTCAACTTCAGCTGCTAAAGTTCAATTCTCTCATTTACTAGTTTGTTTCTAAATTGGGTGGCAAAGATTTCAATCCTGCTAGTGACTCAAGATGAATTTCAATACTTTCATTGAATTGTGATTTACAGCATTCATATACACTTTATTATGTGTATATTGATAATTATATATAGATATATATATATATATATATATATATATACATATATATATATACTATGATTCCATATTGTTTTTCCTCTAACCAGAGGCTTCTCGAGAAGGGGGGAAAATGCTTTGAAACCTTGATACAAGCAGATCCTAGTGCAGTATTCTTAATATACAACAACTCAGAGTGGGTCAACACGTGAGCAAAAACTTCTGTGGCATGAATAAAAGTTTCGAGCAATTCCATATCAAGAGAATAATTCAGGCACAAACCTTCTGCAAAATACATTTTGCTTTTATCCTGCTGGTAAAAAGACGGCTATGTTAAAAAAAATGCTATTTCAAGAATAGTGTCCGGTTTCTATGGCATGAAATTCTTAGTTACAATATATTGTCATATTGTGAACACTGATCTTTCGCCTGTTGACGAGATAAGAATTAACTATCACTATCAAATTGTTCTAGTTTCCAGGAAAATACAGTTGCTAAACCATAAAAATCATCTCTGGATCCACTTTGAAAACCACTGCTGTCGTTATATAAATTAAGAATGACAGGGAACATGAAATTTATTATGACATTGACCATGACAAGTGTGGCCAAGAAATAGGACGATTCAAAGGAATTATGCATAAGCAAGCCCACAGGCACACACACACATATACTGACCACACCTACTACCTCTCGAAGTGAAATCTGACAAAGTGTGCACCGCGGCTAGGCAGAACTGCCCTCGTGCTCACATTTGCTAGGTCCTTGTACTGCTCCTAGCCTATGGTACACCAGTCCACTTCCGTTATAAATGTTTATCAACATCTGATTGAGATAAGGAAAACGGTGCGAGGCCTGACAATCTTACCCCAAAAGATTTGCTAAAGAGCCAGAAGGCTGAAACCTTCCAACAACTTTCCAATAGTATTAAAATTTTTGGAGGAAGCTTTACACTCACGTTAATACGAATTAATCTTAACAATGAATGGTTATGAGGACAAGTGGAACCAAGATGCAAACTATTTCCTGTGTATGAAAAATTGAACTTTTTACTAGACGGCCATACAGACAGATAAAACCGAGCTTCACACAAGGTGTGGAATTAGAATATATAATATATCCATATTTTGGGCAACAAATAAGACAAAGAATACAGCATATGTAATAGTTTATCATCCATTTTGTCTTATATCAATATAACCCCAGATACTTAATGAAAATCACTGACAAAAAAATTAGGAAGATTTAACATGCAATCATCCCTTAATTACATGTAATTTCACTGCACAGAAATTTGTCGACAGAAAGGCGACAAAGTGGAAGTCTCTCCTAAATATTCTCACGGAGCCCAACTGCGGAAAATTCTCTTCGAAACATTCTGGAGGGAGATTAATCGGAGAAAAGTCTCTTCTAAATATCATTAAGGGAGTCTAACTGGAGAAAATTCTCTTCTAGGATTTGAGATCAAGAGGATTTTTCCTCGAGATACGAATGCAAATCACGGCGCTCGGGATGAAGTTGCCGGGGAATGGTCATTAATACTCGTCCATCTCAGCTTTCAGCTTCTGGTGCTAAAATACTGCTCCTTTTACTTGAAATCAATGATCTTCTCACTTAAACGTCACTCTGCCAGAAAGGGTTAACGCTCCACGTACATTACTCGATGGGGAACAAATTGAGTTCATTTTAATAATCCTTGAAATGCAGCCATTCACATTGTTTCGGAAATAGGATTTGAATGAATGAAAGCTTTAATTTCTTTAGCATTTTCCTATCACTTTCTTCGTTGAAACTATACCGAAATTAAGGACTGACCTTAAAGACTGCTGGGTGAATCATTTTGACAGCATTTTGTTTCTAAGACATCTTATCAACTAACTAAACTTCGCTTTTATCAAATCATGTGCTACAACACATAACCAATAACTTTGTTTTCCTTGACTCAATTTCTCTGGCAATGTTTTGTTTTACTGGAATTTACTCAGAGTTCTAACACGAGAATAGTCTGAGCCATAATTCGACAGGGATTGAAATGAGGTATGCAATCAGCCAACCACCCAAGACCAGGCAATTGCCTTAGACAATGTGATCCAATATCTCTGACCTAAGTAACAATTACAACTGACAATTATTATTCAGACTAGTCCGGGTAACAAGTTGTACAGCTCTTGATTGCAGCCTATAAGCCTGTGTTTGTGCAGCCTAACAATGGCCACTGTTTAACTGCCGATACAAATAAACTGATGTTTACAACGTCATTTCTATCGAGTGATAAAATCGAAAGCAGAAAATTTTCGTTTTAGTTTCATATAGTGTCAACAATATAATCAACTGTGCATCTCAGTCTAAAAGTGTTAGCACAATTAACACCGACAATTGCCAGAACCATCGTAGCGTGCAAGCGTTTGTGCTGAGAGAGAGAGAGAGAGAGAGAGAGAGAGAGAGAGAGAGAGAGAGAGAGAGAGAGAGAGAGAGAGAGAGAGAGAGAGAGAGAGAGCAATGGAAAAAGGACATGGACTATCCTTTCTCGCCAATTAAAATTTCATTCCTTTTGCTCCTAAATTCTACAAGGAAAATCAAGGCTGCCACGATTTCCCCCTCTTCCTTGAAGGCAGTCTCTCTCTCTCTCTCTCTCTCTCTCTCTCTCTCTCTCTCTCTCTCTCTCTCTCTCTCTCCAGATGTTGCTCTCATATGAGACTCCTACTTTTTCACCACCTTACTGAAAAGTTTCTTTAAATCTAATTTCTAAAAATGGCGTGGCCTTGAGATCACTCTCTTTCTCGCCATAAAAAGAAATACAAAAACTTGAAAAATAATTAGTAACCCCCCAGTCTGTGAGAAAAAAAAGAAAAAAAAAGAAAAAAGGGGTTTGAAATTTCAACTCTCCCCCTATTAGCGAAAAAATATTAAAATGTATAATTGTCCTCTCTCTCTCTTCTTCGAATCTCTCTTCTTCCTCTCTTCCTCTCTCTCTCCTCTCTCTCTCTCTCTCTCTCTCTCTCTCTCTCTCTCTCTCTCAGAGAAATAAAATGAAAACAAAAAAAAAGAATAAAAAATATTGCGTAAGGAAATAATAGATAGCCCCTACCCTTCAAAAATAACGTAAAGGAAACCAGACAATTCTTCACCCTCGAAAAAAATTGATGAAAGTAAGCAATGGAGTGTCGTTTTTTGCAGAAGAGAAAGATGATAAAAAAAAAAAAGAGGGAGGAAAAAGGAACCCTCGTTACGAGTCTGCAATTTAAAATGGAGCGACAGCCACTGCAAGTTCTCTCTCTCTCTCTCTCTCTCTCTCTCTCTCTCTCTCTCTCTCTCTCTCTCTCTCCAGTCTCCGGAACTAAACAATAGAACACAATCTCTCTCCCAACAGGTCGAAACAGACGATAAGAAGAAAACTTCTCGTAAGATTATCTCTCTCTCTCTCTCTCTCTCTCTCTCTCTCTCTCTCTCTCTCTCTCTCTCTCTCTGTTAGGAGGATTAATGAAGATAAAATGAGCAACGTACGTCAGCATGAAAAACGATGCAAGAGCGAGTTAAAGTAATTTTGAACGAAGCGGAGTAAAACGGCCAGAACATGAAGACGGACAAAGACTCGGGTAAATTATTAGGCTTGAAAAGAATTTAATAAACAAATAATGCGTAACGATGCCGGAATATATTGAAATGGGACAAGCAATCTCATAGAAAATACAAAGGCTTCGAGGAATTTACATTGCATGCTCAGAGTGAAGCTTATATATATATATATATATATATATATATATATATATATATATATATATATATATATATATATATATATATCTATATATATATATATATATATATATATATGTATATATATAATATATATATATATATATATATATATATATATATATCCAAACAGCGGTGGCCTCAGCCGGATATACATCAATGAGGAGAAGGACATAAAGACTTGATAAAAGGGTCAATTTATTCCCGACGTTTCGTAAGGTCTTCATTACATTTTCGAGGGCTGTACAAAATAGATAGCATAAAATAAATTACAATAAAGCTAAGAATTTGAGATTTAAAAGTTGCACAATGATTACAATGACAGCTCCTACGGGCAGGATATATAATATGGAACATTGTGAATATGTCACAGTAATGCTGATGGAATGCCCCGACAGTGTTGGTGTGTTCAACGCAAACTCCGGGCGAGATGAACAAGGGTCAGCGCTTGCCAAGAAACGAGAGCCCTAGCGATGAGCCAAGAAGAATTCCGGTTAAAAATCTGGGTAGCTCACGTAGCCGCGAGTACTGACCCCGGTGACCAGGATCATGTCATGGGACTTCAACGACATAGTGAGTGGTGAAGCGATGTTCTAGTATAATGTGTTTTGTTTATATTTGTGAATATCTAAAGGGGGTCATTAATGGGCAATATAATGAGATGTCCAGTAAAGATATTCTGTTTGTTTGTTTGTTTGTATGATGTTTTTACATTGCATGAAACCAGTGGTTACTCAGCAACGGGGCCAACGGCTTTACGTGACCTCCGAACCAAGTCGAGAGTGAATGTGTATCACCAGAAATACACATCTCTCACACCATAATGGAATGCCAGAGAGTCGAAATCGCGGCCACTGCAGTGGTACACCAACACCATACCGACCACGCCACTGAGGCACTCCCAGTAAAGATAGGGCATTCTTGCAGTAACTTAGTGTTGGTGAGACGTTCTGCTTATGGAAGGCGGTAGACTTGTCAGTAAAGGTGATATATCTTGATGTTTGAGTGATCGGTCACTTTATGATTTCCATTGAACGTTTTATTACAGAATATTTTCCATATGCACTGTCTAGGGGTTTATTATATCCGGGCAGTGATTGGGAGGAGAGGTCTCCTTTTTATGTTCTATGCTTTTATAAGTTTATGCCTTTTTAGTTTCATGTCATATTTTCTCCCATGTATGCAGTTTTCTTTATAAAAGAAGTGACCTTCGTTTTTCTCCTTAGATGGTATTGTTTAGGTCACGTGATAAGGGAGTTTTTGACATGTAGCTAAAACACTTCGGTCATGACCGACATTGACATTAGAGTTAGAGTATTTAAAAGGATGGATGTCAATAGGTATTCAATTTTCCATTTACTTAATTGCAAAAGTGAGGATTGTCATGGCCTTAACTTCTTTCATTCATTTTTTTTTCATATTAAGTTTGAGAATAAAACTTATATTTTTTTTTATAGATCGTGAGTTTCGTTTAGCCTTAGTTAATTTATATTGTGACATGAGGATAGGAGAATGGGAACAACTATTCACGAGGAGACAGACGCACAGGTGTGACATTGGAGCTTTTAGAGGTAGGTGGTTTCCTTTGAACTTCGAGATTGAGATTTGATGATAGAAGGAAAAAAGAGGATGATAAGATATATATATATATATATATATATATATATATATATATATATATATATATATATATATATATATACATATATATATATATATTAGCAACGGGAGCGTCGCCCCCGCTATTTTCACATTTGGTAAGTGTTCAGCCATTGCGGAAGGCGAACTGGTAACACTTTGTCCCTCCTCTCTCTCTCTCTCTCTCTCTCTCAACCTCCACTCCATTATCTAAGGTCACCAAATCAGAGTCGGAACTACAAAAATATACGTTTATTCAAAGTAAAGTACTAATTGGATAACTCAGGTTCTTACAGGATAATTAATAGAATGATAATTCATAGTTCAAGTCTCACAGACAAGCCCCTGGTATTTTAATAGTCTTAATCAGTAATTAGTCACACCAATTATCTCTTCTCCAAAACACAGTCCCCTCACTAGGACACTCAGTCCCCTCCACTAGGACACTTGGTCCCCTCACTAGATCCGCCCATTGCAGCTTGGAATGTCAACACTGAAACAAATATAACTTTCACAGAGCTATCCCGGCATCTTGCCTTTTCTCCCGTAGCTGTCTCCCTAGTTCTTGGCTAAACCATGCCATTAAGAATGGACATAGTTCGTACACGTACACATGAATTCACACTCTTCAGTAACTGGTCGCAGCCAGTTTTCAAAGGCACCTTCTCTCGAACTCACATACCTACAGAACTAACGTTGACCTGCCAAGTAAGCATCTTAGTGTCACACCATCCCAGAAAAGAGTTATCAGCTTTCTTAAGCTGTCGCTCGGACTCTGTCTCCATGGAAGTTAAAAATGATAAGTCTGCACATTCCCCCTTACTATATATATATATATATATATATATATATATATATATGTTATTATTATATATATAATATATATATATATTATATATATATATTATATATATATATAATTAACCAATATTAAAACGTGGACATAGTTGCTTAAAGGGAATAAGAAATCCCTAATAAAAAAAGTGGAAATAAAAATTCAACTATTCTAGCTGTGTGAATAAGAAACAATAAAAGAAGAAACAAATTATGATTAATGGAAAACAAAATGTTCACTAAATGAATAAATATGAGTTGAAAATTTTTTATTTTAAGTGGTAAAACACTAACACTGAAATATCTGCAGGCAAAGGAACGCAGATTTAATCGGGCAACATCGGTAAAAGATTTGACTAAAAATAAAGCAGGACCATAGCAATTAAAATATAAACAAAAAATTCAATCCTACTTACTGATGAACAAAAATATCTGTAAGTTCCAAAGGAGAAAAGTAATTGAAAAGGATGATGATTTCTTAAAGACAATATTAAAATAAGTAAGGAGTGGAAAACAGGTAAAATTATATATGATATTTGACTTACAAAAGTTAAATATTTTCTTACCCGTTAAAATAGTCGATAGCACTGGAATCCAAGACGACAATAAAGGAAATCAAATGAGAATATAAATTAACTTGGATGCTATAAACGCAGAATAATTCCTCGCCTACTGTGCGATCAATCAGGCGGAAGAGAGACATTTTCAGGCTATTCTTCCAATCAGAAAATCTTTTAATGACTTCCTCCAATGTTTATGGAAAGTGGTTTTGACAAAATGCTAATTCATTGTCTCTGCTAGTTTGGAAGTGATAAGACTTTTTTCGCTAACTTTGTCCATTGATAAACCTAGTGTCTCTTGGCCAGATTTCCAATAATTGATATTGACGGGAAACTACTTGTTTATTCCTTATGTGTGTGTGTGTGTGTGTGTGTTTACAAAAACGATTTTTGAATGCTCTATTGGGAACCATTCTAATGTTTATTAAATCTCCACTCGTCGTTTTTTTTTCATATATGACTTGTACTCACACTTTACATGTGTGAATCAAGAAAGCTACATATCCAGTCTTCACACAGATATTGGTTAAAAAAAGGGAAGAGGGTGGAGTGGGATAGTGTGAGTCCTTCGAGTAACCTCAAGTTTCAATTTAACTGCTAAGAAAATGGTCAGCTGGTCGCGTGCAGGATTGTAACTCAGTTGGCATGTGTCTTGCGTCAAACATCTACTGATCAGTAGCAAGGGTGCCGGTCTGTTCCGGTGGCTGAATGAGTGCCTGTCTTCTCGTGTTGTTATCGAATTAGGAAGCAGAGTGCCATTGCGGTAGACTGCTGTTGTCTCAAGATTTCCAAAATAGAAAGTTTTTGGAATATACTTGGGTAAACAGAACAAGAAACAGCTCGTCGTAAGAACGCTGTGTGCACAGAAGGCCCATCTCTAAATATCAATGGACTTTGATCCGTTCAAATACGTTTTGCACATCATTCGCGCTTTCCATTTCTTGTAGATTCAACAATTATAGAGCCGCTTTTATTAACAATACCATCACAATTTTTAAACTTTGACAAAGCCAATCTTCTTCGTTCATTCCAATGCTTTTGCTAAGCTTCAGCTGACTTTTTTTTGTCTCGCCTCTTTATATTTCGGTTCCATAGACTGGACATATGTGAAAGTACACGTATGTAATTCCATTTTACATAAAAATGTTTGGGACCATATAGTATGGAACTAGAATTAATATAAATCGTTACTGGATCTTTAAACAATATCAACGTTATTTCCTGTAATTTGCAGTCTATGGGAATAGCTTTTGGTCGGTACATTGTTTAAAAAAAAATTTTTCCCTTTCTATTTAAAAAAAAAAATGGGCGGAAGGGCTTTCGGAGGAAAGAATAAAGCGCACAATATACAAAAGAAAAAATCTGACATTAATCTAGCGAATCATGGTGTCTGGGGCAACATACCGGGAGGCGAAAATTGCGGTGAAAATACTGTCTATGTAAAGTATAAAAGTAAATAAACCTTTTCTTAGCTAAGAAAAAAAAACATGATAATGAAGTTTAGGCGAGTTTGCCTTCATTAAGGAGAAAGATAAATGGATTTCGGGAGACAGGAAAGTTCTTCTCAGCAATAGACTGAAATAAAAGTATATTTTCATTAAGATGATTAATATTTCTTCAGCGTAACTTTGAACCTTTTTCAATGGCCTGAACTGAATTGAAGATACGCCAGCCAACCAGCAGTTCACCAACCAAGGAGAAGAACAAGACGTAAAATAAGGAAAGAAGGAGAGAGAGAGTCTTCCTTGAAAGTCAAGAACGTTTGTGATATTCAAAAGGACTAAGTTCGTGAGTAGGAGAAAACTCTCTTAAAATACTCTTGACGAAAATAATATCACGGACTGGAAAATGTTAGGAAGTCTTTCCGAATATAAAAAAAATGAAACAAACAGCAAGAATAAACAAAAACCCGAAACCCAAAACAAATAGTTCTTGGTTCAAATAAAAGGCGTAAGCAATTATCAACTAAAATATATAAAATAACGGCACAAGATCTTTCCAGTTCTTCCAAAACGAGCAGGAAGGATATCCACTGACTAAGGGCAGAGAGAGAGAGAGAGAGAGAGAGAGAGAGAGAGAGAGAGAGAGAGAGAGAGAGAGAGAGAGAGAGAGAGAGAGAGAGATAAGATCAGCTAATACGATTTGATGTTTACCATCAGATCTTACGTCTTAACATGATTTATTCTGCTGCGTGAAGGAGTGGGCTAGACAGATAAATTCTGTTTTAAAGGAGTTTGTTTGCAAGGAAAGCGAAACGGACGATGCGGAGAGGAAAGTAAAGAACAGCGTAAGATGTTAAGGGAAAAAAACCTGAACCAGAAAGAAAGAAAACTGAAGGTAAATAAATATTGAGGAATTCCTTGACATTATAATGGCTAACGAGAGAGAGAGAGAGAGAGGAGAGAGAGAGAGAGAGAGAGAGAGAGAGATTATTAGGATGTCTCAAAGAATTGTTAGTCCATCCTAGGAGACCTCGTGTATTCACTTATCTCCTGGAGCAGGTTTTACTGTTCATTCAGTGTCCTAATGATTTTGTCTAGCTTTCTTTTAAACTCTTCCACACCGTTGCTGTTTACAACTTTTGGTGGCAGTTTATTCCATGTGTCACATATCTTGTATGTAAAGAAGTTCCCACAATGGGATGTGTTGTATCTCTTCAGCTCGAGTTTCCTTCCATTATTTCTTGTCTGGTTTTCGTTTAAAGTAAATAGGTTACTGTCTAATTTTGTTATGCCTTTCAGTATTTTAAATGTTTCTATTAGTTGTCCTCGCAAGCGTCGTGTTTCTAAGCCATACATGTTCAGGCTCTCTAGTCGTCTTTGGTAACCTATTTGCTTGATGGATGAAATTAACTTTGTGGCGCTAGCTTGTACCACTTCTAATCTACCTATGTCCTTTCTTTGTGTAGGTGACCAAAACTGTACTGCATATTCAAGATGAGGTCTAACTATTGATGTGTAGAGCTGCAGCACCATTTCCTTGTTTCTGTATTTGAACCTTTTCTTTATGTATCCCACTTGTTTCTATGCCTTCGTTTCAGCTTTTATGCCCTGTTTTGTGGATTTTAAGTCCTTGGTAATAATGACACCAATGTCCTCTTCTTGTTCTACACTATTTGGTAATAATAACTCTAAGGCCCTCTTCTTGTTCTTCACTATTTATGTCATTCCCAAGCAGCATGTAGTTGGCACGAGGGTTGTTTGTTCCTATTTGTAACACTTTACACTTACCAAAGTTACCATTCTCCTATTTTCTTTAGATCATTTTAGACTTTCCACTGTACCTGGGTCTGCTGCATTTACACCTAGTTTGGTGTCATCTACAAATTTGGATATCCTGCTAGTTAACCCTACATCAGTGTCAGGAGTCAAATAAAAGGAGTCCCCAACCCAAAGTGTTGGAGATGATAACGTAGAAGTCTTCCCTAAAATTGATTACTGTTTGAACTGGTTGTAGACTAAGAAAGTGAAGTTTGACTTTGACTGGATATGGGCGGGAGCAGTAAAGCTCAGAGCAACAAAACAGTTTTCTGGTTGGACGAGGGGCAACCATTCTCAGCGCATTAATAGTCTGGGGAACTAAGGCATTCCTTGGATGTACTTTTCGAGGTCCATGAAAAACAATCTTTGTAGTGAGCCATTCAATGACAACACACACACACACACAGTTTCTAAATCAGGCCAGGGTTCGAATCCTGGACGGTGCAGAAGCATTCATCAATTATAATTCCTCGTAGGTTATTGGGAATTCGATATTAAACGGTAATTGTGTCTGGGAATTCGATATCAAACGGTAATTGTGTCTTAATATTTGTGAATAAAAATGCTACTCGTGTATATAAGACGAAAAATCATACAAAAATGGTAGGTGACTCTTTACACTTTTTTCACTTTATTACACAAAAATAACCTCTGATTTTAAAATGAGGCAGGTGCTTCATGACTAAAAATAGTGTTTACCTTTGAAAGAGCAGAAAAAACTGAAAACCTAAAGAATGGTAGAGATTTTTCGTCTAAAAATAGAATTCTGGTACCATTTATTAGTCTTCTTCCAATAACACATTTTCGTAAAACACTCGCTCTTCAAATACGCAATGGATATGGCTGAGTTTCACAATTAAAACTACTTCATAGAAATCAAAATCACGCGGTCTAGAAAGCCCTTAATTACATACAAATTGAAATTGCTCCCATGTAACAGCACTTGATACTAGAATTGAAGTATTAATACTAGCATCAATAAAAACATTTATATGAGATTTAAAATTTGTTACTTTATAATAAATTCATACAAAGAGAAGCATTCATTTTTATGGAATGGAATATGTGATTCTGGCATAAAGCCAAGCACTGGGACCCATAGAGTCATTCAGCGCTATAATGATAATGAATAGAAATGGAAATATAAATAATGAGTTCAATGGGAATAATATAAATACTGAGTTTAAAATAGATGCCCTAATGATCAATGTTTAAAACGGTAAAATCAAGAGATTAAATTTCTAAAGAAATTCAAAGTTACCATTTATGATAAAAAAAAAAATAAAAAATAAAATATTAATAATTATATCTATATAAAATTACTAGACATTTCTATAAAATCCACAAGCCTTTAAAAAAACTCATAACAGGGCCAACATCGATGTTGTCTCCTAAAATTTCAGATATAGTTTTACCATCCAGATGGTACATCCGCCTCTCACTTACATACATGGTGCAGTGAACCAGAATGTCCTCAACTGTCAAAGGGCTGTCACAGTGAACACACACTGGAGCACTACCACCATCAAGAAGAAAACTGTGCGTCATTCGGCAGTGACCAATCCTCAACCTTGTTAAAATAACTTCAGTCCTCCTGTCACTTTGATGGGATGATTGCCAAATTCTTACTTGAGGTCTAATAGTTTATAACTTATTATTAGCAAGAAAGGGAGATGACCATCGCTCCTGCCACTTTCTTAGCATATAATCACGAATAGAGATTTTCATATAAAAAATGAGGGACTCTATTTGTATCAATTTCTCCTTGGGAACAGGCACTCTTTGCTTCTCGGTCTGCTTCTTCATTACCTGGGATCCCAACATGACCAGGAATCCAACAAAAACATACTGTTTTACGCCTACACGAAATGCGAAACAGCCACGCCTGAGCCTTTTGTACTAAAGGATGGGAAGAATTATAACTGTTCAGGCTTTCCAGAGCACTTTTACAGTCTGAGTATATGACACAAGACTTCTTATTTGAATGATGTGCTATATCTAGGGCTTTTACAAAGCAGATATATAGTTTTTATGTGTTCAACTTCCTGGCTAACAGATTTTAGATTCATAACATCAATAACGGTAATCAGCACGATTGCTTCAATGAGTTTTCCTACCTGGAACTGAACGTCTCAGATACTAAGGTCTTGGGTGGTTTTGGATAACATTATATACCACAGCAGCATGTACACATGAAAGATGGAGAAAACAACATGCTTTGTTTGGATGGATAACTATGCTTACAATACAACATTAAAATAGGAAATGTACAATACAGCATTCTACTTCATAAAGCGTTCAACTTCATATATGAACCGTTCTTAAGAAAAAAGAGAAAACGATCACCCAAACATAAAGAGCCGTTAAATAAAAACACAATAGTACTAAAAAGTGCTATATATGTCTTCAGTGAGTTTATCAAATCCCAAATGAAATGCAATCATCCGGTGTAAAGCTAAGCGCAGCACAAAATAAGATATAATGAAATCTGTTGGCTTTAGGGACATTCGATTTAGGCCCTGGAAACGGAAACCACAAGCATATCATAAATGGGATATCCAAACGAAGTCCTGAAACATACTGAAAGGAATTTCAAAGATATTAGATTCTCTGGAAAATGAGGGTCTTCGGAGTCCCAAACGTATCCTGAAAGCTTTTCATTCTAGATTAATTCCAAATGCATTCACCTTTCAAAAATTTCTGCGACTTTTGATTCATATCACACACACTCACACACACACACACACACACACACACACACACACAACACACTACACACAAACACACACACACACACATATATATATATATATATATATATATATATATATATATATATATATATATATATATTATATATATATATATATATATATATATATATAAGGGTCACATAATTGATTAAATTTACCTAAATACATAAAATAATTCCCAAGCAGATATAGGGATAACTGGAATTCACAGGTTGATTTCTCTATTAAAGAAACTTCATACATTCCACTCTATTCGTGTGGTGAAAATAATTTTCTTTTTATAGAAAATATTTCCAGTCAATATTGAGAAAAGCTTTTTATAGAAAATATTTCCAGTCAATATTGAGAAAAGCTAATTAAATAACCTGGCTGTTTGAAGTGTAATATGTAAGATATTAGATGGAATGTTAAATTATGACTGGATCGTCGTTAATGAATGTTTAGATACTGATAGGTAATATTAACTTTAAACAATCAGAATCAGTGATCTGAATTAGTTTTTTTTCTGGTAAGATCCGAATTTATAAAAACGTCTACATAAAAGTAACAATCTCTTTGCACATAAATCATAAAGACACCACAGAAGATCCACTTAGGTGATGTCATTCCACCCAGTTCAGCACAGCTCTTAATAGCTGTTATGCAATAAAGAATCATTCTATATACCGTAAATGAAAGTAGCATTTTATGACTGAACGCCACCCTGTGGGCTACTACACAAAAAAAGTTTGGGTACTGACATCTTCATCAAACAGCCCAAAGATAACCCGTGCCGCAGCCTACGATACTTCGTCACTATATCGAAATGGAAGAGATCTACGGTTAACAAATTCAACAAGAAACACTACGATATATCTTAGTATATATAATTCCATCAAATTTCCCGGAAGAACGATTATGTCAAGATGGCACGTGCTGTTGCACAGGCTTTTAACAAAACTTTTCAACAATCCAAAGATCTCTGCAATGACTGAGATAGGGCAGAAATTCTCGTCATTAGCATGCTCACAAACCTTAAGATCAGGCAACGTGTAGCAGTGCTATTTAATAAATTGTGCATGAGTTTCCTCAGAAAGATTTAGATTAAGTCATTAAGATCAATCAGTTTAAAAAAGAAATCACCTTTCGAGAGGTCCTTCAACAACTGCCATAATTAACATTCGCCCATCTTCAGGGGAAGACTAACGGAAAGCGCTGGAATACGCAAACATGGAAGACAAAAGACGTGGTCGTTGCTATGACCACATATATCCATCACAACACAAGGAAATGGGGAATAAGAGTCTTCACGAAAGTAAAAAAAAAAATGACACAAAGAAAACGAAAAAACAGAATAAGAAAGGAAAATATATAAAGAATAAGTAAAAAAACTGAAAGCTCTTATGATTTCTTCCAACTTACACATTGGTCAAGTCACGTTTTATTAAATGATAATAGATAAAAGGACACGCAACAATACAGAGTGATGAAGATAAATTAATGTAATACTAATAGTTATATATATATATATATATAAGTTATATATATATATATACATATATTATTATATTATATTATATAATATATTATTATATCTCATGTAGACTATACTAATAAACAGGTAAATACAGGGTTTTATTGTATGACGTAAAATGCACTATCAATAAATATAAAGTAGGACGGCAAAAATCATGGATAATCAAAACAATTACGTATGGTGTCAAATTCAATATTCAAAGTGCAATATTCAGACATGGATGTATCATAAATCATGAGAAAATGAACATTTCACAATTCATTCATTTATCAAGTTCATTCAAAGAGAGTATAAAACGTTTACTCTGGATTTAATTTACAGTAAAATGAAATATCGTTAGTATGTAACCACCGCTATATTTGTCAAGGATATCATTAAATGTCACAGCCAAACAGAACGACTTCAAGGTCTATTTGTAATTATCTCATTAATTCAGTAATGGTAACTACAAATGAATTCCACTAATCCGCGCCTTCCGCAGAGATTGTGTAACAATAAATCTTTGATGATAATTTGATTTTGATGACATGCACTGAAGTAAGTAAACAGGTTGTAAATTCCGGTAGTTGAGAACAAATTTCAGGATCCTTTTACGGGGAATAATTCTTGATAACGATCGATGAGTTTTGATACATCCAAATTACCATTTTGGATGCACCAGAATCTCCTGATATCCAAAATGTCTCAGTGTTGTCAAGAAAGATAAAAAGCTCAGCAAGTTTATTTGTATGTCCTGTAACTTTCTGAATATCATTTGGTATACACATCTCTATTAACCATAAAAGATTACTTATTGTGAACCTGCCACTAAGTTCGCTCCTAATATAGGAAATAATTGTTAATGAACGAGTTCTTCCTTTTCTTTTAGGCAAGTTATGAATTACTTCTGGACCGTGACTGAGGAGAAAGTATCGTTGTTTGTATCTCACATATAGTGTTCGTTTTAACCTTTTTTATCTTGAATTCTTATGAAATACATTGCATTTTTTATCATAAAGAGGTGCTTTATGATTTGATTTGATTATAATCGAATGTTAACGATTTTCTATGAAGCAATCAATAAAATTTAGGATTTTGGTCAACAAGAACATGGTAAATGTTACTCTCTTATGACTGGGTGAATTTTACTACCTCTTTTCAATGATGGGTGAACTGCTACGAATACATTTGTGTATTGTGACAGCTGACAACTAGTCAAGACCCCATAAGAGTGAGGTACTTCTATGATGTGCGATTTAGCAAACTTCTATCAACACCTCTCTCTCTCTCTCTCTCTCTCTCTCTCTCTCTCTCTCTCTCTCTCTCTCTCTCTCTCTCTCACACGTGAATTATTTTTCCTCATTTTACGTGGCTGCACAAAAAATAAATTTGAAATACTAATTAAATCAGCTACACTAATTAAGTGTCATTTAATCCGAGGAGCCTTTATGGCTTCAGTAGTTATATTCTGAATACATTTCGTGGATAATTTCTTCAACAGACTGTGAATTATGAGATGACTTGCGTGATGACTGCATTACCTGGTTCTGCTATTTTCATTCTCTTCCATTCTAGCTTTAATTTCGTCGTTACTGTGATATTTCCTTTCCATGGATATACAGCAAACACCCTCTGGACATGAACTTTAATTGCTCGTGAAAGTTAAAACAAGACATACAGATATTTTATTCGAAAATACTAATGCTGCAAATTAACAACAATCTATTTGGCGTTCATTATCAAATGCATTCGATAATATAAAGCATAAAAATTCAAGGGGTTACTTCAATGACATTCTCTCGAATAACAAGGCAAGGCAATGGCCTACGAAAAAAAAAATCTAAAAAAACCAAAATACTTTAAGATACACTGTTATACCTATCAAACCTTTAACAGTCAAATTCCGTTTCAGTGCTGAATACCCTCATAGGTCTCATTTGGCCTTGGCCTAAATTCTATATTCAATTCGATAAAAATGCCAAAAGGAAAACATAGCTTAACCATCTTTCC
This sequence comes from Macrobrachium nipponense, assembly GCF_015104395.2. Classification (NCBI taxonomy): domain Eukaryota; kingdom Metazoa; phylum Arthropoda; class Malacostraca; order Decapoda; family Palaemonidae; genus Macrobrachium; species Macrobrachium nipponense. The sequence continues at coordinate 32,145,639 of NC_061102.1, read as the reverse complement.
CTTCATTAGTCAAATCATTTTAGTTACTTGCTTTCAACCAGAAAAAAACTGTTTACTACACAAACTGGATCTTTTAAATAATGTGAACATTTGTCTTCGATGAGCATGTCAAATCTATACAGGAAAAAAATGCAGAATTACGAGTAATAAGAAGCATCTCAATTCGCCATTCCAAAGATCTTTAAGAACGAGTATCCACAGTCAGGGTCATCATGAATTCACCTTCAATAAAACGGTCATGCAGCCTCAGCCCTGTCAAGAGGGGGAAAGGATGAGAAAACTCAAAACCACTCTAACAAACAACGAAAACAAAAAGAAAAACATCCTTAATTAAATGTTATCCCATAATTAATTTAAGCTACATTTTCCTTTTGGCATTCTTATTAAATTGAATATAGAATTTAGGCCAAAGGCCAAGCACTGGGACCTATGAGGTCATTCAGAGCTGAAAAGGAAATTGACAGTAAAACCTCGCAGATGCGCTATAAATCAATTGTTAGGAGAGGGTGGAAAGTCAGCCGGAAGAAAGAGAATATGTAAGGAGGTACAATAAAAGGAACGAAAGGGGTTGCAGCTAGATGCTGCAGGCATGCTGCAAAGAACCTTAAGTGATGCGTACAGTACAGACGGCACCACCCGCCCCCTCCCCCATCCACGGGGTTGGCATTCTTGTTGCGGAAACTAATAAACAACCACTAAAATATTTCCACACGGAAACTGGCCATGAGGTAAAGCACATAGAAACGAAATACAATTAAAGGTTATACATCAAGGCAGCTTCTGGTCGAAAGGTCCCCCAGGTTGAAAGCCTTTAGTCTGGATTTCCATACAACTTGCATACTGCTCCCTCTAAATATTCTGCCAATGAAGGCCGGTTCTTGGAAAATACGGGTACTCGAAATATTAAGTTAGTGACCCTTCCCTCCTCTAAAGGTTTGGCGTTAAATTACCATATTACAGTTTAAAGTTTTACTCCAGTGATTGTTCATACTCACCCAGCAACGCCCACCCCCCAAAAAAGAAAAATAAATAAAAGACAATTGAAGTCTGACCCCTTTTCGCTTTCTAAAACAATATTTCCCTGTATTCAGGTCAAGACGCAGGAGAGATCAGGGGTATCTTATCGGAAAGAAAAAACTTCTGTCGTTTCACCATTGCGAGGAGGCGCACATCAACTAATCTACAAACGAAGATTTGAAGAACTTTCCAAATTTGCTTCATCGGATTGAAGTAACCAGATCATTTTCTTATGGTATCTTGCGGTAAACCCCGTTATTCCGGATATCGGTAATGGCCGTTCAATAAGAAACATTAATGAAAGCAGCGTTTAACGGTTGTCGGGTGCGTTTAACCCCGTGATTTTCCAGAGATGAAAAGGGAATGGTTATTGAAGGAAAACTGCCAATATTTCTTGTTTCTTTTATTTAAAAAAAAATAATAAGTTTCTAACACGCACTTACACAACCGCGGTTCTGTTATATAATCTATCACCATCCGTACAATATATAAGGTAACACATTCAGAAATTTCAACGGATTCAGATTTTCAAGCGCTTTTTTTCTAACAATACTCCATTTCCTTTTAAACGAACGTGCAAAACTAGTGAATGAAATAACGTGTAAATAAACTGCTTTAGTGACAATACATAAACTCGGATTGAGTGAAGCCTTTCTCCATGCAAAGGGAACAGGGGGATAAATATCAGTTTACAAGGTTACATTCCACAAAAAATTATGGAGATTCCAAAGTGTACAATATTTTCTCATTTCCTATAATCCACCAAGAGGACTGGTGGATAGTTTCAGTCAGACAAAATTACTATGTTACCTATCCAAAATTACAATTTATGGAATAAGGATACTGAACAAGTCATAAAGTCATATATTAACGCATCAATGGGGTGGCTGACTCATTCAAAACAGGGTAAACAAGAGATGGTTATCATCATCCTTACCATTATTATACAGTCTTCCAACACACTGAGTTAATATTCGTAACTCTCGCTGAGTTGCCCCAAGGAGCTGTTCTCAGCAAAGATATTAGATATGGAATAAATTTCAACTCTAAAAATTCAACAAATGGATTGTCATAAAATTTCCAGCATCCCGGAAAAAGTCTCTTTCCATGAATTGTTTCCAGTACTTGATATTCGCTATTGGTTGTAAACTGGAAAAACTTATAATACGCTTAATTGTAAAAACCATTCTCTTCTATCTAATCTCTGGGATTGGATCATCATGGATGTTATCCGCCTAATAAAAGTAACGGTTCGAAAACGGAATACTAAGTCTCACACAATCTTTGGATTAAAAAAGCAACACGGACCAATTGTGTAGTTTAATGTAAATCTAAAGAGGATCTAAATCCCAAGAGAAAGACAGAAATTGCATCGAATGCAATGATAATACACTTCTACTTTTATTCGACCATTCCTTCAGGTACAAGATGCGTTGAAAATGAAAGCGTTCAAAACAAGAAATTCTCTCAAACTATTATCATCTGATGTCGACTCTTCACGCGTGAATTTCAAATAAGGCCATTAGTGCAGCCCTCTACACGGGAACTTTATAGTTAATAAAATTCTATTTAAACCCATTCAGACGACTCACTGTTGAGTGCATAATCATCGAGTCATCTTTCCTCCAAAAGATAAAAAAAAAAAAAATAAAATAAAAGGTATTTTTGATAGATTTGAGTGGCCCCGTAACTTGGAATCTTCAAAAGAAAGAAAAAAAAAAAGCTTACGGACCAATACTGAAGATGAAAAGGACTCGAAGGAAATGTCGAAAAGGCCAAAAGAGTCCTAGTCTGCTATTTTGGTTTCCCGATTATCTGCGTTTGAGTGCAGGCTTCTGACTCTATTCATGGTCAATTTTCTCGCTTTAAACTGTCGGCATTATTGGCATCATCTCCAAATATATTTTCCAATTTGTTAAATTAGCTACGCCGGAATATTTTGCTTTTATTAAATTGTCAAGGGCTTCATTTCAAATTTTTCAAATTAAGAGAAGATGTAACCACATTATCTGCAAGTTGACTTAAGCGCAACAACTCGAAGTAGTTAGCTTTCCGAGAAGGTTTTTCTCAAACTGAAAAAGGCGCAACAACTCGAAGTAGTTAGCTTTCGAAGTGTAAGTTTTTCTCAAAACTAAAAAAGGCGCAACAACTTGAAGAAGTTAGCTTTCCGAGAAGGTTCTTCTCACACTGAAAAATGCGCAACAACTCGAAGCAGTTACCTTTCCGACTATTTTCTCAAAGTGAAAAAGAGCAACAACTCGAAGTAGTTAGCTTTCCGACTAGGGTTTTCTCACAGTAAAAAACGTGCAACAACTCAAAGTAGTTACCTTTCCGACTATTTTCTCAAAGTGAAAAAGGCGCAACAACTCGAAGTTATTGCCTTTCCGACTAGGTTTTTCTTAAAGTGAAAAAGACACAACATCTCAAAGTGGTTAGCTTTCTGAGTAGGTTTTTCTCAAACTGAAAAAGGCACAACAACTCGAAGTAGTCAGTTTTCTGACTAGGTTTTTCTCAAAGAGAAAAAGGCGCAACAACACGTAGTAGTTATCTTTCCGACTATTTTCTCACAGTGAAAAAGGCGCAACAACTCGAAGTAGCTAGCTTTCCAACTAAGTGTTTCTCAAACTGAAAAAGGCGCAACAACTCCAAGCAGTTATCTTTCCGAGAAGGTTTTTCTCAAACTGAAAAAGCACACCAACTCAAAGTAGTTAGCTTTCCGAGAAGGCTTTTCTAAAACTGAAAAAGTGCAACAACTCGAAGTTCCCTTTCCGACTAGGTTTTTCTCAAACTGAAAAAACGCAACAACTCGAAGAAGTTAGCTTTACGACTAGGTTTTTCTCAAACTGGAAAAAAAACAAAATGCTCATACGAAATCAAAAGTCATGAAACTTTTATGTCAAAAGAGAAAATACTATGTTAGACAAATAATAGTGTATATTGTCCAAGTGGATAATAAGGTCAATTTGTAGTTTCCCTGTAATTTATTCCCTAAAATGGATGGATGGATGTCTATTCCCTTAGAAAAAGATAACAAAAATATGACAATAAAAAATTCCTAACATATTCTACCACTGTTTTCACCCCCGAAAAAGCTTCATATATGTGAGTATAAGAAGGTATATAATGCTCTCGATTTTTCCTCTCTTTCATACGAGTGTCTCTATATACAAAAAGCACATTTTGGGAAGTTTACTGTAGATTTATCTATTGCCAGCATAAATGTATAACTGCAAAACCGGACCAGTGCACTCCCTATATTCGCATCATAAAGAAAACGAGAAAATACTGTGGAAGCAAATCTTTCTGAGTCGTTGTAAGAAGCCTTTTTCCTGCACTTTGATAATTCGATACAATGGCAGTTCCAGGCCCTTTACTTTCGGATAAAGGAACACATCGTATCTCTCTCTCTCTCTCTCTCTCTCTCTCTCTCTCTCTCTCTCTCTCTCTCTCTCTCTCTCTCTCACACACATTTCCAGTGACCCTTTGAAAGATATTGAACACATTAAATTTCCTCAACAACACAAGGACAAATACACACGCTAATTTTCCTTCTAAGATTTATGTTGAATTACCAAGGCTAATTTTCCTAAAACGAAAATCATGAAAAAAATATTTGCTTGCAAAACAAAACCACTTGATGATACAGTTTTTCTCACTTTTCTCTCTATATAAGCGACACTTTCTGAAATTACTCTAAGGACTACTGATACACCATAGTTATTAAAAGGAAAATATAAATATTTCCGAAGCGCTATCACAAGGAATACTTGTACTATGAAGGTCTGAAACCAAACAAAGACAGTTTTGCCGTCCTGATATTTATGAAATGCATATAAAATTGATTAATTTTGAAGGAAGCCTTCCTTGAGTACCTGAACTTGAATCTTAAGTCTGAAATAATGACATCTTTACAAGATTGGAAAAAGCAAAGTTTGCGGATTGTCTGGATTAGATCTGAGCGAATCGCAAGAGAGGTAAATCACCCAAACGGTAAAGATCATGCTTGGGATACTTTCTGGGGGAAAATTAATAATAAAAAAGGTGACAAAAGCTGTTCATGACAATATGGAATCTAATCACGAACAGATAATAAATCATGAAGAATAATAAGCCTAAAAAGCGATTCATACTTCAACCCAGTGGTTCCCAAACTTGACCATACAAGGACCCCCAGATATGATGAGTCCCAACCGAGGACCCCAGCCAATCAAAACTTAATCATTACCATACCTGGTTACCCTGTGCAACGTAGTACATTTAATATTTGCATATTCCTGCATATAGTGTATAAAGTAAATATGTAAAATGTTTTCAAAATTTTTATTGCTTTAAATGAAAGACAAACTAAATTGGTGAAAAAAGCAACAATATTTTACTGGGGTTGATAACAAAATTAATGCTTTCATTGAGTCGCGACCCCCTAGGGCTGGGGGTCGGAGGACCCCAGTTTGGGAACCACTGCTTCAACCAACTAACAAGACATTTATCACTGAAATCCAGACTTACCTTTCTGCCTTAACGGTAGCTTCTGGTGTACAGAGACGAGGGGTGTCTTTAGAAGCAGTTTTCCTTTCAAAGTTTCTACAAAATCCTGAATCAAAGAAGAAAGAGAACAATTAGCAACAAGTTAATTAAAAGAAGTGTTTCCGAAATAAGCAAAGTATTTAATAAAAAACAACTACAGCTTTATAGCCATCTACTAATTAGCAATGATAATGCAGAACCAAAATATATACTTAACTAAATTAACAAATTATCAATAAGAACGAGCATGAAAAATACAATGGAATCATTAGTATTATTCAATATTCCAGCAAGGGCAAATATGACTTAATATAGCACACGCATCGTGAAAATAAGTAAATCTGTTTGCCAAGAATTACAGGACAACACCTGTCACTGTTATGGAAAACTTTCAACAGCTTGAGACCCTTTTATATATATATATATATATTATATATATATATATTATATATATATATATATATATATATATATATATATATATATATATATATATATATATATATATATATATATAGATGAATTATCACATCACCGTGATTCATATAAATTATTCGAGCTACAAATGTCCTTTAATATCTAATTTGCTCTACCTCGGAATTGATATATTTTCATATATGTAAACCGAAGGGGAATTTTTTTAGTTGATAAAAATTTCGTCCCCTCTATGGGATCGAACCACCGTCCAGCGTACAGGAACGAAATCAGGACTACATTGACGTTACCGATTCGGCTAACAGTGAGGCTATAAGTTTATACCGATTCTGACCTTACAAATCACCGTCGAACTCGGTTTTTTCGTAATTAGAATGATATCCAACCCCTTCGGTTTACACATATAAAAATATATCAATTCCGAGGTAGAGCGAATTAGATATTAAAGGACATTTGTAGCTCGAATAATATATATATATATATATATATATATATATATATATATATATATATATATATATATGATATATAATTTTCACAAACGTTTGTTAACAAACCTTTTTCATATTAAAAACATTCAAAGTTAACATAAAGTAACATAAAGTGAGTATAATATATACAAGATGTTTTCGATTTCAAGTTTTCCACTTATCCTTTATGGCTTCACAGGTGTTAAATCCTAAGGAAGTCGGCCACCTGCATAAATTTCATTTTTATGTCCTGTCCGAAGGACCCTTTTCTCAAGCGTATCTTTTGAGTCACAACCAGCCGGAGTGCAAAACATAATTAACGACACCTAGCCAAAACTGATAATTCCTTGACGGAAGAAGACTTGATTCCTCCGGGACTTCGGCCCTCTCAAACCTTTATTTGAAATCCCCAGTCAATTTCCTCTAGAACTATGAAGAAGGGGTCACACCTCTCTGTCCTGTCACTTACAAACATTGCCGAGAGCTAACCTCGTGACCTGACCCACATTGCATCTCCGTGTTTGCGACTAACTCTCAGATCTAATTATCTCACCTTTATTACCTCTTCTTCCCAAACCTTTACTGGCCAGTCTTCAATGACCTTTCAGGTACCTGCCCGGAGGAGGAGGGAAACGACTGACATATAATATATATATATATATATATATATATATATATATATATATATATATATATATATATTATGTGTGTGTGTGTGTGTGTGTGTGTGTGTGTTTACGTTTATTCATTCACCTCGTCCAGCCAGCGTCCAGTAATGTTCAAACCAGTCATGGGGGATAGGACTTTCCGGTCTTCTTCGTAGGTTTTGCACTAGGGACATAACACAGGGGAAAATGGGCAGCTAGATAGACCCTTCCTAGGCCTAGTCTTAAGACCTATTATACTTTGCCCTTGTTACTGGCTGTATGTCTGTGATTTCAGAATGACCTGCAAACGGGGGAAAACTCTACCCCAAGCATTGTCCAGCGACCTGACTCAGCCTCACTCCCTCTTAGTCGCTTATCCGAGACGGACCTGTCTCTGCCTATAGGCCTACACACAGTGCTCCACTGGCGGGCGCCCGAGCTCAAGAACAAAGCCGGACGCCATCTTCGAGGACCAAGCTACATACCAAAAGGCATCCAAGTACGAACATCCTTTGTCCTACCTAGCAAGCACGTTTCCCTGGTGACTTGTCCAAGACCTATGAAGATATTCAAGAAGAATACTTCTCCCCCCATTATCAGCATTGTGTTTGGATTTCGTGATAAATTTCCTCCATAGTGATTATCAAATTTTGTGAGAGAAACCGTCACATTGTTTGTGTGTAACCTGGAATTTTATTTCCAAATCTCTGCTGACGTGATTCCATTGCTCCATTTCCTTGCCATGTGTACACTTACCATAGGAGTTACGAGGCCCAGAGGGCCCCATTTGCTTTCAACTTTTATCTGGAACACCGGTCTTGCACAGAAATCTCGAGTTATGTTCATACCACATGTTATGAGGCAGACCGTTATCATTTGGCCATTGTGAATTGTAAAGTAATTTGTCACAGCAATTATACACTCTTCACGGGTTTTTTAGGCCTTGTCGTTTTGCCTTTAAGCTGTAAATGTTGTAAATAAAATTACCTTTAAATGTAAATGACTGGTTTTGCCTTGCGACCTTATCTACTTCACTGATTTTTTCTCACTCAAGGTAAGTTCTCAGGGCTCCCTTTTTCCTTTGATATTACGCCTGCGAGTCTTGCAAGCCCCCTAAGGCCCTTCATTACATAGATTACAATAATTCCTTCCATCTATCCGACTCACAAACGTAAATATATATTATAATATATATATATAATATAATATATATATATATATATATATATATATATATATTAAAATGATATACATGTATATGTATATGTATATATGCATATACGAATATGTATATATATATACATATATATATAATATATATATATGTATATATATATATATATATATATATATATATATATATATATATATATATATATATATATATATCATACATACATATATATATATATATATATATATATATATATATATATATATATATATATATATATATATATATATATATATATATATATATATATATATATATATATATATATATATATATATATATATATATATCATATAATATATATATATATATATATATATATATATATATATCATATAATATATATATATATATGTATATATATATATATATATATATGATATATATATATATATATATATCATATAATATATATCTATATATATATATATATATATATATATATATATATATATATATATATAATAAAACTTGAGCACCGGCTTCTAAATTAGTTTATCAACTTCCAAATTAGGAATATTAAAATACTTATAAGCGGTTCAAAATACAGACCATAATATTCAGTCGTGATTGTAATACAAAATAACGTGAAAACGAACAGCACTCTATTTACCTATTCAAAGGCTCTAAAATTTACAGTTTTCAGAAGGAATGACGATAATTCTCGATTTAATACGGAAAAAATTCCCTCGCATGTAATCACACATATTTGCCAGTACTATTATGTTTCACGGCGGAATAAAACTACTTCAGGGCCCGTTTATGAAAATACCAGTTGTGCAGCAATTAGTAAATATACAAATTAAATTTAATTATTCCCTGTCTACCACAGCGATTGAATATGATTAATTTTTGATGATAGCAACTTTAAGACCAGTTTATAATAACAGTGATTCGGTAATTAGTTAATTTACAAATTAATCTAATTATCCCCGGTCTACCATCGCGACTGAAAAGAAATAATTTTGGGTGATAAGGTTTAGCATAACAAGAACTGGTCCATATTTTGCAATGAATTACATCAAATAGTTTTATACATTACAATCATGAATTTTTGTAGTTTAGAATGAATTTCTAGAAAGAATTTCACTATACTTTTATGGATTAACATTGTCTCTTTCCTTCCTCAATTTAATCCTTCTGATATATGCTGTCATTTTAGTTTTCCTACACCAGCAAAAAGCTTCATAACAAAAGTATCTTTTTCCTATCGTTTATACGAGCGTGTCTTGTGTCTGAAATCGCACACCCTTCGCTATGTATCTTATTTCTTTATCCATTTTCCATTGCCAAAGTGCGTGTAAAAATACCGTGAACCTTACCACAGTGTCCTACATGCGAACCTCAGAAAGAGAAAGAAAAGCTGTGGAATCAATCCTTCTATGAGGCGTTGGAAGAATCCTTCTTCGCACGCTTTGATAATTTGATACAATGGCAGTTTCTGTCCCTTTGCTTTCAGATAATGGAACGCTTCCTATCCTCTCTCTCTCTCTCTCTCTCTCTCTCTCTCTCTCTCTCTCTCTCTCTCTCTCTCTCTCTCTCTACGTTCTTTTACTTCCTTTCATTCTTCCTCCTGACGAAAAAGTTCCTTTCATCGCTTTCCGGCGTAGAACACACTCCCACTCATTTCTGTTGTCCCTTTGAAAGATATCGAACGAATTAGACTTCTGAAGCTCGACAACAAGCATACACACACACACACACACAGCACATGCGCATACAGATTACTGTTCTTCGTTAAGCATTATTACTACTGAGATAGTATTATCGGTCTGTCCTCAATAATGAACATCAGATGTTTTCCTTTCGTAAGGAACAGTCCTTCTAACGTACTTAAAAGCTCAATGCTCTCCCGGTATGAAATAAGCTTCTGCCTTATACATTTAGAAAAAGAAATTAAACCGTTTGCTTCGATGAGACCTCAATAAAAAAATGAAACGGTCTGTTCTTAAATAATACTAAATACTTTTTTTTGTGAGGGAGAGTCCTCCCAATGTGCTTAAAAGCTCAATCTTCTCCTGGTATGAAATAAAAATGAAACAGTTTGCTTCTATCAGACCTCAGTGAAAAATGAAACGGTCTGTTCTTGAATAATACTAAATATAAGATTTCGTTTTTAACGAACAGTCTTTCTAACGTGCTTAAAAAAGCTAGTTTGCTTCCATCAGACCTCAGTTTTCTGATATCAATCTGGAATGTAATCAGTAATGAAAAAAGGGATTATAGAAACTAGTCTAACTTTAATTAATCACACAAACCTACCACTATGCCAAAGGATGCTTTGTACCAAGAAAGAATGGATATTCTTTAAAACCAACTACTTCTCTAAATGAAAGAAAAATATAAGATTATAAGCAAAACCCTTAGCACAAACAAGTGTTAAATTAAGCAGACAGACTACTGTACCAAGGTCAGCAGAATCCGCAGCCTGCTACACACCAGTATCAGGCAACACAATCGAAAAATTATGAGGAAGACGCTAAATATATTACGAAATTGGTCTGAGATGGGAAGTAATCATAATTGTAAAAAAAATGCGAATGATACAGTCAAATACATCGTACAACTACGCAGGACACTTCGTTAAGAATTCAGAAAACTGATATATTTTGTGAATGCTGAAATTTTAATACATCAAACAAAACACACACACACATATATATTATATATATATATATATATATATTATATATATTATATATAATATATATATATATATTATTATATTATATTATATATATATATATATAAAAAATATATATTATATACATATATATATATATATATATATATATATATATATACTTATATATGGTATATATATATATATGTATATATATATATATATATATATATATCTATATATATAAATACTATATATATAGATAATTAATAAATAAAAAATACATATATAGGATATTATACATATATTATATATATATATCTATATACTCTATATATAATATATATACTAGTGTATATATATTCTATATATGTACTAATTAATATACATATATAATATATAATATATATAAAATATCTACTAAATAACTACCCATATATAATATATAATACTATATAACTATATAATATATATATATATTTTTTTTCACGTGCGTCATTTTATGATGCTTGCTTTTCACCTCAGTTTTAAATTTAATTTTCACTCAAAGTAGGAGTAAAAAAGGAAAAGCACTCCCTGAATCTCGTCCGCGATAGGAACGACAGCTTAAGTGTCAAAGTAAATCCGTTTAGATTCTGCTCGCTTGTCATCTAGTTCGCACCCTTTCCATCACTCAGAAACCCTTTCTCAGGTCATAGCGAATACCATAGAAAGCCATTAGGACAATCCGTTGGAATTCCCTCAGGGTTTGCGACCTAGCATTAGCACCGATCATGGCACCTTTGATAACACCTGCGTCACCCCTTAATGACGTCCTTCAGACGAGACCAGGAAACTGACCATCCCTAAGGCTATTATGAGAGTCCCTGTCCAATTCCATATAATCACCTTGAACGTCTTCTAGCTATAATTACACACCTCATGCAGACTGGCAGCAGGCCACCTGCTTTTGGTCAAAACACGTGGAAGGGAGACAGATTCAATTCCCACGCTGATCTTTCTCCTATCATATGAATTTCCTTAGAGCCGCAATACCCTTTTAGCACCTACACTCCGGTGATCATCCCCTTTGGACCCATCTGCGAGTCTTTTATAGTAACTGCTCATCCTAACCTTTTTCTCCCTTGCGATGCCCTCCTTTTGTTGTAGACATAGACCCTAGATACTGTCAAAATACCGTTTTCTTCCAGCACTACCAGAGGATTAAAATGGTCTGACCACCGAGAACATCCAAGATGGTGACTGCAGACCGCGATATAAGTGACCCGGGTAGCCCTCATAAGTTTGTTAGGTGGCAAAGCTTTGTCACGCTACATACACCTGCAGGTATCTCCAGACCCAGCTCTCCGTAACGATAAAGTTCTGACTTTTCCCGCTGTTTCTCCACTTCTGACGTCACATCGGACAAAGTTCGTCGACCAAAGCTCGACCGTGTGGACGGGGCCTTAGGAGACACAATAAGCTCGGCACAGAGATCAGTTGATTTGGCACCTTATACTCAGGCTTAAGCAAGAAGCCGACAAGTCATTCCTGGGACTAAGAAGAACTTTCCACTATACCTCACATCATACCACTCACTATGGCCTTGTGGAACCAGTCTACTCCAGTTGCGCCCTGCCTGCTCCCTTCATTAGTAGCGTCAAGATACATATTCCTCAACGACGACTTCTACTGGCTCATCCTACATCTGAGTTCAAGTACACTGACTCATTACGTAAAGTGCAGAGAACTATATTTTCGATTAGCTATCAGTATCTGTAATTCAGTCCATAGTCCTTAAACTTCCATCCTATTCCCAGATCCTCAATCCATCATTATTTTGTATCCCAATTATATTCCAGTGAACAGGGACATTTTATTTTAGTGACATATATTTGTGTTACTAGTGAAGTGATATAGTCATATCTTTGATTAGTGATTTGTTGTATTTCGTGACAAGCGTATTTGAGTAAATCTATGCTTGAGCGCTTGAGATCATGATGCGAATTATGAAACTTTACTTTTGTGCTTATGCCACTAGTTGAGTAAATTCCTGCAATCTCTTAGCTTCAGTCATTACAACTTTGACTGTCTTGCAGATTACCGGCAGTCCTGTTGTGTCCACCTGTGTGTCAAGCAATTTTGTTCTTAGAGAATATTGCCAAGTGCATCATATTCTCAAGCAATCATACATATTGTATAGGGAGGTGCAATTTCCTGCTGTTCGGTGCCAGACCCATCAAAAGGCAATCCTAATTATTCTAGGAACGTGTTAATCTTAGAAGTTAACTCTAGTTATTTGGTTACGTCAATTCGTAACCCTTTTTAACTTGACATACTTTTCACTGCATTACCTTACTTTCCTGTTCGCTGCCCCTTCGTTGGTCCACCGTAGTCACTGATTAATTGTCCTGTTGCGAAGGCATTTCAATTGAGCCACATAATTGATTTACTTAAATCAACTAAAAACTTCGGACCCAACACCGTGGCACGATAAAAAAAAAATTATATATATATATATATATATATATATATATATATATATATATATATATATATATGTATATATTTTATATATATATATATATATAAATATATATAATCACAAATAACCATTAAGCTGCAATATTCCCTATGTTTTAAGAGCAACATTCTTCTTCCCAGTCGGAAGGAAAGACTGATCAACTTATCATAAGTTGGCCATTTCGTTTGCCCTTAAAAGTGACTTGTGCCGCCATCAGTTTCCAGACTATATATCCTCCAGAGTCCTTTTGGTTCCGAGTAGATAAAACTTCTAATTGAATCCTCACTTTGAATGCGGTAGTTAACATGAAACGTTGCTGATCTTGATCACTTCCGAGTTTGCAGAACGTGATATGAAAATATATACCACGAGTAAAATGTTAATAGTACTGTTACTGACATTCAAATGTCCCAAAAGTTTCCGGAACTGGTAATCATGAATGTCTGGTCATTAAAGATGTTACTGCTATTGATGGGCGAAAAATATAACTGGACCGCAAACCTAAATATTGTAAATGGGTGATTACGATATCAATAAAGACCAGCAATAGTTTATGATAGTTTTTAGGATAAAACCGCTACGGAAGCTGGAAGAACGCCAGACGGGTGATTTAACGATGTTCCAGGTATCGATATGTGTACGAGAAAAAACAATTATGAAGTGGGAAGACTTCCGGAACGTTATTAGGAAGGCAATAACCACTCCTGCTCCGGGACCCTGAGTAGTTTGACAAGTCCGTGGATGTCTGGAGAAATATTTACCAATGAAGAAAAAGAAGAGAGCTACCTGCTTTTCCACGATAACTGATGACATTTATGATTATGCTTCTCAGTTACAAACATACTATTTATTCATAGTAATGAAGAGGAGTTGAAAAGATATTCTTTGTTTTGGATAAGACAGTAAAACAATTAATTTTGTAAGGGTCAAGAATTTTTATTTTCACAGCCTGACATTTTTCATACATAATACTGTGTGTGTGTGTGTGTGTGTGTGTGTGTGTGTGTGTGTGTGTGTGTGTGTGTGTGTGTGTGTGTGTGTAGAGAGAGAGAGAGAGAGAGAGAAACAAAAAATTTTAATTTGGATGGAAGTAAATATAACCGATAACAGTGGGATGACAGAAGTGAGACATAGAATACAAAGTTGCAGGGCGTTTGAAAGAGATTAGAAACAGACTCAAAAATGTCTATTGAAGCCAAGGTGGAAACGTATTGAGGGATTACTGAGCTAAGTATCCTTAACAAAAGTGAAGTGGGAATATTGGAAGCAAATGTAAAGATACGGAGAAGCAGTAAAAAGGTTAGCGTAGGTGACAGCAAGTATCAGAGAGCTTCGAGATGGCTTAATCATGTGGAGAGAAGTGCGTGTGTGTGTGTGTGTGTGTGGGGGGGGGGGTGGCTGCAAAAAGATAATACATTTGGAGATAGAAGGGAGACGATGGCTTTGAAAATGCAGGATATGTTGAGTGAAAATGACACTGGAAATGTAAGGTTATTGTACCTAGGAAGAGCATGCAAGAGGTAGGTGTATAAACAATGTCTGTAGTGAGGTCTGAAGTGGACCTAATGAGCCCAAGTGTGAACCAGTAGTTGTTGTTATGAATGTACAGAGGAGTCATTTCCCAATTTACCAGGTAAAGTATGACTGCAACAGCGACTGCCGTTTTCTTTGGATCCATTCGCTGTTAGAGGAACATACATACACACACAAATGCATATATATTCTCAACTAAAAAATTTCCCTTCGGTTAACATATATGAAAATGTATTACCTTCGAGGTAGAGCGAATTAGATATTAATTAACATTTGTAGCTCAATGCATGCATATATATATATATATATATATATATATATATATATATATATATATATATATCTATATATATATATAAATATATATATATATATATATATATATATATATATATATATATATATCTATATATATATATATATAGTATATATATATATATATATATATATGTATGTATATATGTATATATATAATATATATATATATATATATACATATATATACATATATATATATATGTATATATATATCTATATATATATATATATATATAATATATATAATATGTATATATGAATAACTTGATCACGAAGTATATAAAACGTGATGCTATGTATAAATAAAGGTTTTTTTGCCACGAAGGAAAAAAAATGAAAAAACGAGTTAGCCGAGTACTTTCGGTCCTATTCGGACCCTTTACTGAGGCATACTGATTTTACAAAGAACACCATAGTCAAAAGAAGGCTTAATATACAAACTGACACTACCAAATTAGCCATAAGGGCGATTTTCACTCTACAGAGAGAAGGAGTCATAGGCTAGCCACACCTTGAAGGATACCCGCGGTAAACAAGTGATTCTTCCAGAAAAACAGTACATTTTGAAAACAACACGGGAGCATATACAATTTAATATCATGAATTTTTACACAATTTTCCCAACGAAAATGATTATTAATGAAAAAGACGAAAGAAAATATAAATATATATATATATATCGAGCAAGAGAAAGAGGGAGAGAAAATATCGAACCAGAGAGAGAGAGAGAGGAGAGAGACCGAGAGAGAGAGAGAGAGAGAGAGAGGGGGAGGGAGGAGAGAGAGAAAGACAGAGATAATGCAGTGCGCGCATTAGGCTTTGGGCTGTCTTTCTTCATTTGTAACAAACCCTCAGCTTTATCAATAGCGACATCTTTATATAAGTTTTGAAAAATACTGTGATCTACCACAAAATCATTTAGACATTATCAATGGCATGACATATAGTGCTACGCATGCCTACCATGAAGATAACTTCCCCGCTCGCTACAGGAAAAGTTTAAAAGAATTGAAGAATGATAATAGCTTACACATTACCAAGGCTGATAAATCCAATAGTTTAGTGGTTCTTGACAAAACTGACTACATATCACGCATGCATACTTTACTAGAGGATGAAATAACTTACAAAAAACTCGCAAAAAATCCGTTGGACCAAGTAATAAAAAACTTTAATATCAATATCAAACAAATTCTTAAAGATAAAAAAGAACTTTTGTGTAAGTTAACTGTAAAGTGCCCTCATTACCTTATTTATATGGCCTAGTCAAAACGCATAAGGAAAACAAACCTATGCGCCCAATTATTAGTACTGTAGGGTCAATTGCTTATAAACTATCTAAAATATCTTACTAAACTGTTATCCCGCTACTAGGAACTGTATCTAATTCACACATCCGGAATTCTCTTGATCTTGTGGAAAAATTAAATAACATTGTACTAAACCCTAGCGATATTTTTGTCAGTTTTGATGTATGTTCTTTGTTTACAAAAGTCCCTATTGACTCTGTGCTAGAATATTTAAGTAATGAGCTTGTACTGCATGAATTGCTATGTCCGTTAGTCACATAATTTCCTTAATTAAGTTATGTATTTGTGATTGCAGATTTATTTTTAATGGAGAATATTACCAACAAATATTTGGTATGGCCATGGGTAACCCTTTATCACCTCTCCTTTCAAACTTATATATGGAATTTTTTGAGAGACACCACCTCCCGAATATCACACTTATCCCCTTAAAATGGTACCGATATGTCGATGATATCTTAGTAGTCTTACCTAGTGGTATCGATGTAAATGATTTACTGTCTAAATTGAATAATTTAGTGCCATCCATAAAATTCACTGTTGAAATTGAAAATAACAATGTCATCCCTTTCCTAGATGTATTAATACATAGAGAATCTTTCCAATGCAAATTCAGTATTTATAGAAAACCCACAAATAATTTAACATATGTACATTTTTATTCTGGCCACCATCTTAATATTAAAATTTCAATTTTTTCTTCCATGTTCCTACGCGCTTTGCGTATCACGAGTCCACAATACCTGGACCAAGAAATAGAATACATAAAAAAGATAGGAAACGATCTCTGCTACCCACCTCATTTAATTGATTTATGTTATCAAAAAGCTCATAAAAAGTTTTATAATGTTGCTATTAATGACAAAGAAATCCCTAAAATGTACTTAGCTACCTTATTTCGTGGATTTGAAACATAAAATCAATATTTAAATCATTTAATGTTAATGTAGTGTTCTCTTATAACAATACCATTAAAGATATGCTAATTAAGAATAGTCCCGTAACAAATAACAACATCATTTACAAAATTCCTTGTAAGGATTGCCCATCGTTTTACGTTGGTCAGTCTAGTAAAAATTTATGTGTTCGGGTTAAGCAGCATATGTATTCAGTTAGAACAGCCCAGACTTCAAATGCACTGTTTATCCATCTGAGTGAAAAATCTCATTGTATTAATTGGGGTGATGCCTCGGTAATTGCTAGATCTAATGATTATGTTTCAAGAAATTTACTGGAATCGGCAATTATACAAATCGCTAATAAAAACAACCTAAATCTTAGTCTGGGAATGTACCATTTGGACCCATATATTTGTAAGATGTTTATGAAGGACCTCAAAATAAATGAACAACTAATAAATTAGTCCCACACATGTAATATAGTTATTAATTCTCTCTCTCTCTCTCTCTCTCTCCTCTCTCTCTCTCTCTGGTCGATATTTTCTCTCCCTCTTTCTCTTGCTCGATATATATATATATATTTATATTTTCTTTCGTCTTCATTAATAATCATTTTCGTTGGGAAAATTTGTGTAAAAAATTCATGATATTAAATTGTATATGCTCCCGTGTTGTTTTCAAAATGTACTGTTTTTCTGGAAGAATCACTTGTTTACCGCGGGTATCCTTCAAGGTGTGGCTAGCCTATGACTCCTCCTCTCTCTGTAGAGTGAAAATCGCCCTTATGGCTAATTTGGTAGTGTCAGTTTGTATATTAAGCCTTCTTTTGACTATGGTGTTCTTTGTAAAATCAGTATGCCTCAGTAAAGCGTCCGAATAGGACCGAAAGTACTTGGCCAACTCGTTTTTCATTTTTTTCCTTCGTGGCAAAAAAACCTTTATTTATATGTATATATATATCTATATATATAGATATTATATATACAATATAGAGATATAGATTATATAGGTATATATATATAATATATATATAATATCTATATATATATAGATATATATATATATATATATATATATATTATATATATAGATATATATATGTATGTATATATATGTATATATATATGTTATATATATGTATATATATATGTATATATAGTATATATATATATATATATATATATATATATATATATGATCTATATATATATATATATATATCATATATATATATATATATATATCATATATATATACATATATCAATTCAAGCTACAAATGTCCTTTTAATATCTAAATTCACTTTACCACCCAAATGATATATTTTCATATATGTACGAACGGGGAATTTTTTAGTTTGATAATAATTTCGTCCCCCATGGATCGAACCACCGTCCAAGTGGACGGGGACGAAATCAGGACAGTCAGTGACGCTATCCAATCAGCCAACAGAGACGCATAAGTTCATATCGATTCTGACCTTAAAAATCACCCTCGAACTCAGTGCTTTCGTAATTAGAATCGAGTTCGAGGGTGATTTGTAAGGTCAGAATCGATATGAACTTATAGCGTCTCTGTTGGCCGATTGGATAGCGTCACTGACTGTCCTGATTTCGTCCCCGTCCACTTGGACGGTGGTTCGATCCCATGGGGGGACGAAATTATTATCAACTAAAAAATTCCCCTTCGGTACATATATGAAAATATATCATTTGGGAGGTAAAGTGAATTTAGTTATTAAAATGGACATTTGTAGCTTGAATTGATATATAAATGGATCACGGTTCGATGTGATAGTTATTCATATATATATATATATATATATATATATATATATATATATATATATATATATTACTATATATCTATATACATATATATATACGATCTATATACATATATATATATATATATATGTATATATATTTTTATTATTATATTCCTATATTATATGGTTATATCTATATCTATATATATATATACATATATATATTATATATATATATATTAGATATATATATATATATATATATATATATATATATATATATATAAACATTGCATCTATGCATATATGTATATATATATAGACACTGCATCAAAGACAAAAACGAAAATACGTTCTTTACATCTCAGCTGAGCCGAAAAGACATACCCAGCGTGCATCAAGAAGTTAATAGTGATGACTGTCGGTCTGGAAATCTTTCGATTTAGCCTCTGAAAGTGGAAGCCCCAAAGTATCATAAATCTGATTTCCATGCGATCTCCTGCAACTTGGGTCCCGAAAGGAATTCGAGAGGCATCTGCTTCTCTGAAAAATTAGACTCACGAATTCCGGAGAAGTCTTTGATTCTCAAGGGTGATTCGTGCTACTTTCATCCATCAAAAAGTCCATCAAAAAGTCAAGTTTTCCATTTTACACACTATTATCTTATGACATATGTCTTTAAAAAATTCCGATTTCCGTAGGAGTTCAACTTGAAATCTGTATTGCTGACTCTTTAAATGATAATTAAAGTATATTTGGTAAAACGGTACCAAGAAGCCTTACTGGAAATATCTGCGAATTTCAAGTTTAAAATAAAAAAAAACCTATTCAAATATCTGAGATTTTTAAGCTTAAAGAAAAAGCTTCCTATTCAAATATCTAAGATTTTTAAGCTTAAAGAAAAAGCCTCATATTCAAATATCTGAGATTTTCAAGCTTAAAGAAAAAACTTCCTTTTGAAATATCTGATATTTTTAAGCTTACGAGAAAAACTTCTTATTCAATCAGGGATTGCTGGGATGTAGTACATTACCTTCTACTGCACATCCTCCTCAGCGTGTATCCTTTTGCAATACCTTTTGATAAAACATAAGTCCGACTCCCTCTAGGAACACACAAGTAATCAGTTAAAATAAATTAGAACTTTCTTTGTATGCTTGAGAAAAACACTGGTAGCGAATTATGAATATTTGACGGTATCCGAAAAGCAATTATTCAACCGAGTGCTTTCAACCCTCAGAACTCAAAGTTCTTACTTTAGTCTTTTTTTTTAATGAAGAGATAAAGAGCCATTTTGACCAGGACAGGCTATAACTCTTGATGGTACATATATATTAGGCAACAAATCACCCCGAGTTTGCTATAGAGTGCATATATCTTCTCCTGGGGATGTAAAAGTCTTAAGGAAGAAGTTTCAAGTTGTAAGTGCAATGAATGCAGGACTGTTAAAAGAAAATACTAAGAAAAACTATAAGCGAGTAAGACGCTGAAAGTGTAAGAGTGTAATCAGTATAAGCACACAACGCCTTTACTCACCAATCGGCACAAAGAGGGAAATTATAATGCGGATACGATGAGATGCTGAATTCGAATTAGGTATTAGGAACCCAAGGAAGGTACGAGAGAAGTGGTAGGGAATGCTTGACTATGCAATTCCAGGGTTGTTCATCAGATGGTTTGTGACAGAACAGGTGAGCGTGCAACTTGGCTAATAATTTGCATATAGGTGAAGGCAAGGTCTAGAGACCTTGAGGGGAGACTGGGCTCTTGTCTACTAGCTATACTGCGATGCTTTTGTTTACAAGAGTACTGGGAATTTTTTTAACGGGTGTGATTTTGATAAGAGATAAAAAAGAGAAAATATATAACAAAAATATTTATACTAAACGTAGCTTGTTCTGTCCCTGACTTCTTTCACCATTTCCTAGATACAAAAAGAAGTAAACAGCCACAATAAACAATTGTCAGGCATCATTATGTAGCTAATTCACAGGACAAAATTCGCTTTCCTATCACCATTCCGTTGACCGATTCTTATAAAATTACAGGTTGTTTTGCCTCATTTTTCTCTCCTTTCTTTCAAGTGGCATTTCATCCTCGTATACATACTATCCACTAACCCCCTCCATCCAGCCTTGACCCTTTACCCACAACCCCATATTGGGATCCCTCGCTCTGTAAACGTCCTCTTTTAAGACAAAATTTATCTATCCCGTCCACTCCCCCAACGCAGGAAAATAAATCATCCCCTGACATAAGATCTGATGGTAAACATGGAATCATATTAGGTGATCTTACCCACCACCCTGGTTTACCTCCTCTCTCCGTAGACCATATTTCTCATTTTTTTAATTGCCTGAGTCCATTACTATCTCCCTTTCCGCCTCTCTGTCCTATAGCGCCTAGAAAGTATTTTTTATCCAATGTTTCTTAAATACATCAAAAGTTTAATTGTTTTTTATATTCACTTATCTAATTCACTTTGTATAAATTTTGTAACTTGGCTACTTAGACCTTCCTGCTGTTATTTTTTAAAGAAATTTTAAAACGACATACTTTGTAACTTTCCTATTTAGAACTTCCTACTTTTATTTTTAAGATATTTTTCAAATTAAGTTTTCCCATTTAAGGAAACAATTTCTCTTCCCACTAAAGTCTGACCTGGTTGTACCATTTAAAAAGAGACATAAAATATGACTATCACTTTCTCAATCTGTTCAGTAGTGTATCTTTGGAGGACATTCGTGCACAGGTCAAGAGTTGGCCCAATTCATTCTATATATCGGAAAGGGAAAACGGAAGTAAGACAGAGAGATTGGAGAGAGAGAAGAGAGAACTGCACACAGAGAGAGAGAGAGAGAGAGAGAGAGAGAGAGAGAGAGAGAGAGAGAGAGAGAGAGCTGCACACCAAAGAGAGATGAAAAGACCTTTTTCTTCAAAAGGCCGAATGAAAGGAAATAAAGAACGGAAAGAGAGAGAGAGAGAGAGAGAGAGAGAGAGAGTGGAAGCCTTCTATTATCTGAAAGCAAAGGGACAGAAACTGCCATTGTATCAAATTGTCAAAGTGAAGGAAAAAGGATACTTCCAACGACTCACAGAAGGACTTTCTTCAATAATATTTTCTTTCTATTTCTGACGCGAATGTCGGGCTCTAGTATGGTTCAGTGTGTTTTTACTCACACTTTCACAATAAAAAATGGTTAAAAAAAATCAAATACATAGCACAGCATTTGCCATTTCACACACATGCACGTTTGCATAAAAAGGAAAAGAAGATACAACATTTCAAATCATTCTTCTGTTATGAAGATTTAGTTGGGTTTTGAAAATGTAAAAGACAGAATATGCCAAAAGATTTATGATATTTTTGTTAGCTTTCTATTTAAAGATAACGTAAAAGGCACGCTAATCTTATTAATAATATGGAAAGAGTAGATGTCGCAGTATTTTCTACTTTGTGTATTTTAAAAGAAATAGATTACATTTCTTTTCTTATCTGATTTCATTTCCTATTTCACTTTTACAAGATATCATAATACTTTGTATTAATATTACTGTCACTTTTGTGACTATAATCATTACCCACAGATATCTATACCTAATAAAACTGCTAACCATGTTAGCTACAAGAAGAGGTCCCTTATTAAGACGAAATCAAATTACTATGCTGAAGAGCGACAAAAAAGAAATGGGAAAATGAAATTTCAAATAAGTCAGGAATCTCCTTCAATAACCAATCAAGGAACTAAACAAACCTGATAACTATAAAAAGTTGCTTTTGCTATACTTGACAAATGGTCATTGCTGCTATCCGGAATAACAGGCATTCCTGCTATCCGGAATAACTGGCATTCCTGCTATCCGGAATACGTGAGTTGACGAGATACCATTCGGAATGCACCGAGTGCTTCAATCCGATGAGGCAGATTTGCAAAGTTCCTCAAATCTTACGTTTGTTGCTTAGATGCTGTGGTCTCCAGGCAGTGGCGAAACGGCAAAAGTTTTTTATCTTTCCGATAAGAGGCCTCTTATCTCTCCAGTGTTAGATACAAGGAAACCTTGCGAGGGAGGCAAAAGGAGGTGGAATTTAGTCTTCTGCTTTTTTATTTGATTGAGGCAAGAAAGGAATGACTTAAAGAAGACAGTGCGCTTCATACAGTAAATAATCTTCTCAAAGCAGAGTTCGATATAGGGATAAATAGGGTATAAGTGACAAATATCAAACGCAAAAGGAAGGATGGATGAACACACAAACATAAAAGAGAAGTGGAAAAGAATTAGGAAAGGAAAGGTAAGAGAGAGAGAGAGATAGAGAGAGAGAGAGAGAGAGAGAGAGAGAGAGAGAGAGAGAGAGAGAGAGAGAGATACTATAATATATATATATATATATATATATTATATATATATATAGTATATATATATATATATATATTATATATATAGATTATATGTTATATATAATATAACTTTGTATATAAATTATTATATATATATATATATGATTTTGATTTTTAATGTCCACTGGACCATTACCTTTGGGCAAATTTAAATTACGGACAAATTAAACGATGGTAACACTTTCGACCCACGCACTAAACCTTACTCCCACTAAATTAACGAACCATGAAGTACAGGACAGCAATAAAAAGGCCTTTCAGAAAATCGAAGGTCCAACTGTAACTTGCCCATGCAAAAACGTGTTTTAACGAAACCATGGATAAGAAGCAAAAATTACACCTATTACTGTTTAAAACTTCTTAAATTTATTTAAAATCAACATCCCCACCGAATGTAAAATTCAATCTTCATTGATTTAAAGGTTCTGTCATTTCACATTAAACAAATTCGCTGCTCGATGAAGCTAAATGATGAAAAACATCCGACTCCTATACTTGAAAAAAAGTTCAAACCCAGTGTCTGGATCATAGAACATATTTCCCCATTAGTTCTAACGCGTGGTGGGAACTTCATAATAAGATGATCAAAAACAGGGGCCTGCTTCCGTTCTAGCTCTTATTATAGCATGGCAAGGTGGCTGTTTTTCCTTTTTTTTTTTGCTCGTGCTGAACAAGTAGGATGAAGAAAACACTTTTTTTTGTATAGTGTGTGAATGTCTACCTATTTTTTTTTTTCAGTAGTTATGATCGCTGTTGCTTTTAACTTTGCCAATGAACTAACCGAATAAAATTCACATTTCTGGGAGAAATCTAGGGGATAGAATGTTATTAAAAAACACCTATTTTCCTTTTGTTTGAATTTACCTCCTGAAACCGAAACTGAAAATACTTATTGTTTGAGGCCTTGAAGATTTGTTGTAATCATAAGCTTTCGAATACCTACTTCCGACCTTCTGTGAAAATTACCCACTACCACCATTTCATGTTTAGATCCTTCTTTGCAAACCCTCCTTATGCCAGTTTACATTTTATATTTAGACTTCAGCCAAGAACCAAACGAGTATATTTTACGCTACTTTCACCAGTTTTCATACAACCATTGTCTTTCCCCTCTTACATAAATATAATGTGGCCCTAAATCATTCAATTCACCGCCCCTCTCTCTCTCTCTCTCTCTCTCTCTCTCTCTCTCTCTCTCTCTCTCTCTTAAAAAATCCAATTATTCCATACACAACCTTAAATTATCAAAGAACAAATATGTTACATTCAGAAAGAAAAAGAGAGTAATATTTTTCATATGCAATGCTTGTAATTGCCGTATCACAATATCACGCACAGATATCGACGTCATAACATGCAAATGGAATGTCATTTTACTATATATTAAATACAGAATTAACATCATTTACTCTCACAACTAGCCATATTCTACGTCATCGCCGGAGCCAGTTTCATAAATTAACTGAGTACTGTTTATTCTAATGTCATTTATGAACCCATTCCTGTCTAGTTCTGGTCCTATTTCATTTGCTGAAGAGCACTAAAAATAATTTCATGATTCAAAATTTCAGTATTCCCAGTTATTAAAAGAATGCCCTTCAC
>NC_061102.1:32112859-32115359 GCF_015104395.2 Macrobrachium nipponense | reverse complement strand
ATTTTCTGTCAGATTTTTCTAGTGCCACTGTCTCCTGAGGGGAGGTGGGTGGGCACTTTGATTATATATATCTGCCAGGTAAGTATGAACAAACTTTATTGTATCATAACAATATCATTTTGTTCATGAACCTTACCTGCCAGATATATATATAGCTGAATCCCACCTTTGGAGGAAGGGGGAGACAGATTCGATTTTGGAAAACAATTTCATATATATGATTGATATTTTGGTTCCTTAACTGTTAGCATAGCTGACTTCGTGAGTACTGTCACCCAAGTCTGCTTCTGCTTTACTAGAGACTCCAGCTAGGTAGTGACCTGTGAAGCTGTTGAGTTCTAGAGGATCTGTCAACGGGGGCGTGACCACAATGCAACTAGATCCTATATTATAGACCTCCAATTTCGGTACTGCATTCCTAGAGGTGCCAGCAAGGACGTGACCTGTGTAGCTGGTGCGCTCTAATGAACTGACACGGGGAGCGTGACCACAATGTGACAGATCATATAGGTGTTGTTTAGACACCGAATGCTGTTAATGCTTCACTGGAGGTGCCAGCAAGGATGTGACCTATGTAGCTGGTGCACTCCAGATGATTTGTCAACGGGGGCGTGACCACACTGTGACAAAAACATTTTACCCTACTATGAGGGCGAAGCAAAAACATTACCACCTGACCTAGCCTATCTGGTTAAACTTCGTATAACCAAGGCTAATGGAGGGAAGTCCGCCTAAGGTGGCCTACCCAAGACCACAAAAAACTAAACACCTACATAAACATAATAAAAACAAAAAATAAAAAGAAATAAAAATAAAAAGTCCAAACTAACATATTATTTTCTAAATGATAGGAAGAGTGCTACTCTCTGTCCCCAATATAGTGTCTGCTGCGACATATGGGCCCAAAGAGTAGCAGTTCTCGTATGTAATCCTCACCTCCCGAAGGTAGTGAGAGGCAAACACTGAATTACTACACCAAAATGTGGCATTCAAGATGTCATCGAGTGCCATGTTCTTTTGGAAGGCTACCGACGTAGAAATAGCCCTCAGTCCATGCGCATTCACCTTCAACACTTTCATATCACTGTCTTGACAGGATGAATGCACTTCCTTGATGGTGTCCCTCAAGAAAAAAGCCAAAGTATTCTTTGACAATGGTAAACTTGGCTTCCTGACCGAACACCACAAGTTATCAGAAGGACCTCTTATAAACCTTGGTTCCTATCTTTTCAGACGGAGGGTTGACTTCCTAGCTATTGCTTAGGAGTCTGCTTCGTCTCAAGAGCCTCAGCGAGGATGTGACCTATGGGTAAGAGTTCTTGTGGGTCTGCCGATGGGGTCTTATCCACTTACTCAGCAGAGCCTAACTGGCATTTGTCAATGGGTGCTAATCCACTCATATGACCATATACCTATGCCTATTAGCATAATTAAGGAGCACAACACCGATCCCGATCACCTGATCCTAACACGAGGGTTAGCGCTTAATTTGAAAAGAGTTATCCCCAAACTCCTTTCAAAAAACCCCAATAAAAATCACAAAGTTAAACTAAAAATTAACTCACTAGTTAAGGATCAGTGTCGGCTCCCTATCCCAGCAACGTATCCGCAGACACAAATAACCAAGAGAAAAGGCTCTCTTGTAGGTTAAATTGACATCCTTCGTGCAATGGGAAGTCAACACAGAATTGCATCTCCCGTAAGTGACAGCTCATATATCCTTTATGACATATTGTTATGGAACCAAGAAGAATTCATAAAAGCTCGCACTTCATGCATAGGTTCGAATGGACTGGACATGAGGAACTTCAGAACTACATCCAAGTTCCAAGACGGCAACTTGGGTTGTTGAACCTTCATCGTTTCGAAAGATCTCAAGAGATCGTGAAGGTCTCTGTTGTCCGCCAAGTCCAGGCCTCTGTGCCTAAAGACAACTAAAAGCACACTCTTATAACCCTTGATTGTAGAGACTGCAAGTTTTAGATCCCTTCTCAGAAAAGGAAGTCAGCAATCTGGCTCACAGAGGTCGTGGTGGAGGAAATGCCGTTCTGCTTGCACCAACTCCTGAAGACTGTCCACTTCGATTGGTACACTGCGTTGGAAAACGCTCTTCTTGCACTGGCGATAGCTTTCGCCATTGACGTATCAAAGCCTCTTGCTCTGGCCAACTTTTGGATAGTCTGAATGCAGTCAGACTCAGAGCGAAGAGGCTTCTGTGTTACCTCTCGAAGTGGGGCTGTCTGAGTAGATCTGTCCTTACTGGAAGCGTCCTCGGGAAGTCTACTACAAAGGCCATGACCTCTGTGAACCACTCTCTCGCAGGCCAGAACGGGGCGAACAAAGTCATTCTCGTCCCTTCCGACGCCGCAAACTTTCTCATGACTTCCCCTAAGATCTTGAACGGGGAAAGGCGTACAGGTCCATCCCCGTCCAGTCCCAGAGAAGTGTGTCTATCGTCACTGCAGCTGGGTCGAGTACTGGGGAGCAGTACAGTGGAAGC
>NC_061102.1:32067859-32110359 GCF_015104395.2 Macrobrachium nipponense | reverse complement strand
TTATTTATTTAATTTTTTTTTATTTTTTTTTTTTTTTTTTTTTTATGAAAAAATTCTCGCAAAGTGAAGATGTTCAGTCATGTATGCTAGAATTCCCCTCAACCCGAGGCTAAGGTCGTGATTGTAGGGTAGAAATATGGTTAGTCCGTCAATCCCGCAGGAGAGAGAGAGACTTAACCTATCGCGCATGGCAGACAATCAGCTGGAACTGAGCACTGGCATTAGTGACAGCAGACTCAGAGAACGTTCGTCGTTCTCGCACTGCTCTGCCTGAGTTGCCACCTACACCATTCTACGAATGAATAGGTTTACTATCATTCTAGAGCAGAAACAAAAAACCATCAAACTGGTATATTTAAGCGAAACTGAATTTGCTAAATATAAAACGGAACTTGGTATTGTCATAACAATACCTTAAATGTTTAAAAATAGGGAAACCGGCAACCCCTGAATAGTTGCAGGGAGAACCGATTAAATGTAATAAGAATAATCGTACTTTCTGTTGTCTTCCGTAGGAGTAACTATGGTATGAGTATATAACTTGAACCATACAACCGCTTGATAGTAATATGACGTAAGGGCAAAAATAATATTACTATGATACAACAACGCTTGTTCACCTTTACCCGGCAGATATATATATATATATATATATATATATATATATATATATATATCTGACTGGTAAGTTTTATGAACAAACGTAGAGTATTTTAGACACTTGGACAGCTACCTCCCTACTACATTCTGCCTCGCCGAGGTAGGGAGAGCCATCACGCGGTAGTGTTTGTCAATGAGAAATTATACACTTACGCGATAGAATGAACACTCGTGGCATTATCACTATACTTCACCACACTACTAAAACTTTCCAATGCAAACATGATTCCAGACTACGCAAAGATTTAAGAATCACAGATAGGGTATTACCCTCCAAAGACACTATTGTAGGGCCCGAAGGCATCACAGGTCTTTGGAGGGATAAATTCTACTGGACGGGTAACTTGTGTTACACGCCTGGAGGAAGACCTCCTTACACTATCACGTTCTAGTTTACGTACCTATGATTCATAAGCCTTCCACGCAGAATCAGACATATTTTCACACTCGTTGCAGCGGTCATCAAACATACAAACATGTTTCCTACAATTCGCGCACACTGTATGAGGGTCTACCAAAGTTTTCGGTAGCCTAACCTTGCATTCTTCCACACAACATACTCTGGCCTAGTCGAACTAGATCCAGACATCGTAAGTTTAAGGAAAAATCAAGCCAAAATACAAACAATCCACAATTAGCGTATGCCTAACCACCGATCCAAATCAAATAACCAAAAATCAATCGGGATACTCAAGTGACCAAAAGAGATCCAAAATCCAATGCCGGAGGTGCAGAAAACACTTGTTGTCTGCACCGGCGACAGAAAATATCTGACAGAAAATGGGAATGGTTCCTTACGCCCGCCTCCCAGCGGCGGGAATGGGTACTACCACCTGGCCGACCACTACGTGTGCCGGGAGTTTTGAAATTCTGTCGGACTTCGGAGAATACAGCTATATATATATCTGGCAGGTAAGGTTCATGAACAAAACCTTAAGTAATGACTACAGTGCACCATGTGAGGTACAAATACTGATGGCATTATCCTTCTTACAGGGGCCTATCCTCTGTACAGGCCTTATGCACACATAATTAGTTTTTGCTCCTACAAATGGGTACTTTTAGTAGCAGTCCATATAAAAAAAATACTGAATCAGATCAACGACCTGCCCATGTACAACAACAATCGATATAAACTCTCGTTTGATAGCCAGGTGGTCAAAGCCACTTCAAAGTCACTGTATATATTTCTAAACCAGACCATGGTTCGAATCCTAGCTGGTGCAGAACCATGTGCCAGTTTGTTTCACACTACCAGACATCACATTTTCTTCATATTTCTTGCACTTGGATCTCAAAACTCTGTAGTGACAAGCGTATCCTTCATTGTGGCTATCACAATTACATATGTGTCTGGTAAAAATGACCAGTAGATTTTACATATACACTTCTGCATAAAAAGCAATAAAAATGATTGCCCACTTGGCTACGATGGTGAGGATGGGACTATTCCAGCTCAAATAAATATATCTGAAAACGGCAGGTATATGTGTGTACGAGAGGCAATAGACTTTTATTCTTCTCATGGTCAGGTTGGCAATGTGACCTTGTCGTGATTATGGTAACCTGGGTACGTTTCCCACTACCGGACATCATAATTTCTTCATATTCCTTGCACTTGGATCTCAAAGCTTTGTAGTGACAATGGTTAGGATGGGTCTATTCCAGCTCTAATAAATATATCTGAAAATGATGGGTATATGTATGTATGAGAGACAATAGAGGCCATTGTGGCCATTACAATTACAAATGTATCAGGTAAAAATGACAAGTAGATTCTACATATATATTTCAGCCCAAAAAGAAATAAAAACGATTGCCCACTTGACTACGATTGTGAGAATGGGTCTATTCCAGCTCTAATAAATATATCTGAAAATGACAAGTGTATGAGAGGAATGGACTTTTATCCTTCCTCATGGACAGGTCGGCAACGTGACCATGTCATGATTATGGTAACCTGGGTTTGTTTCCCGCTACCGGACATCAATTTCTTGCATTTGGATCTCAAGGCTTTGCAATGACAAGCGTATCCAAAAAGGCATGAAGAATTCGAGAAGTTAAGAGGGCATTGTTCCTATTGCAATGATATATATATATATATATATATATATTATATATATATATATATATAGATAATGATATATATAGTATATATATATATATATCTATATTATATAAATAAGGTATATCAATATCCTAAACGAGTGATTTTTATTAAAAACAACACAACTATCACTTACCTATCCACAACTTAATTGAAGGAAGAAAGGTGAATGAACACTTTATGCACAAAACTACTATGTTACGTTGCATATATGATAAAGAGAGCAAACTCGTCGATTATGAAAGAGAAAATACGTCAGCCAACAGTAACAGTAACAACAATAATAATAAAGCGATAGAGCCAGTGAGGAACAAGAGCATTGGCATCCCCTCCCAAAAGAAACGCAACCGATTTCAAAAGATGAACAAAAACAGACAGAACTACAAATCCGTCTGAAACAGGTAAAAGGTCGACGACAGATCACACAAACACAGTAACCATCACATTTAATGCTTTATCACCAAAAAACACAGGGTCCTTGAGTAGTCATAATTAGGTCGCATGTACTAAGTTCAATTGTCACATGACCTATCGGGAGTCAAGACAAAAATAATATGTAAGAATGAAAACCATCAGTGAACATTTTCTTTCACGTTAAAATGGATTTTAACGTGATTTGTGATTCAACTTTTAGCTGTAAGTAAGAGCATTTTCTTATGAGCAACTGTATTTGGAGTGGTTAATGAAAATGTTAAATCGGCGTTTAATAAGTACAAACAACGTGAAACAGAATTTGAAGGCTTTTTCCAGGAACTAGACAGCATGAGTAACCTGGGAATTTTCTAACGACTATTTCATTGTCATCACCTACCAGTTTCGTTGGATAAATTCCACGTCTCAGAAACAAGTAAATAGAACTGATTTATCCGTCGATTCTATGCTTGAAAATAACTGTTTAATGAATGAGTGAACGGTGTCACATTCTACTCTATATGACGTCATTTATTTGTTAGAGTAAAGAGTAAATTTGACAGAAAATAAAACAAATACAGTTTTACTGTAACATATGGCCATTACCTGATGGCTAAGAAGGTATTATTCTTCCAAGTCTTGGAAATGGCATACCCAAGATTACTACCCGATAAGTCCACAGTCGAGCTTCAGAATGTAGACGAAAGCAAAATGACGAATGAGACCTGAACAAAATTGGAATTATGATTTAAAAGGGCATTTGCTGATGGTCGGCAATCGTAGTGGTCAGTTCTTCTTGATTAAAGTTACTTAGTTTGTATGGACATTTTCTTATGGTAGTGTAGTAATTGATTATACCATTCCGTTAAATCACATTTCCGGAGAAATAATTGATGAATTTTATTGCTGGTATTATATGCCCCACTAAAGTATTCTGGGTTCAAAGGATACGTACAATTCATTTCTGAATTGACTGCCTCCCTTACCTGAATACTGTCTGATTTATCTCAAATCCTTTACTAATTAAACCCATTACAATACATATAAGATTCGTTACGATATAAAAATTTATTAATTATAAGATACTTACATCTTATCTGAAATCAACTACGTATGACTGTTCAGTCAGGAATGCATAACCTGACTTTCTCTACTAGAGGTTAAATTATCTAATGACTTATACTATGAAAAAGGGATAAATGATAAACACCATTTTCATCTGGATATATTCAACCAGAGACAGTCGACGTTTCGCCCCTCCATTTCACTTGCATAAACACTGTAATATGTAATCGACAAATACTTGAACAATTTTCGTGGAATCGTTGACAGGCAAGGCTGACTGGGACAGCTTTCACTCAAATATCAACGGCCATACCTAACAAGTTGCAATAAACGCCCCTTGGCAGACGTACATTTTGTTGCAAGACACAAAGAACATTTGAAAGTTTTCATAACAGGAAAAAAAGACCCAGAAAAACTTTTTTTGGGGGGGAGAGGGGGGGGCAGAGACTTTTCCTTCGAAAGTCTGAGACGGGGGGAGACAAAGGTACAATCAGTAAAAAAGCAACAAGACAAATGGAACAGGAAATAGAAAAACGTTCATAGGAAAGAATCTACTTTCCAACTCCTGAAAAAAAATGGAGGGAAGGGGGAGGGGGGGGGGTGGAATACTAAATCCTTTACCCGGAGACTGAAATTGTTTTCATATGCGGGAAAGAAGAGTGAAAAATAAAACACATTTTCTTGTCAACAGGCAAAAATAAATCTAAAATTTGACTTTTGGGACAAGAATGATGGGAGAACTCGCTAACAACAAATAAACTCAGAAAAGTCTCTACCGAAAACAAGGAATAAGTGAAGCAAAACAATGTTCACAAAACAACATCACCAACAATAACAAGAGATGACTTGTATAAATACAAGAAGCTGCATGATATTACAAATAACAGCAGTTAAATGCACAGAAAAGTGCCCCTTTTCAGATTACCTGATATAATGTTGAACGTTACGGTTGAAAATTCTGGTTATACTTTAAAACAAATAAAAAAAATTGGTTTGTGAATACATATGCATGCCAGTTTTGTAAAATTTTCACTGTGCCCGTTCAGAACTAAAGACAACTTGTTCTAGTCTGGCTATACAGGATTAATTATATTTATGGTATAATGAATTTTTACACTTCTCTTACAACTTGAATTAATGTTTGATGCAACCATTCCCTTAACACATGTAAGCGCACATGAATCAACCACGTGGCTTACCTGCCAATGAATCAGCTCTCACCTCGGAGAAAGGAGCTCGCGGTCAACAAATGGTCGTGAAAAAAACACAAATCCTCAAGACGATGTTTTAGGCGATTATTTCCGACAATGTTATTGTCACCTTTCAGATGTTGTTACCAACCTATGTATCAGAATGTCATTCATTCAGCCATGTACATCTATTTCATATTTATATATTTTACCCTTGTATGATTGTAGTTTTGTATCTGTGAAGAAACAGAGACCTGAAGTTAATAGTCAAAGGTTGGGACTACTTTGAGGTCCGCACGGGATTATGAATTGTGTGAGTTTTGACCCAATAAAATTACGGGCTGCTCTATGAGCAAGAGCCCGTGCTGGCATAAAGCCAGCTTAATCAAAAACAACAACCAATAAATCAATTGTAACCTGACCTGCACTTTTGCTTGGACCTACCTCACGCTGGTGACACTGGCGATGACTAACCACGCCAACGACACCCCCGCCATCAGCGAGGGCCTTGCAGCCACCTCCATCCGATTGTTGCCCTTCACGTCCCACCACCCAGAAGCATGGTTTCTTAGGGCAGAGACAATTTTCAGCAAAAAAAAAGATACCTCATCGACGTGGAAAGCAGATGCGTCCTCAAATTCCTGCCAGATGATGTTTTTGAGCAGATAGTGGCATAGCTCGAGGAACTAAAATCACAAGTCACATACAACATCCTGAAGGATCAACTTAAGTCATCCTTCATTATGCTGCCAACCCAGAAAGAGAAGAAGTTCCTGAACCATGTGGAGACCCCGATAGGTGAGTGATGGGAGGCTGTCGCACATGTATGAGCAGCTACTACAACTCATCACCCAACAAGTCGTCCTTGGGTCTAGTGAGGGAGGTGCTCCTCACAGTAGCCGCCATGGCAAAAGCCTCCACCATGCCCATAAAAGAATTTTTGGTCATTGTTGAAGAGGTTCATACAGCGCACTGAGCAGTAGACCCCTCGCAGCCAGCATCAGCAGCATTTCACACCGAGCAGTCATCTGACAGTGAAGGAAACCAGCCATCCTCATCTATAAGAAATGCTTTTCCACACAAGAAAACAAAGGAAAGCATTCACAGAGGAGACAACAGCTCCCAAAAGAAGTCTGTTTTGTTTTTTTCACTAGAGATTCAGGACAAAGGCGAGGAAGTGCAACAAAGGCTGCAAATTCTCAAAATATACACATTAACGTCACAGAACCGACCCACCTATACTAATGTCAGCAGAGGCAGACAGGTTACCTCGTGAGAGAAATTGCACCTACCCACAGCTGTCTTACTTCCAGGTATGAGAGAAGAACAGACATGCTTCTTCATAAGTGACAAAAGGTTCAACATAGAATTTTTGGTGGATACTGGAGCCTGCAGATCCTTCATCTCAGCAAAGTCAGGAGAGCGGATAAACCCAGCTCTTCCATCCAGCCTGCAGGTCTCAACCGCCAGTGGACCACCACTAATCATGTACAGGAGGAAGATGAAAGTCAAGTTCAACGGCAGACATGACAATGACATTGTTAGGAGCAGATATCTTAACTGTGCACAACCTGCTAGTAAATTTAGGAAGAAAAGAACTAGTCATGACAGCCATGAAGAATTCATCTCCACAACCAAGCAGATGTACAACAACAAGAAGAAACAAGAAGATTTTCCCCATCACACTAGATGTCCCTCAGGCAGTGATGAGAGTTGCTGCAAGAATACAAAGGTGTATTCAAGAGCAATTTCATACAGACCTTACAAAACCAGTGAACAACAGAACAAAGCATCACATATAGACAGAAGTTCCTCCAATCCACTCGAAATTCAAACAACTGGCTCTGGAAGAGCTTACCTACGTGAAGAAGAAGGTATTCAAAGAAATGGAAGCCAGAATATGCCGAAATGCTTCCAGCCCTTGGGCATCACCCCTGCAAAAGGTGCCAAAGGAGATGGAACATGGCACCCCTGCGGAGATTACAGACGGCTGAAAGTCAAAACAAAGCTGGACAGATACCCACTACCAAATACAGCAGACAACAGAGATGAGTGGAGCAAGAATATTCACCAAGATCAATCTGCTGGAAGGCTATTTTCAAGTACCAGTAGCATGAGGATATAGAAGAAACAGCAATCATCACCCCTTTCAACCACAATCAACTACAGCTGCTCCAGCCTTCGTAATTCAGGGGCAACACTCCAGATATTAATGGCCGAGATATTCTGAGTGACATATGTGGACGATATACTAATAATCAGCCCGAACTTAAAACAACATCCTAAACATGTGAAAGAAGTGTTGAAAAGACTAAAATAAAACAGGTTAATAGTTCGAGAAGACAAGTGTGAGTAAGGAAAGAAAACAGTAGAATTTTTTGGACTCAAAGTGGAGCCAGAACCGCATAAAACCACTGCCTGAAAAAGTAAAAGCAATAACAGAGTTCCCAATATCAACAACAGTGAATCAGTGCAAAGAATTCTTGGGACTTCTAAATTATCATCATTGTTTCATCCAAAACATAGAAAAAATCATGAGCCCCATATATCAGTGTTTGAAAAGAAGTAAAACAAAATTGGGCAATGAACAAGATAATGCATTTGGATTAGCAAAGGAGGCAATAACAAATGCAACAACACTAACATATCCTTTACCGAACAGATCCCTCACGTTCATAAGCAATGAAAGCACCACAGCGATGGGGTACAAATGTCTTTTCACAATAATAGATAAAAATACAAGATGGCTGGAAGCAATCACAATTCAACAACAGACAGCGGAAAGCTGCGTTAAAGCCCCCCCCTGACTGGGGTCAGTAGGCATGGCATTCCACATATATTCACCTCCATCCTTTGGAACGCCCTCGCCAACAGTTTGGGAACAAAAATAAAGCACACAACTCCAAAGCAAATGGAATCACCAAGAGGCTGCATAAATCATTGAAAGCCTCTCTAAACACCATATGTCAGGGAGATAGTTGGAGAAAAGAACTACCATAGGTCCTACTGGAATTAAGAACAACACCACTCGAAGCATTCAAAGCATCCCTGGCAGAAGTCCTATACAGCCAAAGTTGACATTGCCAGCAGATTGGTTCCCAGAAAACAAAAGACCGACAACATTTCACACAAGAAAAGCGATACAAAAATTGTTACCAGCAAGAGCGACATACCAAGCAGACAGAAAGGTGTTCATCCCTGGAGACTTAATAAACATAAAATCTTAATTCATCTGGGTTGACACACACAACCCCCTCCTCCCAACACCCGCCCCCCACCTCTCCTCAGCATACTCCAGCCCACAAAGGACTATTGAGAGTGTTCTAGAATATGCCGAACACCAGCACACAGCCATAGGATTCTTATGGCGGGGGAGGGGTGTACTGTAGGCCCACGTGAATCAACCATGCCGCTTACTTGACAATGAATCAGTTCTCACCTTGGAGAAAGGACCATGCGGTCAACACGAGGTCGGTAGGAAACAAATCCTCAAGGCAATGTTTTTAGGCAAATATTTCCAACAATGTTATCATTAACTTTTTAAATATTGTTACCAACCTATGTATCAGAATGTCCATCCAGCCATGTACATAAATTTCATATTCATATGTTTTACACTTGTATGATTGTATTTTTTTATCTGTGAAGAAACAGACCCATATTTAATCCCCTTTTCCCTATCTGTCAATGGTCGGGAACTATTTTCCCGCACGGGCTTACGACTTGTGTGAATTTTGAACCAATTAATCAGTTGTAACCTGACCTGCACTTTCGCTTGGACCTCGCTCAAAGCATATCGAGGCAATTATCCTTTATTAATAACCTCATTCGGCTATGTCACATTATGACAAAAACTGCGTTGCAATTTTTAGAGATTATACAACTTAACTGTCTTTTGCGGCCAAATTCTTATTGCTGTTTAAAGTATATCATCATTACTTGAGATTTTTTTTCATCCTTAATCCCTGAAAAACTATGATTAATTTCTAAAAAATACCGAAGAAATAATTATTCATTCAGTACCTTCAAACAGTAATTGGTACTTTCATAACAATCTCTCTCTCTCTCTCTCTCTCTCTCTCTCTCTCTCTCTCTCTCTCTCTCTCTCTCTCTCTCTCTCTCTCTCTCTCTTCCAAAGAGCAAGAATTTAAATTAGGCCAGGTGACAAAAAACATTGAATCATGGCTTTTATACATTTTCCAATCTTAATGTCATGGGCAATTATGGCCAATTATTAATATAGCGCAGATTCAACCATCTTATTTCTTTTCATGCACTACATTCCTGTGCAAATATTGTTTCATGATTTCAAAAATACACGGTTTAAAACGATGACGATTTGAATTGGGCTCTTTTTGGAGAAATTTAATTGAATGTGTTCTGTTTAAAAAAAAAATCGGCAATACAAATAAGAATGAAACCCATGCAACCGTAGCTAACAAAAACATCCCCAAGAAAGACCATTGAGGAAAAACTTTGAAAATGGGAGTAGTGACACCAGAATTATTAGTAGACTTGAACACGAAGAATAAAAAATACCATTAACAATAACTGGTTCACTACAGTACCTCTCTTAATCTTCACAAACATGGTATGATACCATTGAGAAAACGGAGGAAGAAAATGGAAATACTTTCTCAAATAAAATTTTTTTAAAAGTTTGCAAATTGTGAACAGTACCATACAACATGACTCTTCAAACGATACCTTCAATGTATGTCGAAGAGACCTTACACATAAGTGAGGAATAAAATTTTGCAACAAAATGCAAGAAGGGGACACAATACTAGATCAAATTTGTTTACATTTTTTTTTAATGAAGTTGCTGATTTCTAATTTCTTCTCTGACTTTATGACCACCTAGTTGACTATATTTTTTTGATAACCCATATTAAAAAAGTGAAGGAAGGATGCATCACATATTTGAAAGGAGAAATAGGAAAAATAGTTACGGACCCAGTATCTGCAATGACCGTTGACGCTAATCCATGTCAAGCAACCCAAGCTGTCATACAGTACAAAAACAGACACACACAAAATGATAAAAATATATCAGAAACAGAGAAGTGAGAAATAACTATCAGAGAGATAAATAAAGCACTAGGTTCAAAAGTAACAATGGTCTCTCTAAAACTAATCAACTGTACTCCGGATCAAAAGACCTGACCAAGTCGTTCAGGCAAGTTAAGACAAAAAGAGCAAAAAATAGTAATCTGGTTTTTTTTGGGGTCAAATTGTATCCCCAAATGGATATCATCATAAAAACGAGAACATCATACAAGGGGTATTATACAATAGCGGTACCCAAAAAGCTTCATGAATACTGTAAACCTGCAGTGCAGAATACCATATCGTTTTTGGAAATCAACTCGTATGTTTAATCGTGGTTACTTTCCGGACCATGAGCTTGGGTTATGTTCAGACAAAAAGCAAGGTTATTTTTATTTTTCATTCCTATACATAGATACGGATGACATACAGGTCTACAATGTCATCTATTTGTTTAGTTTACATATGTATGTATAATTATACATATATATATATATATATATATATATATATATATATATATATATATATATATATATATATATACACACACACATATACATATATATATCTCCAGACAGGGACAGCCGCTGTAACGTAAAATAGGAAAATAATTTGCAGACCAAAACTCTTATGAAATACTTGCTGAAGGAATGGAAAAACGTGTGCCTTGTAATTTACTTGTAATTGCTTGCAATTTACATGTAATCCAAGCCTAGAAACTATATTTGGAGCATCGATCATCTGACGATGTAGGAAGGTAATTATGGGAAGAAAAATCTAAATTACGTCTGCCTGTTATTCTTGCCGGAAATAAGTATGAAGTGTCCTTCTAAATCCTCTCGGGAAGTTGATTTTTCATGTTTTTCATAAGTCAAAAAGATGACTTGATGATAGCAAAATTAACTGTAAGGAACAGTCTAATAATAATCTCTAATAAATGGTAGAATAGAATAGAATTCGATAATAAGCTTTTAAAGGTGTATTTTGAGGAAAACAACTGAAACAATTGTTAGAGAGGGGGGAAAAGCCTGAAAGAAGAAAGAGAATATGTTTGTTTGTATGGTGTTTTTACGATGCATGGAACCATTGGTTATTCAGCAACGGGACCAACGGCTTTACGTGACTTCCGAACCACGTCGAGAGTGAACTTCTATCGCCAGAAATACACATCTCTGACCCCTCAATGGAATGCCCGAGAATCGAACTCGTGGCCACCGAGGTGGAAAGAGAATATGAACGGAAGTACAAGAAAAAGAATTAAAAAAGGTTGCAGCGGTGGTCCGAAGGGAAAATGAAAAGAACCTTCAGTAATGCCTACAGTGCACCACGTGAAGTCCACTGACGGCATTACCCACCCAAAACGGAGCTCATAAATGATGACAAGAGCACGAGCAGAATTCAAGTTATTGGATTAAGAATTAGATATGGGCCATTGATTCATTAATGAGAAATTCAGGCTGTCAAAGACAGTGGTAAGAGGGAATTGGAGTGGGTAGAAAGCAAGGCAAAAAGAAACAGAAAATAAAGGACATGTAGACAAATAAAAAGTATATCTTAGTTTAACCAGACCACTGAGCTGAATTAACAGCTCTCCTAGGGCTGGCCCGAAGGATTAGATACTTTTACATGGCTAGGAACCAATACTTTACCTAACAACGGGACCTACAGCTTATTGTGGGATCCGAACCACATTATATCGAGAAATTAATTTCTAATCACCAGAAAGAAGTTTTCTAACTCCACGTTGGCGGAGCGGGGAATCGAAATCGGGACTTCCGAATCGGTAGACGAGCATGTAAACCACTCGTCCAACGAGGAACTGACGTGTAGACAAGGATCAAAAGGTGGAAGTGGGAGAAAATCCCACAATTACACAAAGACGTACTGTTAATGGGGTTGGACAGCAAGACGGAAGAAAGGGAACGGGAATGAAGGTGAAGTAAAAGGATAAAATGAGGGTCTACCTAGGGGCCCAGGGGATGCTGAAAACAAACTTATATAGATGGCAGGATTTTCATACAGTCAAATGAAACACGAACCAGTCACGAAACGAATCTTTAAGCAACATGGAACCACTTCAATTTCTACCTATTATTACTGAAAATGGTTGGTTGACCATCAGAACTAAAGGATGATAAATCGGCGTTTGATATTAAGAGCAAGTGTCCGGAGTGAAGGTGAGGAAAATGGCGATGACTTGTCGTAAAAGATAATAGTTATCAATATTGAAAACCGTCACACCAAAAAAAATGAAGTCAAAGTCGAGTTCTATAGCCACAGTCTCTTTCGTGAACCAAAACAGAAAAAATAATATTTAAGAGTGAAATCTGGCAATGAACACTGTTTTTTCTGCAAAATCCCAAATTCAACACGAAACTAAAAAGGAAATAAGAAAGCTAATCAGACATAAAAATAAAGGGATGACGGTCTAGATATAACGCCAGAAAACAGCTGGTCGCATCCTTCAATGTCATTACGCGTGTCTTCCTAAAATAAAATGTCTAATGTTGTTGTTCTTATACTACTGCAACATCGTAATTTACTCTTACTTTCAACTGAGGACTATTAAACCTATTTGTCAATTCAAAATAATGAGCACGTCAAACAAAAGAAGAAAACATTCATATTCAAGAAATATCTGCGAGTTTTCCTTAACGTTAGGTGGTAGGAAAAGTAACAAATAAAGTTTACATTTAAATTCACTTGATGTGATTTAACATATGACTGGCCTCTGAAAGCCTACAGAATATCGAAAATCGGTTTTGTGAAATGCGACGGTTCTGGTGAAAAAAATTTTTCTCCCTCTCTTTCATTCTTTCTTTTCTGTTTATACCCTTTTTTTATTTACTTCTTTATATAAGCTTCCTACTATATATATATATATATATATATATATATATATATATATATATATATATATAATATATATGAATTATTTCCCTGGAAATTGAGGATACACATCAGAATCATGAGAACTTGGAAGTCTGAGCTATTGAAAATGTAAACAGCTATTGTTCCACCTCTCGTTAAAATCAATGCAAAACACACATACTTCAAACCGAGTATGAGTTCAATAAGATGGCGAAATCAAAATTTGAAATAAGTCTTTTCCGGAACTAAACAATATAAGCATTCAGAATTTCATGAGAATTAGTAAGAATGAAAAATCTCTCTCTCTCTCTCTCTCTCTCTCTCTCTCTCTCTCTCTCTCTCCCTCCGTCCGAGAGGGAGT
Organism: Macrobrachium nipponense; assembly: GCF_015104395.2. Taxonomy (NCBI): domain Eukaryota; kingdom Metazoa; phylum Arthropoda; class Malacostraca; order Decapoda; family Palaemonidae; genus Macrobrachium; species Macrobrachium nipponense. Next base: position 32,096,642 of record NC_061102.1, on the reverse strand, counting down.
ACGCGTGCATATGAAACTGTGTCTGAGAATGAATTAGATTTTGAGATGTCCTAACAAAAACCCTTAAATATGAAGAACTGCTAAACTGTATTCATTTTCCTGTAGTCAATCAAAAAGTATCAAATATACATTTACATCTGGATATACTACACAATCTTTTACCAGAAGTAATTCGTGTCTCATCACTTCATCAACCATGATAAGCTTCTGTAACAATATTCAGTCCACAAATGCCTCATTAGTTCATCTCGAAATGTTCCCCGAGTCAGCTTTCAGTTAAACATCTATGGTTATACCCTAGATGTTGACAGACACGTTTGTTAAACGACTAATATTATGTTTGTTGCAAAAAGAGCACTATGTCGTGTTCTCTAAGTAATGATTTCTGAATTGGTAAGTTGATATACATGTTAAACTCTTGTTGTTGCTGTTACATATATGAACAAGGGTTTACAAACGTGAACTCATAAATACAAGTATTAGTTGGAAAATTCTAATACCACAAAAAATACACAACCAAACACACAATCACACAAAGACATCTAATAGGGAAAATGAAATAAACTCTCCTATATCTTTAATAAAAAAAAAAAAAAAAAAAAAAAAAAGTAGGGAGAAAATTAGAGAAGTCAAATGAGAGAAGACGTTCGTTTAGGACATAGCTTCCCGACTTACCGAAAACATAAGACTAAGTATGAAAGAATTTTTGGGAGATTGTTTTCGTTTATGATGATGATGACAGGAAGAGTCGAAGCCACCGTGGCTTCGGTTCAACATCCAAATTACGTATAAAACAGGAGCGTTAAGGAACACAAAAACGTTACTACTAAGTACAGCAACAACTGTATTTAACAAACCTAAAAGCATTTTGGAGCAAAAGAAAAAAATTAATGAAGATAAAGAAAAGGCCCCGGAAAAGAGATTGCTATATCCCCACCCACACTAAAGGGTGATGGTATTTGTGTAAAGAAATAAGCGGCATCATAAGATATATGAATAGTAACATCCACGTGCCATAGGGGTACACCGATGAAACTGCTGTTGTACGGTTTAACATAGACGGTATTAAAGGTTTTTTTTATTGTAAAAGACCTTCGGTCTCAGCTACATTGATTTCTGCCTTGTATTGTTCATCCACTCACATACTTAGCTGTCCAACTTATTCAACTTTACACTTTTCCACTTTCAATTCTCAACTAAGAAAATGTGCTTCAGACAATCCCTATGAGTGTCGACCATTGCAACTCAGTGGTCAGCTCAAACTATTTTATAACAACGACAATAACATTAGATTTTCAAACTACGCTTCCTAAGTTGGAGTTAATGGCAATACGGTAGGAGGAGTTATGGTTAAGATCTAGTAACTATGTGACTTGACCTCCTAGTATGACCGAGCACTTGGATCCCCTAAAAATGTTAGATTCCATATGTAACTATGTTTGACTGACCTCCTAGTATGACCGAGCACTTGGATCCCCTAAAAATGTTAGATTCCATCAACCACAATGATTGTTATGAATCTTGAAGTCTTTGCGTTTCAAATCTTTTAAACTTGGCGGCCGGACGGACAAATAAAGGGCTGAATAGACAGATCAATTAATAAATGACCCAGATGGTAAACAACCTGGGTCATAGAAAAACTCAAATTTTCCACAAGTTCCCCTGAATGTTGCAAGTGAGTACCGTAGCAAACTGTATTGGTCACTTTTAAAATGATTCAACTGGTGTGTTTTGAAGCCCAGGCAAAAATGATTTCAGTTCTGTCAAACAACTGTGGATATGGTTATTCGACAACTTCCTCTTTGCCTTTTTTTCACTTTTAGTCTTTTAATTTTTTTCCCCACTTTGGCTCTGGCTGTAAAATGCCTGCAAATGCGTGAGTCTGTGCGTGCATGCTGGAACGGACTCTCATATTGAAGATCTTTACATAATTAATGCCTGGCACTTACGAGCGAATTGATGAAGCAGATTTATATCAACCGAACGTATCAACTCTACTAATGTGATCGATTTTCACTCACAAGCAAATCTAACCCCTAGATGCAGTGTGCAGAATATAACTTGTATGATGATAAATGGAGATCAGCTGCATTGTTTTTTTTTTTAAGTTTTCAAAGAATGAAAATTCTAAAAAGCCAGAAATATAATCTTTCAGGCATGAATACTAGAAATTCTTCGTAAGAAGACGTCCTCAGATGATTTTAGATCCCACAGGGGAATGCAGACTGACAATTACACAATGAAATGACTATAAGGTGGAGATCGAATACAGAATATCGAACAAATGACATAACAGTTGAGTCAACTACCATTTTACCATTATTTTGTAATGGTCTGAATAATAGATTTATTTATCAGGAATCGCAGGGCAATACACTGGGAAATTCGCAGGGATATTGCAATATTCCAATTCCCTTGCATTGTCACAATCTCACAAGAAGAAATTTACCCTCTGGTTCATTTTCATACTCATTTTACTACAAAAAAAACCAGTAGTTTGGTCTGTCTGTCTGTTGTCTGTAAGCACTTTCCACCAGTGCGGAACCACCCGTAAGTGCTTAACAGCTGACGGACCAATTTATTAGCATTAGGGGTTAAAGAGGGGTGAAAGGAAGAGGGTCTTTCCCTACTAAGTGATTACCTAACTCGGCAAAAAAAAAAAAAAAAAAAAAAAAAAAAAAACCCCCAGAAAAAAAAAAAAAAAAAAAAAAAAAAAAAAAGTGTTAGATAACTGTTACTTTAGTCACATCATCTGGGGCCGTGGCACCCGGCCTCCCCGCCCGGGTACCGGTCCCCACTAACTAGTTTGTTAAAAAATAATGCCTTTTGGTAACTTTTTCGAAAAAACTTTATAAGACAAATAACCATATCCACTGCGTTTGACAGAACCAAAGTCATTCATCCCACGTATACGTGCATATTTTGTAAAGTAAGGTTTAAATTTAGTTAAAAACACATATTTATTTTCAATCAGCCCATAAAGGCTAAAATTTAAATTGATTTAAGCTTCTGTTTTAGTCCTTGATATTTTACCGAGGTCAATCATATTGTGGAGAGTAATTCTAAGATGATGGCCGTGAATTAACGGGTGAAACAGCTGTCGTAGAAGAGAATAAAATAGAAAACCTATCAACGATTTTTGTCATTTTCTACAGCTTCAGCATTAAGGATAAGAATCGAGATTTAGGAGATTAGAATCTTTTTTTAATGCTGAGTGATTGATTGATTGTAGGCTCTATTTCGCATTTGCTGAGAGCACTCAACAATGGGTTAATGCTGTGTTAATGTGTATTCTAACTTAAAAATCAAGCATATTGACGACATACAAGAAGCAAATCAACCTAGAGTTACTAGCAGCTTTTTAATCACGCTAATTCCAAAATCTTCGCAAACCAATGAATGCATAATTATATGTTTTTTGTATTAAAAAGAGTGGCTGCTCAATTTCTTTACTTGTTGTGGCTTATGTCCCTCGAGTAAATACAAAAAATAAATAATGCCCACTGAAAATACACTCAAAATGAACTTTCCTCTAAATCTCAATAATGTTACACGTTATGAGTGCGTGTGCGTGTCCTCGCGCCTCTTAAGTAGAAAAATGAGGTCGAGTTCCGGAAAACAACAAATGTATTACAATTCCAGTAACAAGTTTGCGAGCCACTCTTCTGGGAATCAAAATTGAATCGTGAACCTACTTATGATGTTCGGAAACAAAATAACTACAACATTCTTCACTGAATAGGCCTATTCATCCTTTCCAAGACAAGTAGCTATCCTTATACTTCTGACTTGTGATATTGAAAGATGGAAATTGCATAATGCTGAAGACCTACTAAAGATTTAGAAAAATCGTGCGAGAAAAAATCTTAGTAATTTTGTCCTGTAACAATAATGTTTATCATTCAACGACGAGATTCGGCGATTCGAAGTAGTACTGTTGAGAATCAGCTTTAAAATAAAGATCAAAAGTTCAGTCTCAATATTTGCGCGAAATGAGCCAAACGCTAAGGACGAGATGGGTAAAAAAAAAAGGTATGCAAAAATCTAGAACAAACTAAAAGTGTTGAATGATAATTCAAATAATGAAATCGTGATCCTTGGACAATCGTTAACAAAGGAAAATCACAACATTCATCCAAAAGGTGTCACAGTCTAAATATTCACGGGTCGAAAAAAGATAGTTAAAATAGATAAGAAAATGATCAACACCAATCTCTTCTTTCTTTCAATTTATAGGCAAACCACAAATTTCATAATGAGAAAGTGATCAGACAGACAACCGTAATAAAACATCTCCATTTAAAAAAATATACCAAAGCGTTCTTGACGTTACACCGAAGAAAATGTAACAAACAATATATTTTTTAAAATCACCTTATGTTATTCAACATTTGATTGCCCTCCGAAGCCAACAGAATATCGGAAAATATTTTGTTTTGACAGATGCGATGCATATGGTTAAACCTTTTTTTCTACTGTAACTTTTTCCTATATATTTTGGTTTTAATATGAGTACGCCACCTCATATAGTTTATAGGTATCTATATCAATCTGCAAATACATGCGTCAAGTGACAATGTTACACAAAGGATGTTTGTTTGAGTTATCAATTATTAACTAGTACACTATTGTTGAACAAGACAAAGTATTGTTTAATTTAAGCTATACATCATAAAAGAGGAAGTACTGTATCCCTTCTTCTGACAGATAAGTAACCACCATTGTTGTTAAATTAAACCGTTCATTGAATGAATGGTCACGAAGAACCAAGTAACATACTTTCATAAGAATCTGAAATTTAATGGTTCCAGAAACTGAATACAATGATTAATTCCGGTCCTCTCAGAACGGTTTGCTCTTCATCATGACCAATACGAGTTCCGAAGATACTAGTTTCCAAACATGTATTAGCTGTCAAATACAACAGGTGGAAAGAGAAGAGTTTTGAAAGACGAAGTGAATATTTGTTAACAATACAGTTATTTGCATGTAAGTAATCCTAACCTACACATTCTGGGTGTGATATACAACCAGAAAACCCTACAGAAGCATCGGTTTTAAAGTAGACTGTTTATGAATGAAAAATGCGAATGCAGCATGGAGAAATAACTCTTGAATTATTATTTAAATGGACCTTAGCGAAGAGTCCTATTGTAAGTGGTCAGTGTGTCCACTCCGACGAAATCGCCTTTCTGAATTAAGACCTTAATTTCTGTGAAATTTTCCTGAATTTATTTTTCATTAGTGCTTTCGCTTTGTTATGGTAAAATTAAGAATAATCATTTTGCTATGGTTATTTGGTTAGTAACTATAAACAAATTAATGATAAACTAAAATTAAGAAGACATATTACTGTCCGGAACATTAACTAAAAAGAAGTACGGTTATATCTTGAACGAGTATCACTTTCTTGTTACCCTACTGATACGGTCACTATGTATTGTAAGAAAAACTGAAAATATCGCAGGAGAGTTCTGACTGAAATTGACGAAACACTCGAATAAGGATTAGAAATGCGTGCCTGGAGGAAGATACTCAAGTTCGACAGTCTGTGAAATCACCAATAAGTTGCAATTGCACACCTATACATCCCTCATCTCCATGTCAACTTTCCCCTGATCCATTTCCTCCTCTTCGTGTTGTAATTCTTTTTACAACCCCTACTACCTCTGAGAATCTCCCTCTACCCACTGCCATCCTTGTTGCTATCTTTTGAGCTCCCCCTTCACTCGTATTGCTCATTCTTCTACTTCCCCTTCCGCCACTTGTGGCCCTTGTTGTTTATCATCTACTCAAACCACCATCCCTACTGTTGAGAACCTTTGCCACTCTATGCAACCCCGTTAGCCAAGAATTCTGCTCCCCCCCCAAAACCCCCCAACTCATTTTGCTGATCTATGTTTCACTTGACACTATGTTACCAGTCTTCCACTTGGCTCTTGACTCTTTATCCTCCTGCTACGCTGCCATCCCCATTATCAAATCACTATGGCCCCGTTGTCCGATAAATTACTAGGTTTTTTTCGATCACACGGCCAACCCCACTACTGATACTTCAGCCCCACTTCTCACCCACAGTGTTGATAATTCTCTTCACTCTTTAAGTCTAAAGTGGCATACTGGAATTGAAAGGAACTCGCCTATCAGTCACTCCTCGTTCGGTTCAAGAGTCTAATGCTGGTCCCTCAGAAATAAGCTGGCATGCGCACCACTACGAAGAGAGAGAGAGAGAGAGAGAGAGAGAGAAGAGAGAGAGAGAGACGAGATGAGAGACGGAATAGATATGAGAGAGAGAGAGAGAGAGAGAAATTACATATGTCAGACAAACAAAATAAAAAAGTCTGCGCCAATAAGTGCTCACAACAATACTACAGACCTTTATGTATTTATACAGCACAAAAAAAACCGTAAAACAATTACACAACGATACCATCAGCAACAAAATGAGCCATAACATCGCTTACAAAGATAATGAGGAACATCTGAAACTAGACCGGCAACAACCAAAACAACATGTTAACAACCAGAAAAACACGCGTCATTGTGCAGCAGATAAAATCTTTTTTCATTTAAATACTTTAGTTAATGTTACAAGCATGAAATTTGGTACATACCTTCTCCATAGGCCATTTTTCAAAAATTACTGGGTGTCCACTCAAAACTCCAAACTGGCTGCCATTTTTTACGATGGCCATTCTTGAAGGTTTTAACATGTTTTTATGCGTTTGTTTTGGTTACACACATTTTAGGCAGTCACCAAGGAAAAGTAAAATATATTTGTTAAAGATTTCATACAGCATATATAAAGAACGATGGCATGCAATAGGGCAGCCAACACCCTTAAATAATCGCATCTCAGGATTCAGTAGGTATGGAAGAAATGTCTTCCTGTTTAATATAATAGTTTGCAAGCCTACATATAATTTAGGTGGTGGTTTTATCTTTGGTTTCAGCACACAACCAGGGCACATTGGTGACTTCACTGCTGAACTTAGCATGGGGTTCAGTGTCAGCTAATATTGACTTAGGCTGTACCTAGCTTTGCTTTAGTGTAGTTTAGCGTAACCAAATGCTTTCTAATAGCCGAATATAAATTAGCTGGTAGAAAGTATATATACAGTTGGTAGATCTAGTTAGACAGCCGCGCCTGAAGTGACAAGAAGTGCCAGCGCAGGAGAGCCAAAGCCAAGGCTTATTCATGTGCTTACCTCAAAGGTGTACAGATCACTCGGGACTTAAATGGCACTGGATGAATGATCAAGCTAGGTGTAGGGTGACCAAATCTAGTTGTATCCCATACATCAATGTGCATATCAGATTAGGGTGGCAAAAGTATAGCCCATCAGTCTTAGTCAAGAGCTCATAATGGCAAGTGTAAATTCAATCACAGGCACAAGGAAGACCGACTGGTGTAAATATTGTATTTGCCAGGAAGACAAGTAAAATCAATGTCTAATTTCATCCTCGGCCTCTGCACAGCATAATCCTGAACATGATGGGTACGTAATGATTTCAACCAATGTGCTATTGTTCCAGGAGATTGGTGAAATGCCGCTTAACTCTGACCCAGCAAGGCTGAATGAAAGCACTAACATAGAGGCAACACTGCAACAAAAAATGGCAAAATACCACATGAGCTGTAAGGCCATGTTTAATAATGCAAAACTTGATCATGCAAGAAAGCAAAAACCTACAATTGAAGGTAGTGAACCACAAGAAAACCTCGCCAAACAGCGTCAAATGAGTCATGACGATGATGCATGCATTTTTTGTGAAAATGTGGCACCTGTATCAGATCTTCGATAAGTAATGACCACGAATTTCATTAGGAGACTACATGAGTGTGCTCACACACTTCATGATGGTAAATTAATGACAAAACTAGGTGCAGGGGATGCAATTGCACAAGAACTGAAATGCCATCTTGTAGGTCTCACTGGCCTTTACAATTGAGAGAGGTTCCATCTTAAAAATCATGAGAAAGAACAATGTCACAGTGAAGAACCAAATGTAGATCCACTGGTTTAACTATAACATTGAAACCAGCTTGAGTTTGGATGGTCCTGTCATATTTCCTCTTGTATACATATCCCAATTATACCAGCAGCGCCTAAAACAATTGGTCATCGCCTCACCATTGGAAATATACAACAAGATTAAATGACAAAATCGTTACCAGAAATCCCTGAATTAAAAGCATACTAGAAAGGAAGGAGTGTGCTACTTGCCTTGCAGAAAGATGTAGCTTCATCCCTATCTCAGGCATCTGACTACTCAGATACACTTGTGATTGCTAAAACAGCAAAGATACTGAGGAAGCATAATCTGGATCATCAGTCCAGGTTTGACGGCATCTTTGGTGAAGGATGCATCAATGATGCCATACCTCAAAGTCTGCTCCAGTTTACTAGTATGGTCGAAAATGGAGCAGACATAAAGTCACAGTTAAGGTTCGCTTCATCAAAGTCAGAAATGGCTACATCGACACTCAAAGGATTGGGAAACTTCTTTTCCAGTGTTCATGGCATGGCCATCTATGCCAAAACCAGGAAGAGAAACCAGGGTGCTAAGAAAATATCAGCCCGACTGGGAGATGCCACTAACACAATGTGGAAGAGGGTGTACTCTTTCAACCTGTCTTTTCATGGAACCAGCATTTCAGTATTCCAGCACCCTGGCAAAGATTGATGAATTCATTTCAACAATGATTTACTCAAAGTGTCAGAAAACGAAACAACTAGCGCCCACCTTGAAAAGTGGCGGCCATATTCAAGAGAGGGGGGTGAAAATTTTTCCACAATCTGGAAAACGAAAGGTTTCACCAAACTCGCAATGTTTCATCTTTAAGCCGAAATATACCATATTTCTACAGCAATTATGACACAGTATATCAACACATGTAAAATAAAAATAGGCATTATGTGGTTTTGTAGCACTAATATTCGTCTCCTGTTTAAATCTGAAAACTTATCTTAATATTCTTAGAGAATCTTGAGCTGTCACTATTCTGTCTCTCAGTCAGCGAACAAATATCAATTCCAGTAGGCGGAAAATTTTTTCCATAAAGAACACTTTCACGCAAAATAAAGGGATCTTTTCCAAAGTCTTTGGAGCATGAAAACGTATCAAAATGGGATAAAAATGTTCAAAGGGTCTGCAGGTAAGAAAGGTAAAATTGACGTGACAATAAAAATAAATGAGACAATTGTTAGAGAAAATCGACATCAGGTAATCTACTCCTAAGTTCTTGAGTAGAATGACAAATAGCAAAAGGACATGTCTGGAAGACTATGTATTGTTTCATGTCGTGAGAGAGAGAGAGAGAGAGAGAGAGAGAGAGAGAGAGAGAGAGAGAGAGAGATACATAAGACAAACAACACAACAACCAACAGACAAAAATAATAATAAAAGACTAAAAGCAGCTTCAGAACAAAGGTATAAGAATACTTTAAACAACAATAAGCGAGTTAAACAGATGCAACACAAAAAAGAGCAATAAAAGGCCGAAAAAACAACCCGACTGAAACCAGAAGAGGGGCCATGAGTGCATAGAAGGACTGTGGTTGTAAATTTTTAGAACTGCATCAACAACTACAACCCCTCAATCCCATTTAAAAAAGAGAAAGCGGTCCGAAATAAAGTAGCAGATCCTATCCTTAGCTAAAGAAAACTTGGAAATACTTTAGCTACAAAATCCTTTACACGGGTACAATTAACGTGTACTGCGTGTCGGAAAAATACTCTTTATTTTCTTTCATGTAGGTTAGCTCAAACATTCAATAAGCGGCGAATTTAAATCTCATGTTTCTACCTTTAAAACACATTTCTAGTTCATAGAATCTTAATAAAAAAAAAATTACCAAACTTTCATTACACAGGGGAAGGGGATCATAAAAAAAAGCAGTCGAGTTCTTTATTAAAATTATTCGAAATATTGTGAATTAAAGCAAAAACCAGCCAAACACAAAGCATAGATGTATGGTGAAAGGTTATTTGTACCTTGCCAGTGAAGTGTCCATCACTGTCCCTACACCACAGGAGCGGAGCATATTGTTTTATTTGCATATTCATTTTTTATAGCGACTGGAATTGCCCGTATGAAGTCACCTAAAAGTTGTATATTGTGAGTGTGTTCTAGGACGTATTTCGTAGGTGCCACATCAAATCGCTTCGTAATTAATTTTTTGTCGCGTTACTTTAACCTGAAAAATCTTAGAGAAATAATTTTGTAAACGCCATGAATTTTATCTTTAAAAAAATGAAATTGTAGTGCCGTGACTTTCCATTAGAGAGACCGGAGTTCGATCCCGACATGCGTTCATGAAATTCATAAATAAATTTTATCTATATATATATATATATATATATATATATATATATAGATATATATATATATCATATATATATTTATATATATATAATATATATAATTTCTGAAGAACACCACAAACAAAGGGAAAATCCCCTACACGTTTCCTGCATGACGATAACCTAATTCTAAAACAGAAGATCAAAGCAACGAGATTTCCTGGCCCTAAGACTGGCCAGAATAAGTGGTGTTCAATTAATTCTCTTGAGTCCCTCTTTTAAAAGTAATTATGACAGAATTGGGTGGATAGGAGTTGTGGTCCGAACAGAGTCAAGAAAGTCTCATGAAAAATGGAAGTTAATTCCCGGTTTGAAATATTTTTATATTTACTTTGATAAAACACAGTGGATTTAACTCCTCCTGCAAAAAGAAAAGTGAGAGAGAAACAACGCATTCAAGATATAAAAAAATTCACTGCGTTAGTCCAAAGTAAATACCTCAAACTGAAATTGAACTCTGTGCTGTCAATAACGAAATAACTTCAGCACATAAGAACTACAAAGCTCTTCAAAAGCCGGCTTAATCTGCTACATCAAGATAGATCTTTAGTCTGCTTCATGTCATAAGATTAATAAAAAAACAATAATGCGATTAATTTTCCGAAGTCATTTCAAAGCGTTCCAAAAAAACTATTCAGAAATAATATTCTGAGTTAAATGAAAAGCTTTAGGAAATTGAAGAGCAGCCGAGACTCAGCTTATAAAATACAGGTAAACGATTGACACAGTAATTAGATAATTAGACACATAAGGACCTCATGCTTCCGATAAGTCCAAAAACATCTTTATCTAAGAGGGATGAACTAAAGTCAAAGACTGTTTTGGTCATAGCTATAACTCAAAATGCGTTTTCTAGATAAACATTCATTATAAAAAAAAAAAAAATTCAACTTTGAGACTTATGTATGTGCCATCACATCTATCCAAAGGATCTAAATAATGATAGTGAATCAATTTATGAAACTGAAATCGTTCAGTCAAGTCAAACTAGTTATTTTTTCTTCCAATTTACGACGAACTGTTTTACAGAGAACAATACAATCCCCATGATCCATCGCACACAATGTAACAATAATTTTTTTTAATCTTTATGGATTCTCTTCAACATCACGTCGTCAACAAGTAACAAACAATATAGCCTATGCTTTGAAATTCACCTAATGTGAATCAACACATAATTGGCATCCGGATGCCTACAGTATGCTGACAAATACATCGGTATCAGTAACTTTAAATATAAACTATATGTTTATAACATCGGTATCAATAACTTTAAATATAAACTTATAACTTTAAGTATAACTCTATATTTATAACTAACTTTAAAAACTACATCTCGTGGAGTGAGAGCTATGCAAAAGGACACGTAGACAGCGAGCTCTTTAAAATCTCACAGTATCTGTTGACATAAATAGTTATTTATCTAGTAGTTAGGTGGCTGTAATGAGATGACAGCTGTGGTGATAAATAGGGTTTTAAAAAGGGGTCGCACGGTCAGCAACTATATTCCAAAAACGAGAATGAGGAGCAGGTTGGCGCAACGACTGATTTCCCGCAAACTGATACTAATGGAAACCACAAACTCACAAGGTTGTAAAACACAAAGGCAGTTCTAAAAATATAGCAAAAAAATACACATTCACGTTACATCGAAAAAATTATCCTTTGCTGCTGACAGGCGAGGGAGCACTACCAAAGAAAAAGGACTTCCGTTTAGAATATCAAACGTACGGACAGCTCGTTTCCTCTCTGCTCATAAAGAAATATCAAAATCAATAGAGCAAAACGTCTCCATATTCAACATTGAATAAGGCGGGCAATAAGCACCATACAGCAAGACGAATCACAATTTGAGAAAGTTTTTTTTTTTCTGGGATCTAAACAACACTGGTAATCAATAATGATGGATAACAAGTCTTCAAACAAACAGATGGAAAGAAACAATTCCCAAAATAAGACATGTGGAAGCAAGATACCTGATAAATGAATGAGACAGAACGAAGCATATCAAAACCAGTATGAAGTCACATAAATAGAAGTACGGTGATCTGACTTTACACAAGATGCGGCATGAACAAATGACTTGAATATACAGGACATTGCAGTCTAAGGGTCTGGATACATGAGCGCCAAAAACGACGCGTTGCTGACGCTGTCGAACGTCAAGTTTTTTACCAGGCTACACGAGCGCTATTTTCGAAGCGTTACTAAGACTCAAAACAAACGTGTTTAGTTCATGCAAAAGGAAAATGTGAGACATTCCTGGGTAAACCCTGCATGATCGGACAGACTCTACTGGTCAATTTCCCGTTATGTTTATAATCATTCATTCTGACATTATATAATGCCTGCCTGCTTTCAACTTCACAAATGCATTTGTCCGTGTCAAACATCAATTGTGCCGCCTCTCATGGCACTGGCGTAGAGTGGCATCTATAGAGGAGTATTTGCTGCCGCAGCATGCGTATTTTCCAAAGGTAGTTAAATCTTAAAACATACACGGACAATTTCCAGTATCAATCAGACAAACACTTTTGACCTTTTGAACTAGCAGGTTAATTCCAAACACAGTATTAGCGCCTGCATTTCTTTAATGAATAAAGCAATTATATATATATACATACATACATACATACAAACATACATACATATATATATATATATATATATATGATATATATATATGTATGTATATATATGTATGTATGTGTATGTGTATATATATATATATATATATATATATATATATATATATATATACGTATATGCAGTGGAATTGCAATGCCAATAAATTAAGTGAAGCAAGATGCGATAAAGAAAAAAATACAGAAAGTTACACTGACTTTTTATAATAGTTCCATTTACTGTTCAACTGAAATCAAACATTTCTTGAAAGAATAACGCAGTTATATAATGCATACAAATATTATACAATATGATAAGGATACCTTTAATTTACTTAATTAAACAAAGAATATACTGTAGGATGATGTAGTATATATACATATATATATACTATATATATATATATATAGTATATAGTATATTATTATATATACAATATAAGTAATCCACCTATGCGGTGCACTGACGGCACTACCCACAGAAAACCATCAGGAAAACTATCTATTAAGAAATAACTCAGATATGGTATAATCATCACAATGGACTTATTATATTTGAAAAAGAAAAACTTCTCGATATGAAAATAGAAACTAGGCTAATGAACATAGCATATGAATGGAGTGTTTTCTATTTCTAAAAGCAAATGGCAATAAGGTTGACAACCTAGTTACCTTTTTCAACATGGGACCCTGGACGCCAGCATGTAGAGACAATGGGGGCACTTGCCCCCCTCCCTAAAATCCTAGAAAAAATTATAATACACACACACACACACACACACACACACACACACACACACACACACACACACACACACACACACACACACATATATATATATATATATATATATATATATATATCCGGCACTTTGCCCCTCCTTAACCCCTGAAAAATTTGTTTTATATATAAGTATATATATATACACATATATATATAATATCTATATATATAATATATATATATATATATCATAATATTATATAATATATATATATATGTATATATATAATAATATATATATATATATCGTATATATATATGTATATATATATATATATATATATATAGAGAGAGAGAGAGAGAGAGAGAGAGAGAGAGAGAGAGAGAGAGAGAGAGAGAGAGAGAGAGGTTTAGCTAATTTATAGTTCTATCCTAGCAGCGTCTCGTGTAGTCACAGGCAAGGCGTGACTACCGCGCGTTGTTAACGTCGACACCGACGTTAGAAATTCCTGACGCCCACGTAACGCGTCCTAACGCAAGGCTAGCAACGCTCGTGTAGTCCAAATTATTGGTTTTCCATTGAAAATCACGGGAAGATACCTCATTCTGTAAAAGACAGCGTCAGATGGCGTCAGCAACAAGACGCTTTTAGCGCTCGTGAATCCAGACCCTATGTAGACTCTATCCGCTGAAGTCTTGGATGTGGCATACCAGAGAATAAAGTCCAAAATCCCAGGCTTAGATTAATAACATAAGCAGGCTGAATAAATAGATACTGCATCAAGTATCCATTTATTATAAACCGAAAATCAGTTTGTAAAGTATTAGCCCCTCAAATCAAGTTTTTGTTACTGTCTCAAGTGTCAAGGAACATTTGTACTATAGTTATCTTTTCCTCTGTTTTATAATAAAGGGATTATATAACCCATTTATCTTTTCTAGTGTAGAGCGCATATATTCCTTTCATATAATGAAACTGGCGACTAATACATTCACCTCCTATACTGAATACTACCAGCCTTATTATAAAGCTGTGACAAATTATATTCCATAACATAGATCGAGTGACTCAAGAGATATTTGGCAAAATTTTATTTACCTTGACATTTACAAAGCGTTTTGCTGATATCTCCCGCCCCGCCGAAACCTCCTTTCTCTATCTCTGCATGTGTGCGTACATATATTTGTGATAATAAGTTAATAAGGAATAAAAATGATCGAAAATAATTATTCTTAGAACATTACTGCGTAGTTTCATTCCCTCTACGGCCGAACCAATTTCCTGTAAGTCTGGATATAAAGTCATTATATCATTATAACATTCACAGTCAACAGCTTCACTGCAATGGTTTAAATGATCGATGACGGGCAAGTTTTTGGGATACCCTTCAGTACATCAACAGTCGTGCCCAACAGGTTGAATGAAGCCCCACTTTACCCACATCGACTCTTCTTGGCAAAATACAAGGACCTTTGCAAAATCTCATGGTGCAAAAATAAGGACTCAAAAGACTTGAGAAACCTGAAACAAAGCCTCCAAGAGACAAAAGACAACGACAAAGGAAGACCAAAGTTACAATCAGTAAAAAATCACGAGACAATTTGAAAGACAATTTGAAAAGGAAATGGAAGGACATTCGTTGTAAAAAAAAAAAAAAAATCTGCTTCTCTGTCTTATAAATGGAGAAAATAGGTAAATGTGTTTTTTGGGAAATGGAAACAGAGAGAGAGAGAGAGAGAGAGAGAGAGAGAGAGAGAGAGAGAGAGAGAGAGAGAGAGAGAGAGAGCATAACTGCCAATATTAAACATAAACATTGGGACGCTCGGAAATAAAAAGAGGAGAGTATTATAAACAACAGTCAGCTACATGGATGAAATGGACAAGCCACTACGGAAAAAACAAAGAGAAACAAAAACAACAACAAAAACAGAGAAGCAGAAAGAGACAGCAACTTAAGCAACATCAAAATGACAGACAAAGATGCAATAAACAACAGATGTCATATTAAAACAACATCAGCATCAACTGTGGCATCAATGCCTCCCGCACAGAGAAGCAAAATCCACTAAACAAACCTATTACTATTACAGCACCCATATGCAAAACAAAATAAATAAAAAAGAACAAAACGAAACCATATGTGCTTCTTCTACGGTGCGTCTTTGCTTAATCGTTAAATGATGCATCACCAACATCACTTCAATTTTTACATCTTCAACATCATGGAACTTGGAACTATTTTTCAGCATACCACTATTACACTACTTAACTATACATATGAATTGCTTACTTAAAACTTTGGCTGGGGGTAATACGTAGTATGTTTAACTTTTTCGCCAGTTCTTTTAGATTCTTGAAGTTCAGTAGGGTAATCGATGTTTGGTCATCTGAAATATGTGGCTGCGAGTGAGAAAAGACTGAAAGTAGTACTTAAAGAAACTAGCACTAAAACACCGAACACCGAATCTAGTACTTAGCAGGAAGAGATTGAGGAGCTAGTTACTTTGCGAGATTGTCTCACCAATAACTTGTGACAGTTTCATTGCTGCTGGAGATTTCTACCTTTAAGTCACATGAAAACGCATCTTTTAATAACTACTGACAGTAATGCCTAGGTTGTTAGTTTGGCACTTTTCTTGTTTCCCATAGAGGTTACACAAATAAAGAACTAAAGTGTCATGAGCTTAGGCATAAAAATATATGGTGTTAAGCTAGGTTATTCTCAACCTAAAAAAATGTGCATCGTGTTTTATAAGAGCTGTCAAAATAATACTCTTTGTTTGTATGATGTTTTTACGTTGCATGGAACCAGTGGTTATTCAGCAACGGGACTATCGTCTTTACGTAACTTCTGAACCACGTCGAGAGTGAACTTCTATCACCAGAAATACACCTCAATGGAATGCCCGAGAATCGAACTCGCGGCCTCCGAGGTGGCAGGTTAAGACCATACCGATCACACCACCGAGTCAAAATAATATTGGGTAACTTGGTTTTTCAAAATTTTATTAAAGAACAGATGTGATAAGATTGAAACAAGATTGGCTAAGATCATAAATAATAATGCAATGAAAAATGTTTTTTCACTACTAGCTATATGAGACTGACGAAAATTCTGAAAAAATTAAAATCTTTAATCTTTATGTAGGGGTTTGTTCGTTATTATCATAAAAACACACGACTGATATGAAAATCAGTATAATAATAGAGATGCACCTTATATACTAAATGAGTGGGCGAACAGTAACCAAAAAATTACCATAATTTTCTGACTTATAAGAGTGGCTCCTTCTATCAGCCAGCTTTAGAATGAACTTCTGGTCACCTCTTCTTACATTTGGATTATAAGATTCACTGACTGAGTCTTTCTGCCTAATGACCAAACTTTGAATTTATCTCCCTACATGTTTTTTTTGCTGGATTCTCATAACTCTTCAGCTTCAAAAAGGTATACTTCCCTTATGATTAAGCCCAAAACCTCATTTCCTCTATAGGCAGAGTTAGGCAAGGAAAGACTCCCTGTAAAACGAAGGCCTATAAACGCTACTCTGAAACACCACACAGATAGGTAACCTAATGACTCACCAGAAACACTTGTAAGTATGCTCATTCCAAAGCTCTGAGAACGATTTCAAAATTACTAGCCTCCATCATCTCAGTTGCAATCTGTATGTATGTTTAATGGTTAGCTAATTCGAAGTTCTGGAATCTACTATCAATAACAACCTAATACACTCTTGACGAGCAAAAATAAAACTCAAGTCATCCTTTTGTAGAAAAAAAATTAAATAAAAACTCAATAACGTCTTCTCACAAATGGAATAAACCTTCGAATGTTCAAAACCACGCCACACATTTAAGTTATTTAAAATCTGAGCTGAAATTTAATGTGCTAAGATGCACTCAAAAGACACAAAGAATTATAAAATCTTTGGGAATAAATTCAATGTGCTAGGAGATTCGAAATCATAGTCTTAAAACCCCACTCGACCCTACCAAGCTAACAGTCTTGGGTCCTTCCGTAGAAAGTTAGAAACTACAAAATAGCCCTTGAAACCCTGTCAATAATCCGGAATCTTCGCCACAAAACAATGAAATGAACAAGATATGATTTAAGGAAAGGAACGAAGAAAGAATGTATAGAAAATCGCCGGTCATTAGCTAAAGTCGCGTTATCGCGGGTTGATCGTTAATTAATCAAATAGCCTTTGTGTTCCTTAATGGCATAATTAAAAGCCTCTGTCGATCCCGACTCCTGTAATAGACATCACCACTCAACGTACATCCCTCTCAACACCGCCCAACCAACGCCCTCCCCCCCCCCCCCCCCCCCCTCTCTCTCTCTCTCTCTCTCTCTCTCGTCTCTCTCTCTCTCGTCTCTCTCTCTCTCTCTCTCTCTCTCTCTCCGCGTGTGTGTGTGTGTAATGGCTTATACGAAGCCCCAAATGGAACCTTCTTCAACAGAGGTAATTAGCTCAGCCTATTCTATAGCCACTTCCGCCTTTACCGAGTCGCTCTTGATGGCGGAAATCGAGGTTATGAAATTATGTAGGTATGCTTTTTATGGAATTATGTAGGTATGCTTTTATGTGCCGTGCGCATTTCATTTTAGGAAACATCCTCTAAGATTTATTTGTGATTCCTCGTTACAAATGTTGTACGCTGTGTGTTGGCAACACTGTAATGGACACTCATTTACATGACAAATAGGGCGTAATGATACTCGCAGCTCATTAGGCAGGTAAAGATCAAACCTCACTACTGATGTAGCTACTTTGATCATGGAAACATATCTGTCCGGATACTCATAATACATAAAACATAGTCAACTATTTTGAAGTGAGACAAACATCTCAACGGCTACCATCGCACTATTCATACTCCAAGCTACCCTGAAAGCTCATCAGTAGCGTGCCGAACCCCCATACACACACTGAGAGCCATTCACTCTAGCCCGAACGTGGTCTCTGTCCTATGCTGGATGATTATCTCCTTTTGTAACACTTCTTCCAGGTCATCTATCCAGCCTTACCTAAGTCTTCCTCTCCTCCTTCCTCCTAAACTTTCCATTCTGTTATCACTACAATATTATCCTCTTCTTAGTCCAACACTCACATTGTTCTTTCCCTATCAGACCTTCTTTAATCTTTTTTATTCTCTCAGGATCTTATCATACACTATTTTTCAGTCTCCTGTAACATCTTTACACTTAAACAACAGATCAATTATTCCTCTTATGCATACCTACGAAACTGTCTTATCATCCAGATATAGCTTACAAATCAATCCAGCCACCCAATCACACAAACCCCACTTTACCAAAGCATCTCAATTGTCTTCATATCAACTCCAGGTGCCATTCCACTCGTCAGCCAGTTAATTAACCTCCTTATATCCACAGCAGCATTCCACAAACAGCTTTAAACTAACCCTTTCTAACCTCAGTTCGTCCTCATTTCTATCCTCTACATCAAATTACAAACTCCATTAATCCAGGAAGTCATTCATTTCAGACAGCATCTTTTATTCCCAGAGCCATTTGTTCATTAACCTTTCTGTATCCACCACCCTCCAGAAGAATGTTTTATACTTCTTAAGAGTTCTTTTTCACCTTCTCCACTCTGTCTGAACTCCTGCCGGGTGCCAGATGTGTATGTATATTTACATACACAAATGGTTATCTAGACGTATTTTTCATTACTTAGTCATTTTCGACTGTAAGTAGTCAATATACAAGTCAGCCCGAAGAAGGCTTGCACACAAGAATTTCTCAGGCAAAATTCCTTACACATTTTAATTTCATTGGAGCCTCATCCGTCTTTCTTTATCTACATTTTGCACACTCTTCCATGATGAAGTTTCAGCTCTGTTACATCCTCATGCATTAAAACCTGCCTCTTTTGACAATACTCTTCTTCTCGACACCTTATAGAAAGTGCCAATGCAAATGTATTACCTCTGCACTTTTTTTTTACAAGCTTCTCATTTTATCATTAGATCACCGCAATTTTGTAATCTAAATAAAAACTTTCCACACACGTCTTCTTTCAACAGATATGATCTTTGCAACACTGAATCTCACTTCAGTCTTTTCATCCTTTATTTTTGGTTAAAGAACTTAAAACTTTCTCTTGCTAGATATTCATCTGAGCATTCACATCTTCCTCTAAATTAATCAAATAAAAGACTGGCTTTTAACAATATTAAACACGTTATTCTTAACATGACTGCATCTATAAAAGACCACCTGTATTCTTTAAAAAAAATTGTGTATGGGTCGACTTGTTACTTTTCTTTGGTGTGTATACGTATCCGTTTTCGATTAATAAAACAATTTTACAATGTTTTTATCATTCCTTCTTGGCACTTAGAGCCTATCAATAATAACTCTCTCTCTCTCTCTCTCTCTCTCTCTCTCTCTCTCTCTCTCTCTACTCTGCTCTCTCTCCTCTCTCTCGCTCTCTCTTCGCTCTCTCTCTCTCTCTCCCGATCTCTCTCTCTATCTCTCTCTCTCTCTCTCTCTCTCTCTCTCTCTCTCTCTCTCTCTCTCTCACGTCTTTTATATTTCCAATTTACGTTCATCTATCAACGTTGACCAAGAAAGGCAAAAATGTTCACGGTGAGCTGAAGTTATTTTTTGTTTTATAATCGCCACCTGATTCCTGTTCAGCCAATGAGGTGCCGTGGCGAAGCTTCCCTTCAAAATCGGCCATCTGGGGGAGGGACGGAGACAATAGCTACCATAAAGAGATGCCTCGAAACCGAGGAAAGAAAATATGTCTTGGCAATGCGGGGAGAAAAACGTTTTGGCACGCGGGCCAAATACCAGCATGTGGCCTCAAAGTAATCGATCAAGAGCGAAGCCTTCAAATGAAGGCCTCTTCAAATGGGCTCCACCTCCAGCCAATCAGGAAAGCGGCTCAACAACGGTGCGAATTGACACCACCATATTCCTCTGGAAAAAAAATGACGATGCAGTAGTCTGTCTATATGAATATCTTATCCTGGCATATCCAGTGATAGAGTGGAGCGACTGTCTGACTATTTTCTGGTACAGAAAAGGTTTCTAATAGTCCAAGTTGTAATACTGTTACGAATGGAAACTCATCAACACCAACTGCACATGACATGAATTTGTTCCAAACCCAAAGAAAGAAAGGCATCGAGTCAAAGGTACTCAAGACCGATTTTCTCCATTAGAATTTAAATTAATGACTAAAATACAATACATCTTGGGAAAAATTCAGCAAGAACACGACGCCAATCAAATCGCAATTGTGGCAGATGAAATAATCGAGGAAAAATCATGCAACTAATACGTGAATTTCAATCTCTTCAACGAACGTATTTGCCTTCATCTTCTTTCACGAAGACGCCGAAGGGATGAACAACTAAATGCCTTATATAGCCAAGGCCAGATGGAAACAAGACAAAGAATGGTGAAGGCAAAAGTGGGCTTCAACCAAAATTAGATGGCATATCTGCCTATTGCTAGAGTCGTTAAAAGGCTGACTGAATTTATTCACAAACAACTATCCTTTTTTCTTTAAATGCATTTTGACAACAATTGTAGCATATCCACTTCAGCCAATATCAGGAAGTCTTCTCAGACTATTGAATGGTTAAAGGAAACGTAGATTAAGGGTATACAGAAATGCACTGGAAATAGGGCTGAAAAGGGTGCAAAATAGTTATTTCTGAGCGAAATACGAGTCAATACATTATCGTGTGATTGATATCCCTGATCGCCCACTTCATTGCTAAATCTACTGAAATGACAAACTGCTGACAAATCACACCTGTCACAACCTGAGGCCTATGAACATTCGTAGTCAAAGATTCGGGCTTAAACCAAAATTCTGATTCCATTAAGCAGTTCTTGACAATCCCAAATAAAGTAAAAAATAGTTTTAGGTACATTCAGGGTAAAAGTATTACACATTACTATTCCCACATTTCTAATGAGAAAAGTAATATAAACATTAGGTTCATACCATATAAATACCCAATGTTTAACTTTAGGTTATTATTATTATTGTTCCCATATCAATTCAAAAAATACTCATGAGTTTACTACTGTGCATAATATACGAGTTCATGCCTATAGTGGCACAATAATCGTTAAATACCCATCCTCAGGATTTTCTGTACAAGCTTCAGTTAGAAAATGCCGAGCACAGACTTTCGTATGCTACATACGGAAGGTAGAGAGATTTAACTGTTGGTGCATTTAATTTCACGTCAATGAAATCCATACAACTCATCGATTCTAAGATTCCAAGATCATCCGGGTATAATACCAGTGTGTCACGACACGACTTTCTCCGGGACGATAACTTTCCAAGGAAGAAAGAGAATCTCGTTGACAGATTCAACCTTCTTATCTGCATTTGGCCAGATTCCCAGTCTTTACGGTTACGTAACTCTCCAAAAGACTCCATAACTGAAATACGGATGTCTATTTGAAGGTTTATGTAAAAGTAAATTGGAAAGTGTCTGCTTTGAAGTCGAAATTCGAATGGATCGGTCCTTGAAGTTGACTTCTTTGGCAACTGTGAATTATCTAAATAAAATTCCATTCTGGATATCATAAAGACATCGCGTTCCCTTCTTGGGAGAAACTCTTCGGTCTTGCTGTTAACTTTTACTTTTACTTTGTTCCTACTACATTAGTCAACAGTCATTTCTTTATTATTACTAAAGAAAACAATAAAAACCATTTGCTTTCAATAGTGGTTTCAAAATATAACCTCAATAGCGGTTTCAAAATATAACCTAAGTTCTCCTCCACTCTGGTTTCGATCCGCTACAATCAGATAATTATCACGTACCTAATCACCACATTTAAGCATTCTCACCTATCTCATAAGACGAAAATGTTTCTTTTTTTAAATCTTCAGCTGAAAACCCTTAATGGACAGTCAAGACTACAAGCCCAAGAGGGTTCCAAAGGGAAAAACATCCTAGAGAGAGAGAGAGAGAGAGAGAGAGAGAGAGAGAGAGAGAGAGAGAGAGAGAGAGAGAGAGAGAGAGAGAGAGAGAATAATATATACCAGGAAAACTGATATATCCAAAATTCAGGAGACGATAACAGGGAGCAGTAAGCTCCTCGCTTAAATATTTGTAAATCAAAAGATTCCACAACTGCACTAGGTAAACGACTTCACATTTTAGTTGTAACTAACATAAAACTCCTCGCACTCTGAGTAGCGTTAAACCTGTTGCTAGAAAACGACACACACACACACACACACTACAACAGCAGCAGCAGCAGCAGCAGCAGCAGCAGCAGCAGCAGCAGCAATAGCAGCAAGCAGCAGCAGCAGCTAGGTCAGGTGAACAAGATTGCAGAGGATGTTTACCAATGAAGTATATTTTATGTAACAATTATCCTCACTTTACGTCTTCCACAAGTCAACATTAAGAGCTTGAAAATGAAAAAAAAAAAAAAAAAAAAAAAAATTCTTGACTCAAAACAACTCCATCCAAGAGTTTGATATGAGCAGCACTGGGAGACCACAGTGGAGTGTGAAGTGCCCAGACAAGGAGGAAGAAAACGAGCGAAAACACTGAGCTATAACAGATTCATCCCGAGACATTCTCAAAAGATTTACGGAAAATACAAACTTTTTTGAGGAAGAGAGGAAACAATACTACGTATATGACTCTAAAAAGACAATTTCCTACCAAACGTTACACTTATAATCTTAAAAGTCACTAAAACTTAAAACAGCACCATTTAAATGCAGCTCAGCTGTTAAATTTTCTACGGCATTTAGCGGCAATAAAGTGGAAAGTTTTAGGCCATTTCTCAGTCAAAATCACTGTTAAATTAGGAACTGTTACTCTGCGCTTTTACTGCAAAAATTTACTTGCAAATAACCGGCAAGTCTTCAGCTGCAATATTATAAAATAAAAAAATAAAAAATAGCAAAGGCAACCAAACAATGAAAAAACACTTTATTTGAAAAACATAAGGGGCTCGCCAACTGGATGAAAATAAATGCTGATGGGAGGGCTTCTGAAATTTACAGGTTCATGAAGGATCGATGCCTATACTCTCTTTTTTTTTCCATCTGTCCATCCGCCTGTGGTGTTTCTGTATGGTAACACTGCGTCCCGGGCTTTAGATAGTTACATCCAGCGTACATTCAACAATAATAATAATATCCTATTTCGAATATTAACGGTGTACTTCACATACAGTAAATTATTAAAACACTTTTCAGTTGCAAATGTACACCCAGATATCCTTTTATTTACCTAAAACTTACACATACCGTAACAATCTAAAGCCGGGGATGCAGATACCATACAAAAACACCACAGGCGGATGGACAGAAGAAAAAAAACAGAGTATAATAAAAGGAAAGCGAAGGGTCGATTGTTTGTATTGTTTGTTTATCTGTATGGTGTTTTTAAGTTGCATGGAACCAGTTGTTATTCAGCAACGGGACCAACGGCTTTACGCGACTTCCGAACCACGTCGAGAGTGAACTTCTATCATCAGAAATGCACATCTCTAACCCCTCAGTGGAATGCCCGATAATCGAACTCGCGGACACCGAGGTGGCAGGCCAAGACCATACCAATCACGCCACTGAGGCGCTAGCGAAGGGTCGAATCTGATGAAGAATGTCAAAGCATCGTTCATACTAAACTTATCTGCACCTTTTCACCCTCAAATTAAAAAAAAAATGAACTTCATTTCTAAATGTTGACTTACATATTACAGAAATTGAGCTTCTGTTTTAAAAAATTGAACTAAATATTTCAAAAAATTTACTTTTATATTAAATGAATTTAACTTCAAATAAAAAAAAATTTACTCTCTTATTTAAAAAAAATAACCTTCATATTAAAAAAAGTTGACTTTCATATTAAAGGAATTTACCTTTATATTAAAAAGGTTGACTTTCATATTAAAAAAGTTGACTTGTAAATTTAAAAACCTGAAGTTCAAATTAAAAATGTTGACCCTCCATTTAAAAAAGTTGGATTTCAAATAAGAAAAAATTGCTTTCAATTTAAGACAAATGAACTTCAATTTGAAAAAATTTAATTTCATCTAAATGTGTGTAACGGGAATTTCAAAATTCTTGGATCTCAAGAATTGCAAATTCTCGGTTCCAGAGTATTTCAAATTTTCGATTCCTGAGAATTAAAAATTCTCGAATCGAGAATTGCAATTTTCGATTCTCGATAATTTCAAAATTCTCGAATCTCGAGAATGGCAAATTCTCGATTCCCGAGATTGGCATATTCTCGAGAATCGAGAATACGCAATTCTCTGGAATGGATTTGTCATTCTCGAGTTTCGAGAAATTTGAAATGTGAGAATTTAAAATTCTCAAGAATCGAAAATATGAAATTACCTGGATACGAATTTGAAATTCTCGAGAATGAAGAATTTGCAATAACTCGGAAATCGAGAATTTACCATTCTCGAGATTCGAAAATTTTCAGTTCTCGAGAATCAAGAATTTGCAATTGTTGAGAATCAAGAATATGCAATTCTCGGGAAACGAGAATCTGTCATTCTCGAGATTCGAGATTTTGCAATACGCGAGAATCGAAACTTTAAATTCTCGAGATTCGAGAATTTTGAAATTCTCGTTACCAATATTCAGATGATATTACATTTTTTCAGATTGAATTTAATTTGTTTTAAATTGAAAGTAAATTTTCTACATTTAAAATCCAGCTTTTTTTATATTGAGGATCGGCATTTTTTATTTTAACTTCAAATTTTTAATTTGCAACTTACCATTTTTAAAATCAACTTAAATTTTTTTAATATGAGTCAATTTTTATTAGAAATTAAGTTCATTTTTTTTTATTTCAGGGTGAAAAGGTGTAGTAAGAGAAATCGACCCCCAAAAAACAAATATGCGTTCAGCAAAAACAGCGACCCCCACTGAGGACTACGGTGAAAAAGAGTAGGAAAAAAAAAAACACCATGGACCGAGCCTAATTTAACTCCTGTTGTCCTCTCCTCCATGATCACTACCTTTGATAAATATTTTAATTGACTTCAGTAAAAAGCCAAACACCTCGATGAAACTGCAGGTTCGTCCGAGATTTATGAAGCAAAATCAAAATCAAATCGAAATCCATCAAGTCCTCATTTCTAACACAATCATCTAGAGGTAGAACCGCGTGGTACCAGGCGTTAACAGGAATCCTCCCTTCACAGAAAACGGGAGCTCTGTCTGTCTATTCATTATCAGGAATGGCATAACAACAGCAACGCTCGTCAACGCCAAAAAGTGATTTGTTATACAAAAGCTCAACAAGCACTTACACGTCGCAATACTGGACAATATTCCATTCTATCGCACACAATGAAGCTTTCGTGTGATTACAAAAGTCCGGTTCCGAAATTTTGCAAAAACAAGGTACGGCAGCATTTCCCGTTCTCATCATTTTCAACAATTTTATTCCGCGTAAAATCATGTCGAAACGTTTCATAATCCCTGGTCAGAACTTGCACAACGATGTTTGAACAAAAAATTATATTTCATATTCTTGTATCGCTAGAACCCAGAATTTAGCAACAGTTATTTAATAACACTTACGGGTTAATCGCATTTCATACATGAGATGAATTTTTTAAGAGGATAAAAGCTGCTTTGTCGTATTCCGCATAATATGACTGGAATTTGCTTTGTTCTATACACCCTTAAATGCAGTTTTCCAGTTTACAATGCTTCGTTGGTAATATTTTCAAGAAGAATTTTACGATTTGGCTTTCAATGGTGATATAAATATATGAGAATCTTTAGTGTGGCCATTAAGCAGGAACAGGAATCACTTTCAACTAAACAAACCTGTTCCAACGGAGCTTAATCGTCCGACTGCCTTTGCTGGATGAGGCCCTGTCCTTTGGATGAGTCTCCACCTGAAAGAATGTTAAGGATGATATTAATTGGTTAATCGTTGGTGAATCTGACTTTGCCGGAATAAAGCTGAAATAGCAACAACCAACAAAAAGTTGGATAAATAAAAAAATAAGAGGAATGAATATCCATAGACTTTTAAACTGAATGTCTAAACAAATTCACTGTCCCACAAACCACATCTGAAATGCATGCAATTAATGAAAAGTGGAAAAAAAATATATGTATAGCAATCTACTGGAAAAGCACTGGCATATGAGGAACAAGACGGAAACCTAGGATATCTGATGACACCTGAAATGTAAGACAAGTGCAGAAAGTTTTCAGGGGAATGAAGGACACAAGTAGAATACATTAAATACTTAGTCTACATAATGGTTAGGCTATATGAAATGAAAGACTTTTGAAGAGATTGAGAAACCAACACATAAATGTCAGGATCACAGTCTGGCAAAAAGATGACAAGAGTGGTAGGGCCCAAGAAGGGTTGCACGTGTTGGAAGGTAGCTATACTGTATCTTGTAGTAAGAGTACAGCACTGCCTTCTGCCTTCTCCCTTTATTAAACCGATGGGGATTCAGCCCCTTGCAAGTCATGCCTCAGTACACATCCCTCACGGTACCAGCGTACTGGCGTATTGATGCTTTTTTTTATGCTGAATACAGTCACCCTCCTTGTTATGATAATTGGTTTGGTGTCCATTTAAAGTTGACCAGTTCTAATATATCATAAAGCCAAATAACTGTACTGTTTTATTTACTAAAAAATTCACCAAAAATATAAAAGTAAATACCTTACCGATCTCTGCACAGTCAAAGTATAGGATAAATTGCTTTTCAATTTATATTCAATTTATTACTGTCTGTTCCGAGAAAAGTGCAATAAAAGCCATTCACAAACAAAAAACCTATAGCCTGAGAAATTTCTGGTGCGAAGAGAGGCTATAAGTTACTGTGCTCTGAAAAAAAACAATAAAGATACAAATACGCAATAAAAAAAAATGCCTCTCTACTGATATCAAAATTCATCACTAATTATGCCAGCTGTTCGGCAAGAAAATGCAATACAAGCTTGAAGGGGAACTTCTGGTTGCATTTTAGCAGTTCCCTATGTAGTATTATTCCATTTAAGTACCCATGGTGGAAATTTTCTTTATGAAAGGGGCGTTTTCTTATTTTTTTACTACCAATTTTCCATTGCACCATGGGCACAGCCATCTATGTGTGGCTCATCTGTTATGCATGACGTCATGTCGCAATAGGCTCAGATAGGCAGAGCTATTCCGCCAGGCGTGGTCTGTTCAGAGGGAAATTAAGTTCCCAAAACATATATAAATTTCATAGCCATACCTAATAACCTGCTGCTAATGTCATATTTTAAATCTGTTGTTAAGAAATGGTCCGAACAGACAACGGTTTGCGTCGTAGGTCGAAATGTTTTGATGTTGATATCCTCCCTTCGAAGAGCCATCAGCCAGCGACTTGATTTCACACTATTTGACGGAATCCTGTGGAATGATATTCCTTTTGGACACTTGGCAGAAGTATTAGCACAAGTTGGCATAATTGACGCTATGACAATTGACCTAAAACACGAGGACAATACAGAGGACGAATACAAAACAATACGCATGTTTTGCTGCGCTTGTTATTATAAGGCGACCGCGACACTATGTCATTGGTACTAATCCGCCAGATGGCAACATAGTCGAATCCTGGATAAATGGCGCTCTCAACTGAAGTACCTCGGCGCTAATTTGAAATTAAATTTTTAAAAAATGGGATTACGTACAGATTTGAGCAATGGATCATTTTTTAGCTTATTAAAAGTTCCGTTTGACAAAATTTAATGGCTATTAACCAGAAATTTCACTTTAAAAAAACAGAAAGAGAGAAACAAAATTCATATATATATATATAATATATATATATATATATATATATATATATATATATATATATATATATATATATATATATATATATATATACTATATACATATATACTATATATATATATATATATATATATATATATACTATATATATATATATATATATATATATATATATATATATATATATATATATATATATAGTTTATGTATATGTATTAGCTCCCCAGGAAAACTCTGAATAATGACCAATTCACTTTCTCTCTCTTTCTC
>NC_061102.1:31967859-32062859 GCF_015104395.2 Macrobrachium nipponense | reverse complement strand
ATTTCCTTCTAGTGCATGGAGTTCACTAACCCTCTTTGCGGAAGCCAATGCCATGAGAAAAATTGTCTTCCTCGTGAGGTCTCTAAACGAGGCAGACTGAGGCGGTTCGAACTTAGTGGACCTCAGGTAACGTAGCACTACATCCAGATTCCAACTCGGAATCCCTGGCGAAACCTTCTTGGATGTTTCAAAAGATTTTATTAGATCATGAAGGTCCTTATCTTCTGAAACGTTTAAGTTTCTGTGCCTAAACACTGCAGACAGCATGCTACGATAGCCTTTAATGGTTGATACCGCCAATCCACTTTCTTCCCTAAGGAAAAGTAAGAAGTCTGCTATTTGGGTCACAGAGGTACTGGAAGAGGAAAAGTGATGGTTCCTACACCATCGCCGAAAGACGTCCCACTTCGATTGGTAGACTCTAAGGGTAGAAGGCCTTCTTGCTGCTGCGATAGCCGTTGCAACTCTTGCAGAAAAGCCTCTCGTTCTGACCAAACTTTTGACAGTCTGAAGCCAGTCAGATCTAGAGCGGGGAGGTTTTTGTGATACCTCTCGAAGTGGGGTTGTCTGAGCAGATCGATCCTCTGTGGTAATGTTCTCGGAAGATCTACTAACCATTCCAGTACCTCTGTGAACCATACTTGTGCGGGCCAGAACGGGGCTACCAGCGTCATCCTTGCTGCCTCCGATTCTGCAAATTTCTTTAGTCTCTCTCCCAGTATCTTGAATGGAGGAAAAGCATACATGTCTAGACCCTTCCAATCTAGTAGAAAAGCGTCTATCAACACTGCCCTCGGGTCCGATATCGGAGAGCAGTAGTTGGCTATCCTCGCATTCTTGGCTGTGGCGAAGAGGTCTATATGAGGCTTGCCCCAAAGCTTCCACAGGTCCTGGCAAACATCCTCGTGAAGAGTCCACTCTGCAGGCAGGACTTGATCTTTCCTGCTTAGGAGGTCTGCTCTGACGTTCTTTTCTCCCTGTACGAACCTGGTAAGGAGACAAATCTTCCTTTCCTCTGCCCACAGCAGAAGTTCTTATGCTGTCTCGTACAGGGAGAAAGAGTGAGTCCCCCCCTGCTTCCTGATGTAAGCCAGGGCCGTGGTGTTGTCCGAGTTGATCTGTACTGCTGAAGCTAGGACGTGGGGTTCGAAAGCTTTCAAAGCTAGCCAAACAGCCATCAGCTCCTTTTTGTTGATGTGCCAGGTCACCTGTTCCTTCTTCCAGGTGCCTGACACTTCTCTTGAGCCGAGCGTTGCTCCCCAACCTGTTTCCGAGGCGTCGGAATACAACACTTGGTTGGGGTTCGGAATGTGAAGGGACATCCCTTCTGCAAACCTGAGAGGGTTGGCCCACCAAGAGAGGTCCTTCTTGATTTCCCTCGAGATCTCGAAGGAGAACTCTAGGTTTTGCGAACGACACCTCCAGTTTCGATGTAGAAAGAACTGGAGAGGTCTGAGGTGCAACCTTCCTAGAGAAAGGAATTGCTCCAACGAGGAGAGTGTCCCCAACAAACTCATCCACTCCCTCGCTGTGCATACGTCTTTCTCTAGGAAGGCTTTGACTTTCTCTGACCCTCGGGCTATCCTTTCTGGAGACGGAAAAGCCCGAAAATCCAGAGAAACCATCCGAATCCCCAGATAGATACGATCTTGACTGGGGATCAACTGAGACTTTTGAAAGTTCACCAAAAGTCCCAGAGAACTTGCCATGAAAAGGGTCTTTTGTAGGTCCTCCAAACATCTTTTCTGCGACTTGGCTCTGATTAGCCAGTCGTCCAAGTAAAGGGACACTCTGACTCCCTCCAAGTGTAGCCATCTTGCTACATTTTTCATTAGGCCTGTGAAGACCTGAGGGGCTGTTGAAAGGCCGAAGCACAAGGCCCTGAACTGGAATATCCTTCCTCCCATCATGAACCTGAGGTATTTCCTTGAAGAAGGATGGATAGGCACATGGAAGTAAGCGTCCTGAAGATCTAGGGACACCATCCAATCCCCTGGACGAAGGGCCGCCAACACTGAGGATGTCGTCTCCATGGCGAACTTCCTCTTTTCTACAAAGAAATTCAGGGCGCTTACATCCAGAACCGGTCTCCATCCTCCTGAGGCTTTTGGAACTAGAAAAAGGCGGTTGTAAAAGCCCGCTGAGCAAGGGTCGCTCACTAGCTCTATAGCCTCTTTCTCGAACATTTGTTCCACTGCTTGTGTTAAAGCAAGGCTCATGATGGGATCCCTGTACCTGGCCACCAACTCCCTCGGAGTCGTCGTCAACGGTGGTCTTTCCGTAAAGGGAATCAGGTATCCTTTCCGGATAATCGAGAGGGACCAGTTGTCCGCTCCTCTCTTTGCCCAGGCTTCCGCGAATCTTAGAAGCCTGGCACCTACTGGTGTTTGGAGGACTACTTCCCTACTTCTTAGCTCTGGAAAGAGCGTGAGAAGGATCTACCTCTCTTGAAAGGTCTATTACCTCTCGAGGTAGAGGCTCTAGAAGGAGGGCCCCCTCGAAAGGGCTCCTGTCTAGCTGGAGTCTCCTTCTTCGTCTTCGTCTGGAAGGAGGTCCTAGGCTTCCGTGCCGACTGCGCGAGCATGTCCTGAGTCGCCTTCGCAGAGATAGATCCTGAGATGTCCTGGATTATCTTCTTCGGAAATAGCAGAGGCGAGAGCTGCGAATACAGAAGCAAGGCTCTTTGGGCATGCGATACAGACTTTGTCAGAAAAGAGCAGAAGACTGATCTCTTCTTAAGGATCCCTGCTCCAAACAGGGAGGCTATTTCGCTCGATCCATCTCTAACTGCTTTATCAATGCACGTTAGAACACTGTTGAGATCTTCTGGCGAAATAGCATCCGGGTTCTGAGTCTTCTTAGCCAAGACCCCCAAAGACCAGTCAAGGACATTCCCTTCAACAGGTGGTCAAGCTCGTTCATAGCCCAGGTAGTCTTAGCAGACAAAAGAGCCGAGCGTCGTGCTGCATCCACCAGTGAAGAGAAGTCCGC
Organism: Macrobrachium nipponense; assembly: GCF_015104395.2. Lineage (NCBI taxonomy): Eukaryota > Metazoa > Arthropoda > Malacostraca > Decapoda > Palaemonidae > Macrobrachium > Macrobrachium nipponense. The sequence goes on along the minus strand of NC_061102.1, from coordinate 32,059,868 downwards.
ATCCGCCGATGAAGGAAGACCCAGGCCTAGGGGTTCTCCAGACTCGTACCAAAACCCTAGTCTGCCCGTAAGCTTGGAAGGAGGGAAAGAAAACACAGTCTTCCCTTTCTCCTCCTTAGAAAGCAGCCAATCACCAAAACCTCTCAAAGCTTTCTTCATTGAGATGGTTGGCTTCATCCTCACACAAGAGGAAACTTTCGTCTTCTTCGAAGTCGAGAATAAAGAGAGAGGAGACGGAGGAGCGACGGGAGTAAGGGAGTCTCCAAACTCTTGAAGAAGGAGATCTGTAAGGATCTTATAGGACGAAACTGAAGAGTCCTTCACCAAATCCTCTTCTGAAGGTTCAACTTCATCCACTGAAGAACCCTCCGCTTCTTTACGAGGGCAGTTAGACTTCTCTAAAGAAGTGCGTCTGTCTAGAGAGTGTCTAGTAGCAGTCTGGCGCCTATCAGGGGAAGCCAAAGCTTCTGGAGAGCTCCTCTCGAATGAGTCCTTCCTACTCTGATGAGTGCGTACTCTTTGATCCTTAAGACTACTCCTAGAATCCCGGGCTTCCAAAGGGGAGCGCCTGCTAGGAGAGGAGAGCCTACTATGCTCAAGGCGCTTAACAAGATCCATGCGCCTGTCCAAAGGAGAGCGGCTGCCAGGCGAGCTGTGCCTACCATGAGGCGAACGCCTACTAGGCTCTTGGCGCCTACTTACAGGAGAGCGAAGCCCTGGAGAAGGTCGCCTACTAGGTGACCGGCGTCTACCCTGCTCCACAAACTTCGATCTAGACTTGTGTGTCTCTTCAAAAGGTAGTCTCCCAGAAGAGACATATCTTTCAGGCTCTACACGCCTGTCCCGAACAGAGCGGCTAATAGGAGAGCCGCGCCTATCAGGAGAAAAGCGCCTATCTTCCGCACCGCGCTTGGGAGCGGGAGAGCGTCTACTTGGGGAGTAGCGCCTACTAGGCTCAAGGCGCCTAACAAAAGGCGAGATCCTGTCTCTTGACGAATCCATTAAAGAGTAGGCTCTCTTATCCGGAGAATGAAGGATCTTCGGAAAGGAGCGAGAAGACGAGGCTGTACGCCTGTCTTTAGACGAGCGCCTACTAGGCGCTAGATCCCTTTCTACTGGAGAAATGTAGTCACCAGGAGAAAGCTTCTTGGGCGATTGACGCCTGGAAGACGACAAGCGTCTGCCGAGGGAAGAGCGCCTCCTTCCATCCGCTGATACAGGAGAGAGAACTGACTCTGACTGAAAAGGTAACACAGGCGAAGGAATCCTAGACTTCTTGACAGGGAGAGAGACGTCTTTCCGACGCGTTCCGCCTGCCAAGGAGCCCGCCAGCGCCGAAATCTGCGCTTGCAGCCCCGCAAGAATTCGAGCTGGAGATCTTGCAAAATCCTCCACCGGAGAAGAGGCTCGAAGCCTACTATGAGGCGAGAACTCCTGCTCCCTCCTGGGTTTCTTGATCTCTACTTCCGGCTCTTCTGGAAAAACTTCCGGGCTGGAAAGAAAGGCGCCAAGAGCCTTCCAGGCTCTCTTCAGCGGTCGCGAAGAATCCGAGGCGCTCCATCCTCTTCTAGGCGAAGGTGAGGAAGAAGAAGAGAAGCATTGGCGCAATACCTCCTTCTTCGCGCGAACAAGGGCAGCCTGGGTACGAACATCAGGATCTACCGAGGGGACGCCTGATCGGTGGGAGTTCTCCCTACCCTTCCTGCGGCTGTTGACTTTCCTCCTCCACTGGGACTGGGAGTCTGGAAGAGGTCTAGGCCTGGAAGCATTAAGGAGCCGATCAGACGCACCCTCCACTGCACTGGGGTCACTGCACAATTCACCTTCACTACTCTTACCTTGCAACGAACGAATCTTCTTTTCCATGCTAAGGATCGTGGCTCTCATGGTTGCCACTTCCGTAGTCGTATCCTTAGGTTCGATGCAGGGCGCATGAGCTGAAACTGGAGAAGGTTCTAATGCTACAACAGGATTTTCTTCTACCTCGCTAATACGAGACTTACTAGAACTTCTAGACGAAGCCTTTCTCACCCTGTCTTTCTCTAACTTCCTCAAGTAGGAAGAAAGAGCCTTCCATTCACCCTCATCCAACTTCTCACACTCATTACACGGGTTAACAAAAGAACATTCTTTCCCTCTACATTTAAAGCAAACTGTGTGAGGATCTACCGTAGCTTTCGGTAGTCTCACCTTGCATTCATCCATAGAGCACACCCTAAACATAGAAGATTTCTTAACCTCTAAATCAGACATCTTGAAATCAAAGAAAAATCCAAATCAATATCCAAAAACAATCCACAAATGCGTATGCCAAGCCAACAAGATCAGGTACTTCACCGAAAGTCAGTCCAAATAAATCCACGGCAACGAGAATCGAATAAAGCTGTCAGGAGGTAACAACCACAGGTGTAGTCGTCACCGGCGACAGAAAAATTCTGGCTGGAAAGGGAGATTGGTTCTTACAGCCGCCACCCAGCGGCGGGTAAGGTAGATCACCTGACCTACCTGTCGCGTGTGCCGCGAGTTTTGAATTCTGTCGTGACGTCAGAGACGTAAAGCTAAGTATATATCTGACAGGAAAGTTCATGTACAAAAACGTGCTTCGTGATGGCATGTGAGGGCTATTCCCCCACTTAACTTTATTCCCCCTCCCCACCTCATAACCACAAGTTAACTACCTAGTTATCATATTCAACAAATTTTTCCTGCTCCCTCAGAAGGGTAGTCCTACATAAAGGGCACAAGGCTGTTTCTATAAAAACATATCAGTATTCAAAATTCACATAGTTCTGTTGAATGCACATTAATGCTATTTCCTCATAAAGTTGAAATATCATAAACCAAACCATCATAACTGCTCAAAATAACCATTCACACTCCAAACAAGTAAAGGCAAGCGATGAGTGGTCACATGCAATATAATGCACAAACATTGAAAGACTTGGATGAACCAGGAAAGCACAGAATGTCTAAATAATCATATGCTTGCAGCTCACCAAAATACTAATACTCGGCAATATCGTAATACGTACACTGACCTTTCATGCATGAACCCCCTGCATGTGAATGAACTGGGGATCATACACACATCCATAAATTCTCAAGGCACTGCCCAAATGTCTGCATAATCATGTGCAAATAGAGTGCCACTATAATAGCATATAGTTATGAGGTGACCCTCTGTGCATGACTCTCTGTTGTACAAAACAATCCTGGGATTTTTGTGCATATAGTTAAACCATCCAAAAATGGTTCACATAATCATGCGTAAATAAGTCAACACAATACCCTACAATATTGCATACACAGTCTGGGATCATACATACATGCACTGAACAAACATGTAGCTCCAGCTTTTCTTTGCACACCACAGCAGACGTATGAACAACATAAGAGTCCAGGACAATCCTTAAGTTTCAGAAGGACAAAGGAAGACTGGTTCATGAACATGATCCGGGAATCTAGTGTCAGCCCACCCTACAATTGTCCCACATGCACGTTAGCAAATGCTGTTACCAATCCTGATTGAAGGAAGGTAGGTACTTGCTCAAGGTCCGACAGAACACTTTGTGAGAAGACTTCCAACACCTCTACTTCTTCTTCCAGTGGAAGGACGAAGAAGCAGAAGATAAGGAGGAAGCAGTTGGGCATTTGTGTTTCTTTATCTTGCTCCATCCAAGAATCTTCCTCTCCTCTTGCAGACAGCAACTGGTGTTGGCGTAAGGCTTTCGAACACTCATTTGCTTATGGCCTTCACACCTTTCACCGCTCACTTTTCTCATTGAAATCCATGATGAATAAAGATTAGGCAACACCCAACAGGCAGTAAAAAGAAAAAAATGTTAAACTTAGACAGTCAGTAAGAATACTGCAAAATGTTTGAACAAACCAAGGCTAAAGAAAAAGTGTCACCCACCCACCACTAAATAATATAAATAATAAATTAAATTAACCATACTGTGGTATTGTTTTACTTTTATACTGGTAGTACTAATCCATACTTGAGTGTTGATGTTGATTCATAAGTCTCCTTAATACACTTAATAAGAAAATCACACTAAAATCTACCTCAATTCACTGTTACTGTGATATTTACCAGCAAATGTTACCTACATGGACTTTTTTGTAAGTTTTTCATTGTGTTTCCAAGGGCCATACAAGGGTTTTCTGAGAGAGAGAGAGAGAGAGAGAGAGAGAGAGAGAGAGAGAGAGAGAGAGAGAGAGAGAGAGAGAAATACTAGATACATATATATAGGTACTTACACTCCCATGGTACTTCTGCAGGTTCTGGTATATTAAGCTAGGTGGGGGTACAGGGGAAACAACGCCACCCAGCTAGGTATGGACTGAGTGCTCTTGTTTAGATGTAGCTATGTTATGTTGCATTCCTGTTTATTTTAATTAACAGAGCTTAGGTTAGATGGGAGGGAGGTCCAGGGGTCTGAATCCCCTGTTCAGATAAGACCAAGAGTCTTAGGCTAGGTTAGGTCATAGTACAGCAATGTATTTCACTCATTGTATTTTTCTTCACCCAAAAACTTACTTTCCCAATCTGGTCCCTTGTAAATGTTTTAATTGTAAGATATACAAGGGGGTCCAATATTTCTAAAATTACTCATTTTCCAACAAAATGAATGACAGACAATGAGAACATCCATTCAAACATAGGAAAAGTACATTTGCAACTCCAGAACTCAATTAATTATGGGTTAGAGTAAAAATTCACCTGCCTTGTTACCACAATTTAACTGCCATTCCAAAGGAATACCTCTAAAAATGATATTGTTATTATACAATAAAGTTTCATACATACTTACCTGGCAGATATATACATAGCTAAGACTCCGTCGTCCCCGACAGAAATTCAAATTTCGCGCCACTCGCTACAGGTAGGTCAGGTGATCTACCTGCCTGCCCTGGGCGGCAGTACTAGGAACCATCCCCGTTTTCTATCATATTTTCTCTCTTCCACCTGTCTCCTGCGGGGAGGCTGGGTGGGCCTTTAATTGTATATATCTGCCAGGTAAGTATGTATGAAACTTTATTGTATAATAACAATATCATTTTCATACAATCAACTTACCTGTCAGATATATACATAGCTGATTGGCACCCTTCGGTGGAGGGTAAGAGACAGCTACTATATGGAATAGACAGGTAAACAACATATGTTGTAGGTATAAATAAAACCTTGGTTCCTACCTGATAGGTGGTAGACTTCGTGGGTGTTTGCCCAGTAGTCTGCATCACCTCAAGAAACTTTAGCGAGATATATGATCTATGGCCAAGAGTTCTTGTGGGTCTGCCGAAGGGGTCTTATCCGCTTACTCGGCAGAGCCTGAAAGGACTTTGTCAATGGGTGCTGATCCACTTATATGACAATACACCTTATGAAGGAGCACACAACCAATCCCGACCACCTGATCCTAACCATATGTTACTAAGGATTGTTCCGAGTTATCCCCGAACTCGTCACAACAACCGTAACTCAAAACCACTACGCACACATACATAATTTTCAAAAAAAAATTATACTCATCTAATTGGACATGACAAGATTCTCTTACTGAACAACATAGACGGCCGCCCGTGCTAAACCAAGTCCTCCATTGTTCGAAGAGACTCCAGACCATATCCAAAAAGAAGAAAAGTATATACATTTAAGGATTGGTGTCGGCTCCCGTACCCAGAATCGTATCCGCCGATACGAAAGGACCTAGAGAAAAACACTTCTCATGTGTCACACGAACGTCTTTCAAGTAATGAGATGCAAATACTGAGTTGCATCTCCAAAATGTCGTATCTATGATGTTTTTAAGCGACATATTCTTATGAAACGAGAGAGACGTCGCTACAGCTCTCACTTCATGAGCTTTTACTCTCAACAGTTGTAACTGTTCGTCAGGACAGACCTTATGAGCGTCTGTAATGACGTTTCTTACAAAGAATGCCAGCGCATTCTTGGACATCAGTCTTGTGGGGTCTTTTACCGCGCACCAAAGACCTTGTCTAGAGCCTCCCATCTGATGCTTTCTCTGAAGGTAGAACTTCAGAGCTCTAACAGGGCATAGAGACCTCTCTGCTTCTCTGCCTACGAGACTCGACATGCCTTTGACTTCGAATGACTTAGGCCAGGGATTCGTGGGATTCTCGTTTTTTCGCTAAAAACAGGTCTTAAACGAGCAAATAGCTGAGTCTCCCTTGAATCCTACTTTATCCTGCAGAGCATGTAATTCACTAATTCTCTTTGCCGTAGCTAAAGATAATAGGAATAGGCATTTTCTGGTGATGTCTCTAAACGATGCCAGATGAGGAGGTTCGAATCTTTCCGATGACAGAAACTTGAGGACTACGTCTAGGTTCCAGTTCGGAGGTACTGGTTCCTTAGACTTTGAAGTCTCAAAAGACCTTATGAGATCGTGGAGATCTTTATTATCTGCCAGATCCAATCCTCTATTCCTGAATACAGCCGAGAGCATACTTCTGTATCCCTTTATTGTGGATACGGCTAGATGAGATTTTTCTCTCAGGAATAGCAGGAAATCAGCAATCTCCGCTATAGAGGTAGTGGAGGAGGACAACTTCTTGGATCTACACCACCTTCTAAATACCTCCCACTTCGATTGGTATACTTTCGTAGTGGAGGTTCTGCGTGCTCTCGCGATCGCGCTTGCCACTTCGCGAGAAAAGCCTCTCGCTCTGACAAGTCTTTCGATAGTCGAAAGGCAGTCAGAGCGAGAGCGGGGAGGTTTTGATGGTACCTCTTGAAGTGTGGTTGTCTGAGAAGATCCGTCCTTCTTGGTAGGGATCTTGGAAAGTCTACGATCCACTCTACCACCTCTGTGAACCAATCCTGGGCCGGCCAAAAGGGGGCTATTAACGTCATCCTCGTCTTCTTTGACGCCACAAACTTTTTCATTACTAATCCCAGGATTTTGAATGGGGGAAAAGCATATACGTCTACTCGAGACCAATTTAGCAGGAAGGCGTCTACCAAAAGTGCTCTTGGATCTTCCACGACCGAGCAAAAGACTGGCAGCCTTTTGGAAATGAATGTTGCGAAGAGATCCATATGAGAAGTCCCCACAGTGACCAGAGATCTAGACACACTTCCTCGTGTAGGGTCCACTCTGTATGAAGGACCTGGTTCCTCCTGCTGAGTCTGTCCGCCCTCACATTCTTTACTCCCTGTACGAACCTTGTCAGCAGGGAGATGTTCCTGTGAGACGTCCAAAGCAATAGGTCTCTCGTCAGTTCGTAAAGGAACGAGGAGTGAGTCCCTCCCTGTTTCCGAATGTAGGCAAGTGCGGTGGTGTTGTCCACGTTTACTTGCACTACTTTGTTTGACACCAGAGGTTCTAGACTCTTCAAAGCCAGATGCACGGCGAAGAGCTCTTTGCAGTTTATGTGCCAAGTCACCTGTGCTGGTTCCCAGGTGCCTGACACCTCTTCTGAGCCTAATGTCGCTCCCCAACCTTTCTCCGACGCGTCGGAGTACAACACTAGGTCTGGGTTCTGTGTTTTTAGAGAGATCCCTTTGTTCTCTTCCAGAGGGGGCAACCACCACTCCAGGTGCGATTTTATCTCCACTGGAATGGGAAAAACGTCCGAAAGTTGTCCGGTTTTCCAGCTCCAAGACTTCTTGAGGAAGAATTGAAGCGGACGTAAATGAAGTCTTCCTAGTGGGAAGAACTGTTCGAGCGAGGAAAGGGTCCCTAGAAGGCTCAACCATTCCCTCGCCGACGTATGTTCCTTCCCTAAGAAGAGAGAGACTATCCGCAAACCTTTTGCGATTCTCTCTTGCGAAGGAAATACTCGAAAACCCCGAGAATCCATCCGAATCCCCAGATAGACTAGGTCCTGTCTGGGGGTCAGCTGAGACTTCTCGAGGTTCACGAGCAATCCCAACGCTTTGATCAAATCTAGAGTTAACTTTAGGTCCTCCAAGCACTGTCTCTCTGATCTGGCCCTGATGAGCCAGTCGTCCAGATACAGAGATATATTTACTCCTTTGAGGTGAAGAAACCTCGCCACATTCTTCATCAGGCTTGTGAAGACCTGAGGAGCTGTGGACAGGCCGAAACACAAGGCTCTGAACTGAAAGATCCTTCCCCCCGTCATGAAACGGAGGTACTTCTTCGATGAAGGGTGGATCGGGACGTGAAAGTAGGCGTCCTGGAGATCTAGACACACCATCCAATCTCCTTTTCGTAATGACGCTAGGACTGAAGCAGAAGTCTCCATGGAGAACTTCTCCTTCTGAACAAATTTGTTCAGAGAGCTGACGTCCAGTACTGGTCTCCAGCCTCCCGAGGCTTTCGCAACCAGAAAAAGGCGATTGTAAAACCCCGGGGAGTTTTGATCCAGTACTAGTTCTATCGCTCTCTTGTCCCACATTTGTTCCACCATCGAGTACAGGATCCTTGTACTTGGCTGATAGTTCCCTTGGTATTGACGTTAGGGGAGGAGTGTTCAGGAAAGGGATACGATATCCCTTCCTTATGATAGCCAATGAAGACGCGTCTGTGTTTATCAGTGTCCAGGCTTCCACAAATCCCAGGAGCCTGGCACCTACTGGTGCTTGGAGGAGAGAATCTTCATTTTCCCTTTTTAAAGGGACGAAAGGCAGACCTACCTCTCTTCTCCGGAGCCTTCCTTCTTGCGGGAGGTCTGGAGGTCGGACCACCTCGAAAGGGCTGAACAGATGTACTAGGTCCTTTCTTGTCAGATGCAGAAACAGGTTTCTTCTTCCTTGCTGACTGCGTCAGAAGATCCTGAGTCGCCTTCTCAGTTAAAGAATGCGCAATGTCCTTCACTAACTGAGAAGGGAACAAAAAGTCAGATAGAGGCGAATACAGTAGAGCTGCCCTCTGAGCGTGTGAGACTGCCTTGGTTAAGAAGGCGCCATATACAGTCCTTTTCTTTAGAAGACCTGCTCCAAATAATGAGGAGATTTCAAAAGATCCATCCTGTACCGCTTTGTCAATACAAGACAATATGCATAACAGGGCTTCAGGTTCGATTCCTTCCGAATCATGGGCTTTCTTGGACATCACCCCAAGGGACCAATCTAAGAAGTTGAAGACTTCCAATACATGAAAGAGTCCTTGAGGAGATGGTCCAGTTCAGAAATTCCCCACGTAATTCGTGCCGAATTGAGACCTTGTCGACGTGAAGCGTCAACTAAGGTCGAAAAATCTGCTTCCGATGTAGAAGGGAGAGCAATACCCATATTCTCTCCCGTCTGATACCAAATGCCTCTTTTCCCAGCTAATCTTGCTGGAGGCATGCAGAAGACTGTTCTCACTAAGTCTTTCTTAGACTTCATCCATGAGTCTAAGGATTGTAAGGCCCTCTTCATCGAAATGGTGGGCTTCATTTTGAGAAAAGACGAAGGCTTCTTCGTCTTAGCACTCGAAAAGAGAGCGCGCGGAGAAGGAGGAGCGGCAGGAGTCAACTCGTCTCCATACTCCTCAAGAAGCAAGGTAGTCAAAACCTTATAGTTCGACAGTCCTTCTCTTCCCTGATATTCATCATCCGAGTTTTCTTCCAACTCGGGATCTCATGAGTCTCCGCTCTCCTTTCCGTACGTTCCTCTTCTGGAGGAGACAAACTCCTAATAGGAGAGGGGCTAAGGGAATGATAATCTTTCCTCTTTCCCGCTTTAATAGCCTTGGAAGGCGCCACAAGCTCAGGCTTCTCTTGAAAATTAGAAGACACTTCCCGCTTGAATGACGCTTCCCGTTCGCCAAGCGTCCTGGCTGACGTCTCTCGCTACTTGTCTGCTGACGTCTTGATGACGCTTCGCGCCTGGAAGACGCTCCGCTCTCCAAAGGCGTCCTACTTGGCGTCACAATATTAGTCGGAGCGTCACGTCTATGATCCGTTTTCAATGACGCTTCAAGTCTAAAAGACGTCTTACGTCTCTCTGGCGTTACGAAACTTTCGTAAGCCACCGTTCTCGTTCTCGAACCCGAAGCTTCAGTAAGACGTTTAGCAGCTTCACGTCTGCATGACGCTTCTCGTTAGCAGGTGAGAGAGGACGAGACTTCTTAATTGGAAGCGCCACGTCCTTCCTACGAGGCGCTAAAACTCCCACTAGAGAGGACAGTTGCTCTTGAACTGCCATAATTATCCTCCTTGACGCTTCTCCCACGTCCACTGCATGACGCCTTTCGTCATCACTCGGGGGAGAAGAAGGAAAGGGTACTTCTGCGTACACGTCAGGTGACGCTGACGCACCTTCGCTTTCTTAATAGAAGAGGGAGCGTCATCTGAGAAGCGCTCTGGGCTCGAATCTATTTCAGGTTCTTTCATATGACGCTTCAGCGGTCTCGACAAGTTCGACTCCTTCCACCCTCGTTAGGTGAGGGAGAGGGAGAGGACGAGAAACACTCACGAAGGACGCTTTTCCTATAGCGCCCTTGAGCCGCCTGCCACGAAGCAGAGCTAGCTGAAGGGACGTCTGACCGTTGGGGATTCCCCACGACCTCCTTAAGGCTTTCGACTTTCCTTCTCCTCTGGGCATGGGAGCTTGGAAGAGGTCTAGGCCTGGGAGCGTCGCAGGGACGATCAAACGCCCCCTCCACAACACTGGGAGAACTCACTTCACTGTAATGCTCACTTTCACTAGCCTTACCTTGGAAGTCAGCCATCTTGGACTTCATGTCTCTAATTGTAGCTTTCAGATTGGCGATTTCCGAGGCCGAATCCGAAAGAGCACTCTGAGAATGAGATACATAGGGAGAATCTAAATCAGTAGGATTAGAATTATCCGTGAAAGGCTCAATAGGCCTTGAACTCACACCTTTCAGACGTTTAACCCTATCCCTCTCTAACTTCTTCAAATAAGAAGTCAAAGTCTTCCACTCTTCTGCATTTAATCCCTCGCATTCCTTACAAGTATTATTAGCAGAACACTGAAACCCCCTACATTTACGGCATACAGTGTGAGGATCAACCGAAGCTTTCGGTATCCTCACCCTGCAGCCTACATTCACACACATTCTCACACTCACATTTGAATCAGACATACTGAGAAAAATCCAAAAGAGTAATTCCAAAAACAGTCCACAGTAGCGAATGCCAAAACACGATCCAGATACGTCACCAAAAAGCCGAGAAACGATGATCAAAGGATGAAATATGAATCTAAGTCAGGAGGTAATAGCAACAATGTTGATACCACCGGCGACAGAGAAAATATGATAGAAAACGGGGATGGTTCCTAGTACTGCCGCCCAGGGCAGGCAGGTAGATCACCTGACCTACCTGTAGCGAGTGGCGCGAAATTTGAATTTCTGTCGGGGACGACGGAGTCTTAGCTATGTATATATCTGACAGGTAAGTTGATTGTATGAAAATACAGATTTTATTTCTGTAGGAACAAATCATCAAAAACACACAAATCGACAGAATTAGACATACCTACCTCTTAATATAAGTGATGCTACAACTACTACATTGGGCATATGTGACAGGCCTATTTATATGAGCTGTGCCTTCCTTAATAGCAAATTAAAGATACGCCAACAAGGATGCATACTAACCTTCCCTTAACCTAACTATCCAGGGTACTAATCCCTTGACCTGGTCAGATGAGGGCTAGGGTAGGGGCTTTGCCATCCTGCCACCCCCGAACATTAGCTTAGCATCATTATACATGGCTGAACTTGTGCAAAACGTTTTAACATCATTACAAGCAGCTGAATCCTAAGTAAATAACGTAAGGTAAGGTAACTTACATAAACCTACCCTTAACTAACCTAGCCTAGCCTAGCCTAACCTAAACTTAGTCTTACTCTTAGGCTAGAATCAGCTTAGCTTTGCTTGGCTTACACAAACTTTGGCTTACTACCTACCCTAGTAGCAGTTAACTAACAGTAGTAGTATAGCTTATATTAAAAGGTGCTAAGTTGGTCTAGAGTCTAGCCTGGATCTTATACACTAGGCTATACTCGGCCTAGTTTATGGTTGGCTGGAATAGGCCTAGTCAAGCATTTTTTCAGTACGTCTGTAATAACCTAGCTAAATAAAATTAGACCTACGTTACCTATCTTAAAATGTGGAGTGAAGTTAATTTACTTTCAAGTATTTTAATTTGAATGCAATCTTAATATTTACTTACATGTCTACAATTTCATGACCTACTACAATCGGGAAGTCATCGGAAGACCAGGAAAAGGTTAGGCGGCGCCTATTAGTATTGCACGATTGGGTGTAGCTCTTGTCATTGTAGTCATTACTGTCACTTAAATGTGTATTGTGTAAGTACAGCTCTTGGCGCTCTTACACGAACTTTGGCCGAACTTTGCAATGAGTGTACAGGTTGTCGGTGTTGGAAACACAAATAAAAAACCAATTTTCACGATGTAAATTACACCAAATTCCGCGGGACGCGCCGACAATGGCCTGACAAAATCGACATTCACACACAGTCAGATGCAACCTTTACGCATTGTTACTACTCATTTGTTCACCTGTTTGGTTTTATGTTACTGGCCCCCTCCTTATATGTTATATTTATTTATATAATTGTCTTTCAGTGTTTTCTCCTCAGTATCGTTGCTCCTGCAGAAAAGGAGAGTCTTTAGATATTTTTTAAACTTGCTTTCTTCATGTATGATCTTCACTTCAGGCGGTATTTTGTTGTACAGTGTTGAAGCGCAATGCACTAATGTTGTCGCACAGTCGCACTCGACTTACAATTTATTCTAGGTTCAAATAGCCTGTATCAGAGGTTCTTAACCTGGGGGGCACGTCCCCCTAGGGAGGCGTCAGCAATATCCAAGGGGAGGCACGAGCCCTAGGAAAAAATAAAACAAACTCTCTAATTATATTTATTATTCTCCTCACAAAAATAAGGAACGCATATTCGTTTATGAAAAAATGCAAAAGTATCCCTTATAACTTTACTTTCCTAGAGTCTACCACTCTAGTTAGGCTCGTTTGGGTTTACCATGTTTTGTAATTATTGATCTCCCTGTCCTTTCTCATCTTTTTTTCCTTTAAATCTGGGAATGAATTTCACTCATGCGATGCAAGGGGGCCGCAAAAGAAAGGACCAACTCTTGGAGGAGGCGTGGTAATAAAAAGGTTAAGAACCACTGTCTCTGCCTGTGGCCTATATGCTTCACTCGCACGTCTGATCACAGGCCTATACCGAAGGTGGTGGGGTGGGGCTGTCGGGGATCGATCGACAACCCCCTCCCCCCCCCACAAAAAAAAAAAGAATCCGGCAGTCCATATTTTCAAGTATTTCATCTTGTATAAACCTATATATGCAATTGCATATATAGAAGAAAATGTCCAGTTTTGGAGAGAGAGAGAGAGAAAAAAAGAAAAACTCTGGGTAAGGGCTTGGATCACAATTTTCCTTTCACGTTTAAAGAAACTTAAGCAGTTTCTTAGATATGTTGGCGCCCCAACCCCCATATTTTAGTACTTTAAGGACTGTAATTAGTATTTAGTATTCTATTCTTGCTTTTACTGCGAGCCAATGTAGCTTTATTAGTACTGGTGTAGCAGGAAATTATTCCCCCGTGGAAAATTAGCCTAGGATTGATTCCTACCCAACGTTTTTCAGTTTTGCGCGTCCTTTGCTTACAGGAGCAAACAACTTCATATGGGTCAATGTATTTTGCTTTTAATTTTCCTCCCATTCAATTATTAGTTTTCCTGTTTTTTAATAGTAGGTACTAATGATCCCTCGACTATTAATTGTATTTAGATGTATGTCTTTCATCATAGTTCTTCCTTTGTCAGTTTCGAGGTTTGGCAACATTCGTAGTTATTTTTTCTTCAGCTGCCTTTTTTTTTCCCTCACAACACTCTCTCTGCTAGCTCTAACAGTTTCTACTGTCGTTACCCTAGTTACTACCGCCTCATATGATCCTGTATCTAGGTAGATTGGAAGCGTGGGGTCTCTCCTAAATTAACATGGCAGTGAAAGGGGTAACACCAGTGCTGGCATTCATGGGCCAAAGTATGAAATCCGAATAGGATTCGCTTTATGTACACATCCCAATCGTTTTGTTTTTCATTAACGCATTCGACAAGAGCTCTTTCGAGGGTTTGATCAAATCTCTCCTGCAATCCATAGGCTGAGGCAATTCTGTGATCTATCTGTAGCTTGGCACATTATGATGATGGCATTCAGTTCGTTGACAAATTCTCTCCCTTGCTCGGTGATCAAGGTTTCTATGCAGCCAAAGTCACATATGGTATCTAAAAAGAACTGTGCAACTTCTACTGCAAATTTGTGTTTTAAAGGTGAAGCAACTGGAAATTTTGTAAAGTAATTTGCCCTTGCTCCAATGGATAGAGCTAGGTAATAACTCAGCGTGCGGTAATTTTTAGGAAATTACTGTTTCCTACAGTATATCGGTTGCTTATTAAGAATTTACCGTCATTTTTGGGGGGTCTACTGTAATCAACCCCTGGGCGCAAGTACTAACCACGGCGAAATTTTTGATGCCCCAATCCCTAATGTCTATCGTATATGCGGGACCGTTCCTTACAGTATGTACGGAGCTATTGCCTAGAATTACCAACAAAAATTTGCAGTAGAATTTGCAGTTCCTTTTAGATAACATATGTAAGTTTGGCTGCATACCTTGATCACCGACCAAGGGAGAGAATTTGTCAATGAACTGAATGACATCACATTATATGCCAAGTTACAGACAGATCACAGAATTGCTTCAGCCTTACATTGTAGCTATGTAAGGCAAGGGTCCAATAAAGTCGATTCCTACTTGAAATCAAACTTTTTCTGGAACAGACACTGGATGTAACTCTGAAGCTTGCATTGCTGGTTCGCTACTTGCTCTCCGACACTTGTCACATTTAAAAACTTAATTACTAATAAGTTCTTTAATGCACTTAAAATAATACTTAGCAGTAATTTCTCCGATAGTATTATCCCCTCCCCATATGTGCACCACCAAACCCTTCTTCACAAGCTTTGATAACTCGGCTCACTTCCGTTTTCATCAACTCTTGACGCAACTAAACTTCATTATTTACTTTTCGTTTATGCTTTAGATGTCCATCTTTATCACAAAATGGTTCGTCTTTTTCTAATATCACGCTTTTCGTCTTTGTTCAGTCCATAAGGATACTTTCCGCTATCCAGATATTGGTAGTATGTGTAGTAAGTGAGCTCCTCCATCTTTTGACGCAGCTGTTTCCACTGGCACTACTTGTTGTTTGACATTCAGCTGGCCTTATGCCAGCACGGGGCACTCTTGTCCCTAGAGCAGCCCGTAAAGCACTGCTTGGACGACAGTGAAACCTGTTGGCGCCATGACCACAAGGGGAATAGATAAAAAGAGTGCGAGTGTCGACAGCCCAAGTGATGGTAGCTTTGTCGTGATGATAATTATCCTGTGTGGCAGGCTGTCGTTGCTCCACGTCCCCATAGCCATACTCTTATAACAGGAGTGGGGTTAGGGGAATCTTGGCCCAGAGTGGGGATTATTACCCTGAGACACAATTCCCCAGGGGGATATATCCTGGGGCATATTTCTCCCGGGGGAAATTTTGGACAGGGGGAAATACAGACTTACACATTGGTTATTTTGTCAAGATAACATAATCCTTTGATTAATCCGGTGGGTCTATTCTGTAGTCCTTGCAATTTTCTTATTGGGTAGTTAGTTACAGTAGTCAAGCCTCGAAAGTCTTCGGTTACAAATTGCTGTTTTCAGAGTATCTTCATCTAAATAATGTCTGATAAATGCAGCATTTCTAATATGATAGTTACAGGTTTTTACAATATGCAATATATGATTTTTCATCGCTATTTAATTATCAATAGATAAGCTATGTTCCTCACTGCGGCTACAATGATTATGGATGGCGGGCGAATAGTTATTCTTTTGAAGTGTTCATATTTTCGTAGTGCGCTATCAGATCCAAATAACATACACAGTTTTGTCTTCATTTTATTAAATATTTCTTTATTATATCAGTTTTACTAATGGCATCTTCTACCGTTGCAAGAAGAAAATAGAACAGAGGATCATCAGCATACATTTTATAACTAACCTTGTGCTTGTTCAGGATTCTAGATAATTCAATTGTGTAAATACCGAAATAGTAATGGACCCAGTTCAGAAAATCCGCTATTCTGGACCAAAATCCGCTAAATTTTTTATTGGATAAATTAAAATTTAATTCTATACTACATGCAAAATACATAGGCTTGACATGCCGCTTCTCTAGTACCTAGTGCATGTGCCTTTTGTAAATTAATAATCGAGTTGAAGATGTGATCATCCTCGTATGTTTGCAATCCTCATCCGCTACTCACTAGAACAATTGAACTGCATGCTGTCAGTTCCTATTTAGACATTTTGCAAGTGTCCATGGTCTCCTCTTTTTTTTTTTTTTTTTTTTTTATCAGTCCACTTCATGAGTGAATGCAACATTAACCGATTTCAAGCTTTCCCTGTTCCTTGATTTAGTTTTTATTACATTTAGCTGACAGAACAGTCTCTCACTTCAGCTTCTGAGTGAGTAAGATAGGTAGCTACACCAACTGAAAGGTTATAATTTCTTGAAATGAAGAACTACAAGATGCATCTGAGTACTTCCTTCTCAAAAATGATTTAAATATTGCTGTTCATTAACCTTTACGATAATTCATAATTCAACAAGTATTTTAGACTATCAAACGAAATCCACTAAAAATCAGCTTTAAATCATTCAGATTCACCTAAACTTCTCCCCGTAACCCTCGTGTTCAGGAGTCTTATCATTTTGGTCTATTTCCCGGTCATAACTTTCAAGTATTTCATATTTAAGTTCTAGAGTAAACCTGGCATATAACCTGAAACGGATTGTAGGCTTTAAAGGCCTCTCCACACTAGCGGGCATACCCGTCGGGCACTTAGGGCAGTTTATATTTTCTCTCGCTTCTGAAGCAGTGTTACCAGACAGTCGCGTCGTTCTGGCTCCATACTGGGTCGGTCAGTATAGCGGAACGGGTTATGGGAACAGTGTTTGCCCGTCGGGTTGTGCCCGCTAGTGTGGACAGGGCCTAAAGGCCTGTCCAGACGAGCGGGCATGATCACCGGGCAGCCCGGTCAGCGGGCAAATTCTGCCGGGCTTTGCCGTGAGTGTTGTCCACACGGCAGTTGACAAATGGGCGGACTTGCCCGACGACGATGCCAGTATACTGTCGAGTGTCGTATGAAAAAGTGGTGCAAAGATTGGCTAAATAGGAGAGATGTTTACGGGAGCCATACAACAATAGTACGTAACTACAATATGCCTATGAACATGATTATAGAAACAACATCTGAAAACAAGATACAAACATACAACACAGCAAAACAGCAGGCTCGATTGGAAGCAACGCTGCCATTTTTAGCAACGGGAAGAGAGAGAGAGAGAGAGAGAGAGAGAGAGAGAGAGAGAGAATGGGGGGGGGGGGATTCATATAAAGAAACAATAACTAAAGAGAGAAAGAGAGAGACTGGAATTCGAACAGAAATAAGTAACTGCTACAAAAATGGTCTGCAAGAGAGAGAGAGAGAGAGACTGCCATTCGAATACAAATGAAATAAAAGTATTTAGTATGAAGCAAAATTGCCAAATGAATAGCTGGTATTTCTTATTTCATAATAACAGTAGATATCTGAGCAAAAGACCTTGAAGAAAAGTTGGATTAAAGACGAATATTTTTGTTAAGCCTTTCTTTCTTGCCATGGTGGAATTATGTCTAGGAAGAAGTCCTATGAAAAATACGTATTTATTTTCGTCATTCAGTCGCAATTTTGATTTTACTCTGGGAACTATAAGAATAGTTCAAGATGTTTGGTGATAGTTTAGAGAGCCACGATTGCATGTGCATGCATTAAGTGTATGTATTTATATTATGCATATATATATATATATTATATTTATATATCTATATATATATATATATATATAATATGATATAATAATATAATATAATAATACGTAGTATATATATATATGTGTGTGTGTGTGGTGTGTGTTTGTATATATATAAATATATATATATATATTATATATATATATATATATATATATATATATATATATATATATATATATATATACACATATATATATATATATATATATGACTATATGTATATATAATGTATATGTACGAATAAAGGCAAAAGTCACGGAGGATAGTGAAACTATGAGATATTCCATTGTTTCACTTCCCTTCGTGGATGTTGCCTTTATTTATATTACTTTCATTACATTCCAAAATTTTTTTTAATCAGTTATACATGTTATAACTGTAAATGTATGCATGTATATATATATATATATATATATATATATATATATATATATATACTATTGCATTTTGTATTTATAGATTCAAATTGATAAGATGTTTGCTTACGTTAATTTGTTTATTTGTGTAAGATCCAGTTACCTAACCCATTGGCTTTTCTTTATTTGCTTGTATACTAAATGCCAAGTTATGCTCAAGTTACAAAGATCCATGATAAAATAGTCCTTCTAATTTTCATTTTTTGGGGACCCTATGATAACTAACGAAAGTCTGGCAGTGTCGTACCTCCAGTACTTGCCTCAGATCGCCGGGAACCAACTGGTGCCTTCGCTCAACACGGGCACGACCATTTGGCTGGTTTGCCTGGTATATGAGCCCGATGACATGCTTGCCCGACGATCAGGCCCGCTCGTATGAACATGCCTTAAGGTCTATTCAATGACTGTTTTCAAGTCACAAATTTTTGCGAGCGATGAAATTTGAAAAGCATTATGGAAAACTGACAATGTTTATTTTTTGGGAAAGACCTTGTTTCAGTAACTTCAGTCAGACAGTGTTGCCAACGTGATTCCCGGAAGCATACTCATGTGAGCCCGCAGCATATTTCCCAAGGGGGCCAAATCTTAATACATGCGACAGTTTTCGGTATCAAACAAACAAATAAACACTTTTGGCCCTTTCAACTAGCAGGGTAATTCCAAAAACAGTATCAGCGCCTGCACTTCTTAGATGAGTAAAACAATTATATAATATATATATATATATATATATATATATATATATATATATATATATATATATATATATATATATATATTTCAGGGGAGAGGCAAGTGGTCCCCTTGCCCCTACGTGTTAGCGCGCATGAGCATACACCTAAAAAAGGTGAGAAAATAAACGTAAAAAGTATTTAAAAAGGGTAAAGCAACAGTTAATACATAAATCACCAAAGATTTTTTTATTAGATTTTTTTTTAAGTTTTAGGCTCGCTTACCAGGAATTCACTCCTATTGAACAAACGCATACTTCAATGCAGTAAACTCTGTCCGAAGGCTTTATAATGTGATGGAAGTTATTTCATTATACCGAGCAAAAGAAAACGCTAAGTATCACGCAGAGCTAATTCATATTTCCTGCAAATAATTGTCTCTTTTTCATCTTAGCTCGTTCACTGTTCACATGCAATAAAAACGCAACACTCGCTGTTATAATTTGTTAATAAAGCATCGCCAGCTGCTTCTTGCACACTTATTTTCTTTACGAGTTAACCAACTGCTTATCAAACCACATGAACCTTAGATTTACTTTGGTTGTCTGTCTGTTGTTTGCCAGTCTCTTTGTGTATCACTTTCTCTTTTCAAAGTCAATCCTTTATTCGGAAAAGCATTCGTTTTGCTTGGGGGACAATTAGAAGGACGGTTAATTAAACAAGGAGAAAAAGTTAAAAAAGTTATAGGCCTTAAGATACTAAAACATAAACGACATTATTTTTTGCTTTTCCTCTTAGGCAGTTTAAGATAAATGTTTTAATGTTCACTGAAATGTAGTACGTTAATTCGTTAATCAAATATAATTACAGGATATTATGTTTTCGATTAGGTTATAATGTTCTATAAAGTTCTTCATTGAAAAGATCAAAAGTCTGAATTGCAGTCTTGACTTCCATATTCATTCCTTAGAGAAAAAAAAAAAAAAACACATACTGAGGGAAAACACGGTAAATAAATTAAATGCAACTCAAGAATCAAAATATCTGAAACTTCCTTTGGAGTTGAAAATAACTAAATTTAGAGGGCGACTCTGATCAGCCATCTGAAGAAGAAATAAATGATACAGTTGGTAAGTTTATATTAAGACAGTTGGTAAATTTCTATTAAGAAAGAGTCAATCGTGTACCTATCATATAATGCTGAGCAAAGGAAAAAAGAAATAGAAGGAACTACTCTAAACTGAGGCGCCGTTACATAGGAAAGGCCTCAACCATGATACCGATTCCGAACCTGAACTCCTGAGTCCTGACCTGACACAGTGACTGTGTCTGTGTGGAGGACTGTGCGACTGACTTACCATCCATCATACTGTTTCCGGCAGTTTTGTTGTATGAAGTATTTTTAGTGCAGTGTTACGAGTGCATCGCTTATGTTTTCTGGGGAATTTGCAGTGTTTGATGCTGATGAAGTTACTCCTTGAGCCTTATACTAGGTAGTTTAACTCAACTGCAACAATAGAAGGTAGGCTGGTTAGCCAATGTTATTCTGCTCTATCCTCAATAAGCTGTTCTTCACATTGTGTTGGTCCTCATTAGCCTAATGGTCAACCCTTTACCTCTACTTTATCCCTTTCAGAATCATGTTTTATACAGTGTCGGGTTGATTGTATATTTTATTAAATTGGCAGCACTACCTACCTAGCTATAGCCTAGGGTAAAAAACCGCATGGTACAGGGGTAAACCATGTACGATCAATGTGTACAACCCCAAGAAAAGTACATTATAACGCGTCCTGACATCGGAGATGGGCATCAGACGCGACTTGTTGTTGGTGAGAAACGGAGCTAAAGACCTCTACTCCGGTGTCAGGACGCGTTATAATGTACTTTTCTTGGGGTTGTACACATTGATCGTACATGGTCCACCCCTGTACCATGCGGTTTTTTACCCTATAGGGTAAACAACCGCAGACGATCCATCGTCATCGCGCTGGCCAGGCCTTATTCACTCGATATTTAATTGGTGAAACAAGAATACAATTACAACTTTTAGCATACCATTCAATAGACTGAAGTTTCGTCAACGTAATGTGATATATGAAAGCCCCATACGAACTAAAATAGCATGTGAGCTCTTCATAAAATATGTTTTCAAGGCAGTTTTGAAATCCAATATGGCGGCAATCGCGTGGCTGGCCGTTCTAACCACAGATAATCCACCATCTTTCCCACCCTTCCCAGCACTCATTTGAACAATGTTAGTATATATAGGGTAGAATATCACGACAGGCCAACCCTCATCACGGTGGACGGGTCTTATTCACTCGATATTTAATTGGTGAAACATGAATACAATTGCAACTCTAAGCATACCATTTAAAAGACTGAAGTTTCGTCAACATATTGTGATATATGAAAGCCCCATACGAACTAAAATAAGCATGTGAGCTCTTCGTAAAATATGTTTTCAAGGCAGTTTTGAAATCCAATATGGCGGCTACGTTTTGCATGGACGGTTCTCATCAGTGACGGCCACCATCTTTCCCCAGCCTTCCCAGCACTCATTTGAACAATGTTAGCGTATGTATGTAACGTTTATTGATCTTACTCAAGATTGCAGTTGTAATCAGCACAATAAAACAACATTTTGTTGCCTATATTAGTGAAAGTATGAAACTTGTTATTCCCGGGGTTATGGTTTGAACTGAATTCATTCTTACCTTGTAATCGGCGGTTTTATCCTTACTGCCATCACAACTGAAACTCCACAGTGCTTATTTGGTTGTTATTATACACATTTTGGTCTCAGTTCACTCCACATTGCACTTTAAACCTGTTGCTGTTCCTGGTTTCTAAGCGCGCGCGCCATAAACACAATTACGAACAGCAGACGACGACAGACGACGAAACTGCAAAGTTTTATTCCTTAAACTGTTTACTTTACTCGTTATTTAGTTTAAATTTACTTTGTTATTTAAAAATTTTGATTTAATTCATATATATTATCCCTTTTTTGCAACCAAATTACCCCGAAAAATTACAGATATTTCTAAAGTAGATAAAATCAAATGTTTCTAACGTTTTCGTACATTCTGGCTGCCGAAAACCATAGAGGAACGAATACGGAAAAGTGCATAAGGAAGGAACGACTACGTTTTTTTTTTTTTGCTTTTTTGTTTTTGCTAGCACTTTTCATTGATTTCAGTCTTTATTAGTATTTTGAATTTCTTTAATAATCGTATGCCAGAAATAAATGTAACCTTTAATGTTTGCATGCTTTAATGTTTGCATGCTAAGAATGGCAAAATCATCGTTGCCACATTAGTGGAGGCTTCACACATACGCCGTTCCATTATTATAAACTGTTTCCATGAATTCTAGTTGTCATAGTAATGCAATAATGATAAAATTGCTTTAATATTTATGTATATATACTTCCAATACATAGCCTAATTTCACCAATTTCAACGTTTTGTGTGTAGTCTTATACCCAGTTTGGAGGATCAACACATACCGAATGGCAACAGAGAGAGAGAGAGAGAGAGAGAGAGAGAGAGAGAGAGAGAGGAGAGAGAGAGAGAGAAAGGAAGGCGGAGGAACGAAGAAGAAAAGGGATGGCGGTGGAGGGGGGGGGAGGGGCTAGGTGGAGCTTTATACGCGTGTTCGTATCCATTTCTGCATAATGGAGTTTTTGTCTCTTGGTACAAGGACAAGTGTCGTTATTCTTTACGATTAGTGATTCACGATACCCTTATAAATTACGGCACTGGGTGTAATGCACTATAGCAAAATCTCGTTCTGTTACGAGTGTTCGTTACAGAAATAGGTATTGCCCAAAAACGTGCTTGCACTCTCTGAAACCCATAGTAGACATGCTGCTTAGTTGTCAATCAAGTTTTTATAACCAAGTATTTTTTACAAGCTAGCTATTGAATAAATTTGTATTTTTCTCAGTCAAAACATATGCCCCTCAATGCTAACTTTCCTCTTTTAACGACTTTCTGGTCATTGCCAATTCGGCCCCATAATTTCTTATGGTGCGAAAACAGACAGAGGCCCATGGACCGAAAACGATTGCGTCACACTACGGCGATAATCCAGCAGTAAAACATCTTCATATATCCAAAAAGTAAATAATAAAGATATATATGCGCATTACGATTATAACAATTACATGTATAGCTGATAACAATCTGCATGAATAACTGGTAAACTGTTCTGCAATGACAGTTGAGTATAGCAATTATTTACAATAGGTACGAAAGTGTCAAGATCGTCTGACGTCATAATACAGAACTTAAAAGAATGTTCTAATTCAGAAAAATAATTACTTAAATTTGACTCAGAGTCGAGTTACTTTTTCAATAACGAATATTTTCAAATTAATCATCATAAATATGTAAAATATTGATGTTTTACTACTTATTTAAAATTAGCTAAGAGCACGTTCTTCTCGTCAATCTTCTACCAAAACAGCTGTTAACTCCTGGCTTTTTTGTTTGGTTGTGAGGAAATCGTGTTTCGATTGTTGTAGATAAAAGGGTGCTCCAGCGTCTGTGGGTACAAGTGGTGTGCGGATTTATCACAGGAAATGGAAAGTTTGTTGACACAAGCGACTCCGTAAACATCGAGATGGCGTCAATCTTCGAAACATTTTTAGTTGTAAGTAAAAATTTCTAAAGCGTGTTGGTGAGATTTCCACTGCCGTGGGCGCCATTTTCAGTACCCTCTGTTTAAATCTTAAAATTTGGCCTTAATTTCTAACTTTGGAGAAAATACTTACTTCGAAAGGAGAGTAGAGGTCTTTAGCTCCGTTTTTCACCAACAAGAAGTCGTGACTGATGCCCATCTCCGGTGTCAGGACGCGTTATAATGTTCTTTTTCGGAGGGTGGCTAGCGTTGATTGTAGGTGGCCTGCTTGGCCTGCTGTGATATTCTACCCTATGTAACGTTTATTGATCTTACTTAAGATTGCAGTTGTAATCAGCACAATAAAACATTTTGTTGCCTATATTTGTGAAAGTATGAAACTTTTTATTCCCAGGGTCAAGGTTTGAACTGAATTCAATTTTACCTTGTAATCGGTGGTTTTATCTTTACTGCCATCACAACTGAAACTACACAGTGCTTATTTGATTGTAATTATACACATTTTGGTCTTAGTTCACTCCAAATTGCACTTGAACCACGTTGCTGTTCCTGGTTCCTAAGCACTCACTCCGTAAACACAGTTACGAGCATCAGACGACTACACTGTTTATGGGGTGCAAAGCTTTATTCACTTAATTGTTTACATTACTCATTATTTAGTTTAACTTTACTTCAAAATGTTTATTTAATTCATGTCTATTATCCCTTTTTTGCAACCAAATTAACCCTGAAAAATTACAAATATTTCTGAAGTGTACTTACGAGCAGACGACGCGAAGAAAAATTACTCATCGTTGCCAATCTAGTGGAGCTTCACACATATGCCGATGCATTTACAAACTGTTTCCATGAACTCTAGTTGTCATAGTAATGCAGTAATGATAAAATTGCTGTAATATGTATATATACTACAAATAGATATGCTAATTTCACTGATTTCCCCAGTTTTGTGTAAGTCTTATACCCAGTTTGGAGGGTAAACGCATACCAATTAACAACACTGATAAGCAATTGAAGAGCGCAAAACGCCGCAAAAAATGCCGTAATCCCCTTGAATAAGTACTGGTTAGAGGTCGGGGTTACGATTGTTGTGATGAAAGTGCCGCAGCGTCTATGGGTATAAGTGGTGTGCGGATTTAGCACAGGAAAGGGGAAGTTTGTTGACACAAGCAACTCCGCAAACATCGAGGTGGCGTAATTCTTCTAAACTTTTTTAATCATAAGTAAAAATTCCGAAAGCGTTTTGGGGTAGTGTGCACTGCGTTGGCCACACTTTTCATTACCCTCTGTTTAAATCTTAAACTATTGCCTTAATTTCTAACTTTGGAGAAAATACTTACTTCAAAAGGACTGATGACCATCTCCAAGTCAGGACGTGTTAAAATACTTTTTCGGAGGGTGGCCAAAACCGTGGTAGTCGGTGAGTTGGCCAGTCCACTCGGTTGTTTACCCCAGCTATTCAGTTCTAAGAAATGGTACCTAGCCTAGTTAGCCTAGGCCTAGTACTAATTTTCATTTTGGCTTTTCCCCTATAAGGAAGATGTGGGGCAAGTGAATGATAAAGTACCGCCTACTGCAAAAAATATGACACCCAGCATTTATTTGTAACATAAGGTCATTGGTGTTTTAAAAGCTTTCTGCTAACATAGGCTAATTCATGGAAATTGCTTTTCGAAGTGTGTGTACATGCACTAGGCTAGGTATAGCTAGTTTAGTAATTTTCAAAAAGGTTACAGTATAGGGTTCTTAGACTAGGTAACTTTTTGGCCAATAAAAGTTGTGCTACAAATGAAGTTCCTGGAGGTTTCGTTACACTCAACATACCTGCCTAACAAAGAATTTTTTGTGTAGAATTGCTGAGAGATCAATTTTATAGCAAATAAAATAATGTAACACATACTATTACAGGCTGTCCCAGGGTTACAACAGTTTCGGTTTACGACGTTCTGAGGTTACAACGCTTTTCAATTATATTTATCAGAAATTATTTCCAGGTTTACAACGCATGTTCCAGGGTTACAATGCTGATCTGGCAGAAGAAGTATGACACCAAAATTGCAAAATAATCAATATTTGAAGGTTTCTTTTGGTGAAAAATGCAATAAGAATGCAGTTTACATAGTTTTAAATGCACCCAAAAGTAAGGTTTTCTTGGGATTTTTGACGATGTTCCGGCTTACGACGATTTTTGGCTTACAACGTGTCTCAAGAACGGAACCCCCATCGTAAACCAGGGACTGCTTGTATTCACTTTGAAATGCTGTATGATCATCTTCATGGATGACTTGCTTCTTTAGTAATTGATGGTTCTTGTAGGCTAACCGAATTTAGTTTTCAGATGAGGCAAAAAGCTCATGGGCCTTCAAGCTGTAGGGTTACATCTTTACCTTATGGTTAGGAATAAGCTCTCAGCATTAAGAGGAGGACACCTGTTTCAACTTTGGTCAGTCAGCTGCAACCTGGAATGCAATATTAGTTAATAATAACGCTGTGGCAATGGAACTGACAGCCAGTTTCTGACTTTCCAAAGCTGTCTCTCCTGCAGCTAGTGTTATCGTGAGAACTTTTATCTATCGTAATAGGGGTGTTTATTGGTCACAATTTTGCCGTATTAGGTATGGAGCGGGGGAATGGCCGGTATTGTTACCTTATAATTCATAATCTGATTAATCTTTTCCTCTGTTATCGGATCCAACAAAATACAAGAACACTTCCCTAAATGTCGAATACATAGGTTTGGAAAGTCAGAAACCGGCTGTCAGTTCCATAGCCAAACCATAATAATAATACTGGTATTTCACTTACATGATTTTTGCCACTAAGTCAGGTTCGGGTGGTATTGGCTCCAGTTTTCCCTCAGCATCTTCTCTACTCAGGATGGATTGGGTGCCCTAGGTTAGGTTTGAGAGAGTAATACTTCGATGCGTCCTTGTAAGTTATAGACTTTTGGTGCTCCAGGTCAGGTTAGACACAACATCTTAGGTTAGTTTTGGGAAGGTAAGGTTAGGATTCATCCTAGACAACATAGTTCTTAACCCTTGAGAGCCGAGCTAAAAAAAATCAATATGCAGCACCCCAGGCTGGGTAAACTTTGAGATCGGCCAATTTAAGAAAGAAACGCATCAATGAAAAGAGGAAGATATGGAAATGAACAAGGCGTAAGAAAAAAAATTCTAAAAAATTCTCCCTACCCTCTATTAGAAGTTGAAAATGACTATTTGCAATCCCTTATTGGGTCTCTTTTTACAAGGGGATCGTAAATTTTACCAAGTTATACGTGTTTTCCTAATAAATAAATTTTTTATTTTGTAAATTTATAATTACAGCTCTTACAGTATCAAAGCAGATAAGAACTAAAATCAGCAACTAATTCTGAGTATTGTCAGTATATTAGTTATAAAATATTTACGTAAATTTACTGAGATCTAAGGTGCATTAACTGTTTTGGATTATACATGTCTTTTCTAATATTTTTTTGCTCTTTGCAAAATTACAATTACAACTGACATACTCTCATAAAAGATAAGAACTAAAGCCAGCAGCAACCCTTCGGTATATTTATGAGCAAATTTATGAAAAGATGTCATGTGAGAGGGAGGTAGTACATGCCCCCTTGAAGTCAAGATCACAACTAACCCCTAAGTCACCTGTTTCCTTGATCTTGGCTAGCCTGAGAGTTGTTGATAGTGAATATATGGACTATAGAAGTAATGGCACCTCTTTCCTGCCTGATTCCTCTAAAATCAATGGCACGTAATAATGTTGCTCACCATGAGTGGGTCTGTCCAACCCCAAAACCTGTTATTGCTACTCATGATTGGGTCTGTTCATTAAGGGTTAAATCATAGCCTACAGTGCAATTTTGGTTCATACAGTTACCAACGTAAACCATGCATACAGTTACCAACGTAAACCATGTATATGTGTAGACAGATCACTTGTTTTCGCAGTAAACTTTTTTTTTTTTTTACTATATTAAAAACTCAAGTCTTCCGCTGGGGCCTGCACCCCCAAATTACTTATGTAGGAAACACAACAAGAGTAACAGTATACTTGAAATCCTCCCCAACACCAAAGAGAATATTGAGGGCGAGTAAAAGATGTTTAATGTATTGCATTCAGTAATAAGAATGATAATGATTGTGTAGAGTGACTTTGTAGGCAAAGGTATAAGGTAAAGGTGTTTAAGTATTTTTTTTTGCTCAAAATTGCAGAAAACTGAATACACTGTAACCTAACTTAACCTAACCTAGGTCCTTGTGGATTGGCTTTGTTAGGATGGGGCTTTGACCTTCCCACACCCATTCTATAGATTATTGTTAAATATTACCAAGGTCTGAGATAATGTATGCCCGCCCCCTGGTCTGCAGTCAGCCTGATTCATCATCATTTGTAGCTAATGTTTATAGGTATTTCACTCAAATATCTTCGACATTGTGAAATGATAGGTGCTTGTAGCGAATGTACTATGCACGAGTGCTTGTGTGCTTTATTTTCAGTCAAGTAAAATTTGGGTAACCTCTTAACCAATTAAAACCTGATGTGATTGCCTCTTCCAGTTTTCAGAACCCAAATAATTTATTTAGATAAATGTTGCATTGTTTGAGAATTGCCTAAGAAAGGGATTTTGACAGAGGAAAAATCTATTTCTGGGCGAGAGACCTGTGCCGCCCAGTGAAATGCTCCTTATAGCATCATTTCTAAGGTATAAAACTGCTATATATACCAGAGAAAAAAGTTGCATGGAATGCTGGGCATATGCCTAGCTCGCTCACCCATATAGGGTGTCGGTATAGTAACTGGGGCATGACAAACCACTCTCAGAGGTCTCTTACCAATTAGTTATCTCCTCTCCCAACATCCCCCATTACTACGAGGTGCCGTTCTACATCCCACCACTGCCCGCCACCACCCCTACCACCCATGCATACCCAAACATTCCTCATAGCATCCCAAGCTTGGACCAGTCTAGGGTGAAGAAAAATAACGGGTGGGTTCACTGGGCGGCACAGGTCTCTCGCCCAGAAATAGATTTTTCCTCTGTCAAAATCCCTTTTCTGGGCTCAACCTGTGCCGCTCCGTGAAATAGTAACAGAGAATTGGTCCAATAGCTTGTAATTAGTTACCTGAAAAGGAATAGAATAAAAACTAGGATATATAAAGAAGGAACTTTAATACCGTATCAAAATATATAATCTAATACAAACTGACATAAAAGTAATCAGTTATCAAAACTTATTCAGGAAAAACATTTCCAAAAGAAAACAAAGGTGTCTACTAGTAACCTTTATACAAGACAAATATACATACAATACTAGTACTCAAAAGGAGAGGTTCAAGAATTTCTTGGAAACCATCAAAAGATATCACAATATATCTTAATACTATACAATTTACATCCAATAAACTAAATGTTGAGTACCAGAACAGGTTAATTACAATACAGGTGAGTACCAAATCTAATTTAATTACAGGTGAGTAACAAGGCTAAGGCAGGGACAATAAATGAGGCAGGTAGGGGAGAAAGAAAGGTAAGGAATACTGATGAATTAACTTCTTAACATGGTTCTGATATATCAGGAGGAACTACATTTCCTGCTGCCACT
The DNA here is from genome assembly GCF_015104395.2 of Macrobrachium nipponense. Classification (NCBI taxonomy): domain Eukaryota; kingdom Metazoa; phylum Arthropoda; class Malacostraca; order Decapoda; family Palaemonidae; genus Macrobrachium; species Macrobrachium nipponense. Next base: position 32,030,617 of record NC_061102.1, on the reverse strand, counting down.
GTTGCAAATTTTAGGGCTTCCAAGGATTTTAAGTAATGGCGTTTAAATACTAATGGTGATTTCCAACCTGTATACTTTTTTAAATCTTCAAAATTCATATGGTTAAAATAATTAACTGACGTGGCTACTGCTCTAATATCATGAGCATGTGGAATTGATTCTGGATTAGCTTGTTTGATAAAATAAAGAATCTGCTGTCTAATTCCTTTTAAGGAAATGTTTCCTCCATTTTCTCTAATAAATAAAAGGCCTGAAGACTTATTAGAAGTTCTGTTCAGATAAGCTTTCAAAGTGTTAACTGGACATAAGGATGGATTCTGTGGAAGTGGAACAATCTTCCACGGTGACCATCGGTTCTGTGGATCCTCATTCTTTGCTAAGAATCTCTTGTCTGGAAAGATTTGTACTTCCCCAGATGCGAGAAAAACAATATGATTTGGTTCTCTAGATAATGCTGAAAGTTCAGATATTCTGGCTCCAGATGCTAAACTTACCAAAAATAAAGTTTTTCTAAACAGTGTTATGTATGAACATGAATCATTATTGGTTTCAGAGGCCAGTTTAAGAACATCATTTAAAAACCAGGAAACTGTGTGGGAGCAGGTTACTGGTTTTAGTCTGGCGCAAGCTTTTGGGATTGATGAAAAATATGAATCTGTAAGATTAATATTAAACCCAATCTGAAATATCTTCTTCAAGGCAGATTTAATTGTTGTAATTGTATTAGCTGCTAATCCCGTTTCAAACAGGGTCCTAAAAAAGGTAACTGCTAGGTTCCGAGTCATTGCTCTAACCTTAGAATCTCTTAAGAACTTTGCCAGTTTTCTTACAGCTGAATCATATTGACAAAAGGTTGATTCTCTTTTATCTGACTCTAGAAACAAGGTATTTAGAGGATCAATGTGAGCATCTCTTTGTGCTGCAAATTTCATAAAGTCCATAAAGTTAGGGCACTCCGAATTCTTGAGGAAGCTAACACACTGCGAGTTTGTACTACTTGTGTCAACTTGGGATCTGGGATATGCCGAGGGAGGAGTCCTAGTTCTACCATCAGAGGAAACCAATTGCTCTTTGGCCAATTGGGGGCTACCAGAGCTATCTGACCTTTGAAAGTCCTGAGTTTGTCTAGTACTTTCATTAACATGTTTATCGGAGGGAACAGATAAATTCTTTGCCAGGTGTTCCAATCTATGGACATGGCGTCCGTGGCATAGGCCAGAGGGTCCAGGTTGGGAGCAACATAACATTTTAGTTTGTTGTTGGATTCCGTGGCGAATAGGTCCACCTGAAGGTTCGGAATCTGTTGACAAATCCAATTGAATGAACCTTTGTCCAATGACCATTCCGACTCCACCAGAGTTGTCCTTGAAAGTGCGTCTGCTATCACATTTCTCACTCCTGCCAGGTGTACAGCTGACAGGTGCCATTGGTTTCTTGTTGCAATCGCAAAGATTGCTATCATCACATGATTTATGTGACTTGATTTGGATCCCCCTCTGTTTAAGCAATGGACTATTACTTCGTTGTCCAGAATTAATCTGATGTGTTGTTTCTTTGCCAGGGCTAGTTTCTTCAGAGTTAAGAATACTGCCATGGCTTCCAATATGTTGGTGTGGAGTTGACGCAACATTACTGACCACAAGCCTTGGACTTTTTCGTATTGGGAGTAACCTCCCCAACCGCTTAGAGAGGCGTCTGTGTGTATTACCAACTCTGGTGGTGGAAATCATAGGGGAATCGATTTTGCCAGATTCTTGGCCTTGGTCCAAGGTAGCAGTCTTTTCTTTAGTATTTGTGTGATTAGAGATATTTTGTCTCGTTTCCTCCTGTTCGCCTTGGATCGCCATACACGATTTATATCTATCAGTTTTGCCTTCAGTAATGTGTCTGTTACTGATGTAAACTGAAGTGAGCCTAGAATTCTTTCTTATCTTCTCCTGGACGTTAATTTGTCCTTGAGAAAACTTTTTGTCTTCTTTGCTATTTCTTTCCTCTTTGTTGAGAGAAGAGATAGTTTGTGTGTGATTAGGTTCCATTGCAGTCCTAACCATTGGAGGTTTATTTTGAAACCTAAGTGTTCCAAAAATGTTATGACCTTGTTTATCGCCTTTATGCAATCCTCTACATTGCTGGCCCATATAAGCCAATCATCTAGATAGGCCACTAACTGTATTCCTTGAGTTCTCAGCTCTTGGACTACTGTCTCTGCCAGCTTCGTAAATATCCTGGGCGCTATACTGAGTCCGAATGGCATCACCTTGAATGAGTATGCCCTTCTGCCTAGTTTGAATCCTAGAAAGGGACGAAAATGCCTTGCTATCGGAACATGATAGTAAGCTTCTGTAAGATCTATAGAGGTGGTGACGGCCCCACGGGGAAGTAAGGTCCGCACCTGCGAGATAGTCAACATATGGAACTTGTCGCATTGAATGTAAGTATTCAGATGTGACAAGTCTAGAATCACCCTTCTTTGTGCTGAGTCTTTCTTTGGAACGCTGAACAAGCGTCCTTGAAATTTCAAAGATTTTACTTCTTTTACTGCATTCTTTTGCAAAAGATCTTTGGTGTATAGGTCCAGTCTGCCGATGGAGCTTGATGAAAACTAGTTAGTGGAGGGGGCTCTTTTATCTAACTCCACCCCAGACCCTTGGATACTATGCTGGAAGCCCACTTGCTGAACTTCCACCGGCTCCGAAATTTGTATAGTCTTCCCCCTACCTGAGATGTCTCAATGGTTTGAAGAGGGTCTGTTTCCTTGTCTGCCCCTGTATCCTCTGCCTCTTGTTGAAGTCCTTCCACCTCTATTATGAAAGTTACCTCTGGCTCTACTACCTCTGGCGTACCTATTGTACCCATGGAACACACCTTGTGTCTCAAAGGAGGGGTTAAAAGCCGGAGAAGGAGCTTGATGTTGAGGAGGCTGAGTCATCCAAACATATTGTTGTTGTTGGGGTTGGGATTTAGATGTAGACGGCTGAGTCCCTTGAGGTACAGGAATCGTCGCCTGAATGACAGCTTGGGGTTATGGAGTCTGGTATGATTGGAAGTTCCTAAACCTCTTCCTGCCTCTTGTCTGATTTCCTGATTGTTCATATTTTCGTTTTGGCATCAGGCCCCAACGAACTTTGAGACTTTGATTGACCCTAGCAGCCTCACCTAAGACACTGTTAATAATGTCTTCCGGGAATAAGTCTGGGCCCCAAATTGAGGCTTTAATCAGTTTATTTGGCTCATGCCATATTGTAGCTTCTGAAAGCACATGCTTTCTGCAATTATGGCGTGCTACAGCGAAGTCATAGGCATTTCTTTGAAGTGTGAGGAGGAGAGACTTGGTAAGGATCTTGAACAATGGCTCGTCTTGGTATACCAGTGAAGCCATTTCTGCCATTGTAGCGGAGTTGATCGATCTACTTAATCGAGTACGTGCCTCATACTCAATTCTGACCAAGGATTCTGGGAGTCTCGGAAGTTTGTCACTGAACTGTGTAGAGGCACAGTGTTCAGTTTCCCTGTGGTGAAAGTTGCTGGGGCGTCAACCCAGCATTCATGATCTCCTGGAAAAAGTAGAGAAGTCAACTCCGTCTCTCTTAGTTGTGGCATGGGCTTGTCCTCCATAGCCGCCTGAAGAGCCAGACCAACCACTTTTGTAGTACAAGGTGTCGGTGTTTGACCTTCTACTACAAACATTGTGTAAGAACTCTTATGGGGGGACAACATTGTGTTCACACACTCCCATTCATTCAATGTCCGGGCCCATGCGGACTGAGCCTGTTCCTTAGGATAGATCATCGTCTCCTTAGGAATCTTATCTAGTCTTACTAGCGCTTCCTCTGTCAGTCGAGCATATCCTGGGAAGGGAAACTGCAATCCCGCGGGTAGAATTCAAAGTCATCTACCGGCCGAGTTCCACATCCTTCTATGGTTAACATGCCATCCACGAATGGTGCATTTAAAGCCAATCGCCACGGATTGCTCTTTACAAAAGCCGGAAGTTTGGAAGCGTCTGGCATCACAAACTGTTGTTGTTGTGGCAGTCCGGTTCTCAGGAGATTTTTTATCATATTCTCCTGGTTTTGCAGTCTCTGGGCAAAAGTGTCCATAGACTGCAACCGATCCGAGATAGTTCCAATCTGAGATTGGACCATGCTTCCCATCCTCTCCATTAAAAGATTAGAGAAGGCCACTGGATCAAAGGAAGGTTCTGAAGCCTTAGATTTGGAGCTCCTTGATCTCGACCCGTGATGTAGGGGAGTAGCTGCTACCGGAATCTCCGAAGACTTAGATGCAGTTAATGACTTGGTAAGTCTCTGTAACCTAGATGGTTTACTTGGCTTAGATAAGGCCTTCCTCAAGTGTTTGACTTTTGGGATTACTGAGCCTGGTTTGTCCCCAACCATGGTCTTTGCAGTAAACCCTTGAAAAGAAGCATGTGAAGATGTTAAAGATGGTGCAGGGCTAAGAACAGGAATCTTAGACCGCACACTACTTGCCCCACTTACCTCCCTACCTTGATCGCTGGCATCCAGAACCATTGGTTCTATGTCAAGGCTGATGGCTGCCACGTCTTCCAACACTTCTTCCCCCCATCCCTCAAGATCTTCAGGCAAGGACTGCGTGTCTTCCCTTATCTTGGCGATAATGGGTGCAGCCACTTCCTTGGGAACTGCCGCTGACATCTTGGCATTTGGGTAGAGGAGGGTGCATAACTCCTCTGATAGAATATAAGGTTTCTTAGCCTTGACGTTACGGCCAAATCCGCCAACCCAGATCTTGAGGGTTGAAAGAGATGTTTTCTTGAAAGCCTGTGGGGTCTGAAAAAGAAGTACTAATTAGGATTATCACTTTCTTAAAACTAAAGAAAATAATTTGTTCATTTCTTGAATACCATATCTCATAATTAGTAATGAAATATCTAAGTGCATACTCACCGAGTCCGAGGTTATATCGGCAAAAAGCCCATAACAGATCTCACACGCATCCGGATGCCAGACGATGAGGTCATCGACCTGTACGGCGCAGGGTGCATGGGACCTGCAAACCTCATGTCCGCACCTTTGCTGAAGGACAGCTGCGCAAGCTGTCATCTGACAACGCACCACCTGTAAGGTAAATTGATACATAAGTATTCAATTTGTATATATACGTATAAACTACCGGAAGCCCCGGATTATTTATCGTAATCTTAAATTATAACATATATAGTCAAAATAGACTTCTGTATATTATAACTAAGTCTTAACATATACGGCTCGGTCATTTAGTCTATGAATCTTTCTATTCTGTTGAAAATTATGGCGGATCTAACTTCGTATTTATCCGCCTGCTCCGGGAAACTAAATCCACTTAAGGAAAAAAATATTCTCCAATGATTGTATCGCTACCAAGGTAGACGTATACTGTACCAAAAGGTATTGAGCGGCGGATATCGGTTACGTAGTCTGTCCGCCTGCTCCGAAATTTCATGCATAGTAAACAAGAGAATTTCGTGCATAGTAAACAAGAGAATATAAGATTTTGTAGGCTACGTCTGTATGCCTCTTCCGAGATCAACCGACAAAATTCTATTGTGTGTAATCTACGATATCAGAACAGGGTGAGATACCTGAATCTGATCAATACACTAAAATATTAGTGTGTAGAACTATTCCGGTTGTAACGGAATCAAAATAATGCGGTGGAAACCCAAAAGGGAAGACTGAGTGTACGCATAAGTTGCTCTATCCGGTGCGTTCGGAAGCCAGTCGACACCAGATAGAAAAGCGTCACTGTCCTAACTCATGGTATGACCATATCGCTACATATTCCGTCGCTCCCGATATAGACTATAAAATAAAGCCTAAAAGTAACCTAAATCGTGTGATAAAAGGTATCTCCCCGAAGGGATACTAGGCGGGAGCGGCAGAGCGAACTGGTTCGTCGCGATCAAGTGGACCATATGACCGGTCAGGTGGGACAACCTTACCGATGATAAAGATCCACTTGAACTACGAGATATGTAGCTTACAAAACTAAATGACCAAAATTAAAGTGAATAATAGATAATTAGGTAATAATGGCACACAATGAATATAACATAATATTAAGCTAGACAAAAAAAAAAAGAAAAATAAGCTGAGCGAATAGCCTAGGTCTCCAACATCGGGTGAGATACCGATATGGTCAGGTAGGCTATATCACTCTTAATAATATCTCTACGAAATCGGGTGATTTGCCGATTTAAGATGCAAAGATAAATTGCGCTCAAAAGTTGTCAAACCAAGGGAAACTCCCTAAAGTAGGATATGACTCGAACAGGTAATGCTCGGACAGTAGCCCAGTGTATGCCAAATCACTAAATATCTAAAACCCACGTAAACATCGTATGAAAATCATACAAAATATTAAAAGTGCATTTATTTCCATATGTCTAGGACAAAAAATGATTGCAATTAGTATGAGGAACTAATGGTCAATCAACATGTAAACAAAGCTCCGTGAAGTAGCGACATCAAAATGGCCGACTGGGTTCGGATATCTACGATCCTTGATCAAGACCATATTCTCGTAGGAAATACCTACGATAAAGAAATCGCAACTTCAGTGCATAGCACAACCAATAGTAGTACTCAACTTAGTAGTGGAAGCTTCCAGGAGGTCCGACATTATGAAAATCAAGCACAAAATATCAACAAACAAAAAACACTTGTACTTCGTATGATGCTATTGAAAGGAATGATTGGGTATGTATGGGTGGTAGGGGTGGTGGCGGGCAGTGGTGGGATGTAGAACGGCACCTCGTAGTAACGGGAGATGTTGGGAGACGAGATAACTAATTGGTAAGAGACCTCTGAGAGTGGGTTTTCACGCCCCAGTTACTATATCGACACCCTATATGGGTGAGCGAGCTAGGCATATGCCCGGCATTCCATGCAACTTTTTTCTCTGGTATATATAGCAGTTTTATACCTTAGAAATGATGCTATAAGGAGCATTTCACGGAGCGGCACAGGTTGAGCCCAGAAATAAGGTGTTAAGTTGAAAGTTATATGGAAAAGCAAGCAAAATATCCTCATTCATCAGGAAATGGCGTAATCCTTTCCACAGATAAATGCATATGCTAGATGAATTGCACTATTAATATTGAAACAGGAGTTATCTCCCAACCTTGATGTAAGAAATATCTGTGTGTAACACTAAGAGGGAGCCAGTTACAACCCAGTTTTTCATTTGTGATCTATGGCACCCTGGGTCAGGTTAGAATGGGGATTCCAAAGGGACAAAACCCCTCAGTCCAGAGGCCTAGTTTAGGGTAGGTTAGGTAAGGTAGGTTCTGGATACTTCCCTGTACTTCACGATGACCTAGATCCAGTTAGGTGGGGGCAGTCAAGGGTAATGAAGTTCCTCTCTTTCCAAGTAGCTTAAGGACCAGGTCGTATGCAGTTTAGCTTAACCCTTAAGAACCAGCCTAAAGACACTTCAGCAACCCAGACCTGACAAACTTTGAGGCCGGTGAATTAAAAAAGAAAAAAAAAATGGAAAGAGGAAGATATGTAAATTCATATGTTGTAAGAAAAAGATTCTAAAAAATTCAATCTAGCTTCCATGAGTAGTTAAAAATGACTATTTACAACCCCTTGTAATTTTATTTTATTTTGTAAAATTATCATTACACCTCACACAGTTTCATAACAGATTAGAACTAAAATCAGTAACAAATTCTGAGTATATTTGTTGTAAAATATTTTTTTTGAGATACACATGTTTTTTTATTTACTTTTTTGTGTTTTTCTAATATTTCTTTGCACTTTTCTTTGCAAAATTACAATTATAGCTGACATACTATCATAAAAGATAAGAACTACAACCAACAGCAATCCCTGGGCGTATTTATGAGGAAATAAATGAAAAGACAACATGGAAGAAAGGAGAGCATAACATTCTCCTTTGAAGTACAGACCACAGTTAACCTCATTAGACGTCCATTTGGCTAAAGGGGCCTGAGAGTTCAGTTGCCAAGAGTCATTTATAGCTCGTTGAACTGTGGTGCGTAATATTGATGCTCACCAGGAGTGAATCCATCCACCACTCAAAACCTGTTATTGCTACTCATATGATGGCATCCATCCATTAAGGGTTAAGGAATTTATGGTTTGATACATCCTTGACATTGACATCCTTGCCCTTTGCATTTGTTTCTGCTTGAGTACAAACTACCACCTGTTGTGTAGGAGTGTCCTACTGTGTGAGTTGAAATCAGTTATTGAAAAACGGTAGCTAGGGATTAATTTGTAGTCAATGTGTGAGAGGGGGTGAATCTCTCACTCACTTACCATCATCAAAACCTTTTACTCTGGCCACAGTCTAGTTTGGATGTCTTACCGGGGAATTGAAATTGAAACTTCCTCCATTTTTTTTTTTTAGCAAGAAAGTAAACAATGAAAGGTGTCAAGAAAGAGTGGTTGTATTCCATAGCTTTTGTTTGAAGTATAGTGCTGGTTCCTATCCCAGCAGAAACAATCTGCTTGGCAATGGATGGTTGTCCTCAGCCATATGTCATTTGGGAGAAACTTGTTCCTCGCTGGCAAATCTTCCAGCTCTTGCTGCTTCACTGATGGTTGAAGCACCACTGGTCAGATCCACTCAACCTTGCTTCTCAACTCATGCTACTGAATCAATAACAGGGGAACCCCTTAGAGGTTCTCTGAACTCTCCTTCTTCTGAAATGCAACTGTTCACAGATGTATTGAAAGAGGGCTAAGACACATTCCTGAGAGATCTGTCTGTTTTTCGTTTGTGGCCACAGGACAACCCTTCTAGTTTGGTTTTAGCTGCTCATATGAAAGTCAATGGGAATGTGAACCACAATTTCGACAGCTTAAACTCGGTGATCAGAGCCTCTGCACCTGAATGGTCATGCCCATGGCCCTTATTGCACTTCAGTTTTTGAGAGGTCAGAATTTTTACAACTTGTGGTGGTCACATTATAATTCCATACACACTTCGTTTTATTATTTATTAGCTTGGATATGTACATACCTATTTATGCTAGAATGTTTCATGTGGAGTGGTTAGTGTCAGGAAATTTACATTTTAAGTTAACGTTAAAGAAAGATACTTGGTTGAGAAAGTCATGCATTAATGAAGTGCATTTTCTTTACAATTTTTTACACCTTGCCTCTGGTATATATGTGCTACTTAGTATCTCATGACTTTCTTGTCACCAAAGTTTAGGACAGTAGCAGCTGTATAAGCAGTTACGATGTAGCTTGTAACTTTTTTCTTATTATATGGCTTCGTTTTCAGCCTTCCAGAACAATTGAAGTTTCCATCACACCTCTCCCCACCTTAAAATTGTATGTATATAGAAATAGTTTTCCCGTACTTATTTATTGGTTTGTTGCTGATGATTAGTTTTCACATTGTTACAAGTTTTGCATTGTTCTGATGTCTGTATGTAAATATAGCATTGAACAATATATGGATGCTTAAATAGAAAGGCCTGTTTATTTGAAAACTGGAAAAATTAAAAAAATTTTATGTGGAAGTTCTTGTTTAGGGTTTAGTATTATTGATGAATCAGTTAGGGAGAAACCCAGTATGATCAGTGTATGGAGTGTGATGGTGTTAATGGCTGTCTTACCGATTTTTTTCAGTTCTTTCTGAATTCGCAAATTGGGATTTACCAATGTATGCTCGTTTTGCGCGCAGATGATATTTGGCCGTGTATATGTAAAAGATTTATGAATGTTCTTTAATCTAACAAGAACCTTGCCATTGCACTGTAAGGAATTAATGGAATTAATGGAAAAAATGCGATGATGTGTCGAAGCTTATTTCCTTAGGTAATTAGTTGTTAGGAATTAAATGACTAGGTCTGCTTGATTAAGATCACAGATTTGGTAATTGATTGAGGAAAGCAAATGACCTGTGATTCACATAGTTCTTATTTAAATGCATGGCCTTCCTAAAAAGTTATGAGTTGTTCTTTCCAGTGGTAGATATGTTCTGTTGAAATAAATACTATTTGGCAAATGATGCTACACATTGAGTTATTGTTTGTACTTTGTGGGACTAAATATTTTTCTAATTGAAAAAAATTAAATTTTTGCGTTTTCATACGAGTGAAGACGAATTTTGCAGAAGTGCAGATACCAGACCATAAATGAAAGAAATTTCATAATAAAAAAAAAGTTTGGCGATGATTTTCATAGGTTTTACTTTAATGATAATCTGTTTACAGAAAGATGCACAGTAGCAGTGTTAAAATTGAAAAAAGGGAAAATGTACTATTTAGGAATGGTTAGCGAAGAGGCAATTTCTAACAGATTAGTGAAAGTTTTGCCTTACCATCTGCGTTCAGACTACATATGTGCTGATGCATCTTTGGGTGCCAAGTATGGTAAACTGCTTGCTTATGATGCTTAAAAAAAGTCACTAATAGACATTTTCCTTTTGGACCCACGATTGCAAAAGTAATATGTGAGATTCACGACTTAAGTTTATCTTAGTTTTACCAGACCACTGAGCTGATTAACAACTCTTCTAGGGCTGGTCTGAAGGATTAGATATTTTTACGTAGCTAGGAACCAATTGGTTACTTAGCAACGGGACCTACAGCTTGTTGTGGAATCCGAACCACTGTATATTGAGAAATGAATTTCTATCACCAGAAATAAATTCCTCTGGTTCCACGTTGGCCGAACCGAGAATCGAACTTCGGACCACCGGATTGGTAGCCGAGCTCGAAATCCAATCGTCCAACGAGAAATAAGAGACTAGAAAATTATAGTAAAGCAATTTTGTTATGGAATCATAATAGATTGGCTTATATTAAAGTAATTATGTTATGGAAGCATAATAGATTGGCTCATTAACTTTGGAATCAGCATCCAAATTCATGGTCTCAATTCGATTCATATATTATGGTCTTCATACCTACCTCAAGTACAAAAAGACGCACCTCAGTCCTTAGGATTCGAATGGTGGAATAGGGTACGACTTTTTCAGTGGGACATCTTTGCGAAATAAATTACATAACATCTGGATCTTAACAAGAAACATTGTCATTATGCGAAAGTGTTTTCCTGCCCTACTTAATGGAGTAGTGAATGGAAGAAAGTTTAATGACCACCTCGAGTGGAGCGGCTTTTATCTTCATTCTTTTCAAGGAAAATGGGTGGTTTGCGTTACCAGTTATTTGCTGAATAATAGGTCAGACAGTAATGTATCCTTTGTTGTCGTAGGCTGAAGTTATGCAACACCATTGACTTATTTTTACGCAGAGATAAGAATTGGGGTTTCATGATACCAGCGGAGATACTCAGTCCGTGTTTAGAATGTATGCCCAGTCAGAGAAGTAAATTCCATGACGTCACATTTTTAATAGTACTCACGAATGTATGTAGATATAATATTTAATTAGACTGCTGCATCTATGAAGTTCATTCGAACAATCTCTTCATTGCCAGAGGCTCAGGGAAAATCTCAAGCATTGCAATTGATTTAACATCAACCAGAGCACCTTTTTCCCTCCTTAGGTTTCTTCATCTTCATGTCAGTCTCCTTAGAAAAATATCTTCCTCTTACTTTGGGGGCGGAGTGGGATGGAGGTTGGCTCCGGAGATGATAGCTTTTATAACTCATACTTTTCATATTCACTAGTAAAACCTTTTATTTGGCTGGAAAGTGGTACGATTGGCTCATGCTTTAAGGAATAGTTTGTTTGGCCTTTTCTTTGTTATTGATATTTTTGTTTAGCCGTTTCTTTATTATTGATATTTTTGGTTACAATGTCAACTTTCCACTCACTCGTTATGCTTGTAGATAATTGCATTATACAGCATAGCTTTTTAATGAAAATGGACATTATTATTATTATTATTTCAGGTTAGGGCCCTTGTTCCAAAGGACGTGGCTCATCAAGCGAAGGCAGTCAGTCGGACGAATGAGCGCCGCTGGGCAGCTTACCCGACTTCGAGAGAAAAGGTTTGTTCTGTATGGATCCTGGTTTTGCTGAAAATCGTTCACGTTTTTGCTTCGTACTCCCCCCCTGTTTTTTTTTTCGTTTTACTTCGGAACCGAAAACAAACGCAAAAATTTGCAATTTTTTCCTTGTATTGACAAACCATCGCCAATTGGAACAATACATTCAGAGGAATGAGGGACAAAGGAAACTGCAGTAATATTATGCGAAATACAACAAAGCGTCTTTTTATCCTTTACAAAAATTTTACTCATCAATGAGTGCATTTCACCCGCAATTGTTATTGAACAACTGTTACCAAATTCCTGGGTCCAAGCAATGCAGGCAAAAGAAGTATATTTCTGTTTTAAACACTGTTGTTGGAGGTAACTAGTTATTATTACAGCAATTCACTTCAATATTATGCGGAATAAAAATGCTGAAAATCTTGAATTTAGGAGATACATTGATTCCACCACACATTACGGAAATGAATTTTTGGACAGGAAGTATCATTGTTTACTGAACGAATGGAGTATTTCCTCGTGTAGGTTTTGGATGGCTTTTTTTTTTTTTTTTTTATTTTTTTTTTTGCGTAGATGATCATCGGTCATTTGAAGCTGTTTTAGTTTGTTCTTTGCAGCGTCCTATCGACCGTTGGCTGCAACCCCTTTAATTCCTTCTGAAAGCCCAGTAACCAGCATCATTTTCGTTATTGGTCTTTAATTAATTTGGCTCCGCTATTGTCTTCTTAGCGGAAAGTTCAGCGGCCAGATGCTGAAAGAAGCAAGAAAAAATACCCACGTGATCGTGCCTTTTGGGTAGTCTCGGTTGACCTTCCGAAAATGTCAAGTGGTGATGTGCTTAAAAACAGTTCTACTTCTAAGCCAGACCTTCAGATAAGTTATTATTATTGTAAATGTACGAGGAACCTGTACTGCCTAAAGGAAGGAACTGACTGCATTTTTCCCCCATCTAGAGCAACAATGGGAACTCGCTCGTTTGTCATCCAGGAGCAGAGGATTTCATCACGAAGACTTTTCTGATCCAGAATCTTTGATTGTCAAATAATCTGAGAGTTTACGACCCATAAATCGTAATGACCTTTAATGAAAAAAGGGGATAAAGAATGCAGAAGCGTTTTCGTGACGTTGGCCGTCGAGTCGGCCCAGGACTTCTTTAATTTCATACTTCTGTTTCTTGGTTAGATCTTTCTCTTTGCACCTTGGAAAATTATGGATTAATGAATTCCACGTGCACCTTTGTGAATGGACGTGTTTGGTTCATTTTCCACGGCAACCAAAAACCTGGGTAAGAGTAGTAGAGGGATAATTATCCAGGTCAAGTCTGTACCTACGAACTAGTAACTGTTTAGAAAGGGAAATGTAAGCTGTAAATTATAGAGATGAACCGTTAATTTAGTTTCTTTATTCATCCACATTATGCAGTTGGCGTAGTAAACCAATTATAGAAGAGAAATAGTCTCCCTCAGATTGGACTAGAGTAGTTTGTTTTTAAATACGTACTATCACGCACAATAGTTCGTTCCCTCCGCTGATCCAGAGTGAACACGAATCCGCGACTATGAAACCGCGAAGCAGTTGAACAATTAACTATGGAGCGTCCAATAGATGTCGCGCCGTCAGGTCAAGGAAGGAGGAGTGGGCAGCAGGTATTTTTCTTGAGCATAGAGTAAAGTATCCATAATCTATTATCGTTAATTAAGAGAGTGATCGTAAACATTTTGTTGTTGACGATACTGGGTTTGAGTGTTAAATGTGCATTTAAGGAAATATGCGAAATAAATATGAGGGCCCCAGAACCAGAAAGTCGTATATGCCACTTCCACGGATTTGGAGTTATGCATACTGGTAGATTTGACAACCTTTTCTCTGTGTATTTGAGGCATTTCTAGGCCATTCCACCATTTACATACGGTCGAAATTCCTACTGGGACAGTCGGAATTATCGATTTTAGCTACAGGAAAGAACATGACTTCGAGCGGTGCTGGCAGCCGCTCGGACGCTTCATGAGGACCAGATAGACGCATATCACTAGCGCTGATTAAGCCAATGAGAGCGCGCGTCACTTTGCGGGTAGCGAATTCTAGGCCAATGAGCGTTTTTCCCCATAAGGCGCGTGTAAGCATCGACCAATCACCGCGCAGCTTACAATCTCCCGCCAATGTTTACATCTCACTTCAGTGATCATAGCGGGAGATTTAATTTACGATTATCCGTTGTGTTGTGCTGTTATTTTGTCTAAATTACTCTTTATTTGAGTACATTATGTCTTCCTCTGGCAGTGATAGTGAGCATAGTGATGTCGTGCAACATTTTTTTCATTATTAGAATAGTAATAATAGTCGTAGTACTAGTAGTAGTAGTAGTAGTAGTGGATGAGGGTCACAGCTGGTAGCGATGTTTGGAGCTAACAGACTGCAATCTGATCGAGTTAAGTCCCCTTCACATTGCAGCTTCTATTAAAGGATGGGGGCCCTAGTAGTAGTAGTAGTAGTAAAAAAAAATTATGATAATATTATTATTGTGTATTATTGATGGTTAAACATCATAGTGATTCAAGGTTATCATCGTCAACATCATTATTAAACCATCATAATATTATTATTTCTATTCTATTATAGTATTTTCTTGTGATTGATTATAAGTATCGATGTATTTATGATGATGAAAGGTTATCATCATCGTGTCATTATTAGTACTAATATTATTGTACTATCATCATTATTATTATTACTATTATTATCATCATTATAATTATTATTATTATTATTCCCATTGTTGTTATTATTACTATTATTATTATCATTATTATCATTAGCAATACTCGGTTTCTTATCACAAAAAAATGTATCGTCTTTTCAGCACACTGTTATACTTATCAATATTATTATTAATAGTATTATCATTATTATTACCAGTATTATTACTATTACTCTTATTAATATCATCATCATTATTACAACAATATGATAACACTTTATTATCGTTTAAACACATTCAATTATGGTTTAAGTGCTTGTTATGACTCAAATATTAAAAAAAAATGTGTTTGGCAGACATTTTGAATGCTAGCGCGCAAGCGCACCCAACAATTTTTTTCAAATTTTCACAAAAAACTTATAAAGAGTATAGCTTTCATATGAAACTAAGTTTAAATCGATATCTTTGGGGGGGGGGGTCCTTAGAAGCAGAGTAATGAATGATAAACTTTGAGGCCAATTTACTCATTTTTTAAAAAGTGGCATATACGAGACTCTGGTTCTGAGGCCCTCATATGAGAAAAGTGCTTAGGAACTCAGTATTTATGAATTAGCATTTCCTATAGATTATTATATCTTTTACACACACACACACACAGATATATATATATATATATATATATATATATATATATATATTATATATATATAGAACATCTATTGCAGCAAATTAGCAAAATTTTCAGTTCACTTACTTTACTGAGGTAGCAACCACACACACGGACACACGTCTATATATTTATATAATACATGATTGAACCAACCTCCATAGAGAAGGCGGGTGATGTGGGAAATAACACTTAAAAATTACGGCTATATATAATTTTCTTTATTTACTAAATTTTAGTAACTAAAACAATATGAAATATTAAGATACTTTCACCAATATAACAAGTTCATATTTAGTGGAAAAGAGAAAGACAGAAGCACAGAATATAACAAGACAAAGATTAGGAGAGAGAGAGAAAGAGAGAGATAACTTTTTAAGTTCTTTTCTAGATTATGGTGTGAAGAAGCCTCGTGTTCTTATTTTCTTCCTAGCACCAGGTCAGTTGCAAAATATCAGATATTATCAATTGTACTATATTTCTTTCTTAAGGATATTTTCATCCTTGTTTTCAAAATACATTGTAATAGAAAATAACTTAACTCAATTTCTGTGTTTCAAGAAGCAAAGTAGTTTTCTAGTGCCGATGTAGTTATAGCTAATTCTAATGTGTAAAAGAGTTAATATGTTATTGTAGGAGTTTAACTTTTTTCTTCTGTGAAGTCAACTGCCGTGGTCCTTGCCGTTCCCTGACCATTTCCTATCTTAGGGAGGGTTAGGAACCACTAGCTTCTACCTTTGCATTGGCGAGTTAAGTTGCCTGGTATATGGCCATTCGTAGGCTGCAGCTTTTAGCTCCACTAATTCTATCAGGGCTTATTTCTTCTACCTTTTGGACCCCCTTTCAATATTCCAGCCTTAGTTTCTTAAGTGCTGTGCTCTTATTCTGTCTCAACTTTATTATCTTAATCTGTTTTCCTTCCTTTCTTGGAATGAAGTGCATATTTTGTAATTCCCTTTATTTCAAAATGACAAACTAAAAGTAGTGATATTTACAAAGCCTTCTATATTCAAAATTGAAGGCTTATTTCAGTTTGACTAAATGTTAAACTAGAAAACCACCACATTTTTCCGACAATCTGGCAGATAACTTTGAACCAATATCACATTTTTTTTTTCATTTAATTTTGAGATACTTAAAATATTACTTTTTACTTTAAACCTTTGGAATATGCATGATCTTCCAAAACATTAGCATTAACGGTAATCAAGTAAAAGGAACATAACTAAAAACACGTGAGCTAGTGTCAATATTTCATCATTATTATTAGTATGATAATATACAATGAGTAGGATGTCCAACCTCCATCTGCATCTGTGACCTCACACAGACGATCAGGTATGGAATCTACAAGATTCATACACAGGTGGGGACGTCAACGGACACCCTCCCACAGGTCATTGATTTGAGCTTCTAATGCCCAGCGGGTACGCTGGTAGCCGTGGTTCAAGCCACATCCTTTCGATGGCCAATCCACAACTTCAATTTCAGGGTGATCCTGTAGCCAGTCCCTCACCACATGGTTTTTGTGGATGGGACTCTGGTCATGGACCAACTTTATTACACCAGGAGCAGGAACACTTGCTCGAGGATTTCGATGTATTTCTCTCCTGTGAAGCGGCCATCGATCTTGACAAGCTCACCAGGACCATATGCCCACATCCATCCCCAGAAAGATACTGCCACCGCCACTCATTGCTCGGTGATGTATGTGATTCTCCTGATAGCGAGTGTTAGGCCGACGCCAACAATGCCTAACTCGTGCTGCCACGGACTGAAAGCACCTTCTCATTAGTAAAGATGACATTTCTCCAGTAATTTCGTCATGCGGAAGGTGTTCCAGAGCAGACCCAAGGTGACATTCATTGTGTGCAGGAGTGAGCCATCCTTTGTATGCTGGGATATAACAATGAATCCCAGCTTTATGGAGTCTGCGTCTCAAGGTCATGGGATTGCAGTTTAACCCCAGATGTTCAGTATGTCGTGCAGATGTCCTCATAGGATGCATTTCAGCAGCTGCTACAATCAGGGCATCTGTCCTGGGCGAGGTTGCACGTGGCCTCCCACTTCGAGGCTTCGTTTTCATAGAGCCCTCCTCCTCCCACCCTCGGATCCACTTCCTTACCATTTTGGCGCTTCTCCCAATTCGATGAGCGATGTTCACCACTGTTGCTCCACTCTCCCACAATCCGATTATCCTTCCTCGTTCAGCAATCACCTCTAGTGAATCTGCGCGTCCCTCGGGCATAGCTGTTATGGTAGTACAATACATATCTCATTTACTACAAATATATGTCAGAAATTTCAACACTTCATTATATCAAATTAGTTTACCGGATTAAGAGCGTCAGACAGACAGGGATAATTATATTTTTGCAGCAACAGACGAACACTTAAATTGACAAATTTTAACTCTGACCTTTGGAAAATACCTTTTTGGATACCATTTTTAATTGTTTGTTATTACGCCATAGTAAAAGTTAATTGAAATGGAGCCCTCTTCACATTCCTCACTTTCTATGAGATAGGGCCTACGTTAGATTAAAATATAATAATCCAATCCAGTGCAAGTTATGAGATCATAAGCTCTCATTTGCACTACCAAGTATCAAAGAGTTAAGTGTATTCCATCGTAATTCAAACAAAAAGCAACTATTCGTTTCGGTAAAAAAGTAAATGTTTATAAATCAGACTGCAAGATTAAATCCAAAATATAAGGATTTGTATGGAATAACTACGGAGTATCAAAATATGATAAAAAGCATCAAAAGCATGGTTAAAAACAGGAAAATATACTAGGTAAAGCATATGACACAACAGACTCCAACAAAGATTATGTGGCCAAATGTCAGAGATAATATAAGCATATATAGGGATAAAATGTTCTAAATTGATCATTTGCACTTCAACATTTACTGTATAGAAATATTGAATATATTTTAAAAGTGCGCAACTACGAAATAGGATATCCAAATTTAATGTATACCAGTCGTGTTCACCCAAATAACTAACCATTCAATATTTCATTTACCAAATATTTCTCATACTATAACTACACACACTCATTCTTGAACGACAAATGGTATAGTCATTGCTCAGCAGAAACCATATACCTCAATAAAGCATTAATAAAAATACCTGCTGCCCACTCCTCCTTCCTTGGCCTGACGGCGCGACATCTATTTGACGCTCCATTAGTTACTTGTTCAACTGCTTCGGGGTTTCATACTCATAGTCGCGGATTCGTGTTCACTCTGGATCAGCGGAGAGAACGAACTATTGTGCGTGATAGTACATAACCTATTAGCGGCCAAATAGAGATGACAGATTTTAAAACATGAAAATAGTAATCATTTGATGAAACGCAGCACATATTACCAGTGTATGCAGCTAAAAATAGATGGGGGTTTGAGTACTAATTTTGGATATATTGCATGGAAGATTTTGATACGTAAATGATAGTTATTGTGGATAAGTGAAGAGCTGAGGTATTGGCCAAAAGGAAACTAGCACATATCAGTCATTAATTTGACCACGATTCTTGGTTGTTAAAGAAACTCGTACAAGGATAGTATTTTTACAATTTCCATATTTTTTCCTTTTGTAATAAGTGCTCAAGTTAGATGTTGATGATTTATGTATATATGATATACCTGCTTACTTTTTTTTTTTAGTTTCTCTCGTTAGTCATGAACGCACAATATTTTAATTTTATTAATAATAGCGTAAAGTTTGTAAGCTATATATCTATTTTTTGAATAAAAAAAATGTAGATAGATTCGTTTATGACACTTGCACTTCCATTGTTTATTGCACGGTCATTTGAAGTCGAATGATCGTGATTTAACTCTTTAAAGTATGAAGAGTTTCCAATTATTGTTTCAAATGGCGAATCGAACGAGGGATAACGGGTTACGCAAATTGCCAGCTTCTGAAGGATAACAGGCTCTGGAAGATGACGGCCAGCTGATTGCTGGCTTAACGATAATGGCCAATTTCGTTTCTAATGAGGAGAGAGGTAGGGCTTTCTAAAAAAAAATATTTTGGCTTTGTTACATGGGCTTTCCAGATTTTATTCCTGTGTTTAATTGAAAAAATGAACACAGTGAACTCCTCATATTCAAAACCACAAATGGAAAATACCTACTTTAGTTATTGTTGCAGTAAGTATCAATATTCAGAGCCCAACAGTTAAACGTGTTCATTTCTCTTTATAGCTGTTTGTGAGAAACCGAGTTCCCCAAGAAAAATTAGTGTCAAAATTTAGTGGGAAAAATAATTTCTCATCGGTTCAGGATATCTGATAATGTTTTAAACTTGTTTTAAGTGTGAAACGAATGAAAAGCTTTATAAATTCAATTTTATTGTTATCTAGTTTTGAAATTTAAATTGTATGCAGTTTACATTGTCTATATACATACATACATACTACATACATACACACACACATATATATATATATATATATATTTATAATAAATATATATTCTATATATATATATTATATATATATATATATATCTATATATATAATATAATTATTATATATATATATATGTGTGTGTGTGTGTGTGTGTGTGTGTATTGATGAATTTGCACGTCGGAACGTGTGAATTTGCGAAATAAATATGTGATTGTGGCTATGAAATATATATATATATATATATATATATATATATATATATATATATATATATATATATATATATATATTATATATATATATATAACCAATCTTAAATTTGTGGGTGCGGATGCAGATGCGGATATTTGATGAACCTACTCTCTCGGATGCGGATTCGAATAGTTTGTAAATTTAAATAATTTAGATATATTTAATTATTAAAGACGATTTTAATCAAAATTGTGTTATCACATAATATTTGATGTACTAATTGAAAGTAGAAACATAAGTTATACTCAAGCATGTGTGTGTCTACTTTTATATCAATGTGCAAACAATGATAGCAATACACGGACATTTTAGTTGTCTTATCACAAGGTTATTTCGTGCTCATTGCATGATATGGTAACAAAGCTCAAAGCCATTCTTCGCATTAGAGAGAGAGAGAGAGAGTTTCCTAAAAAATGCAGTATCCTGCCTTTATATGATTACATCTGTTGTAAATGACATGAAATTACTTAAAACAAATATGCTATAACAGAGCTGCTTATAAAGTACATACTGTACGAAATGTGTAATTGTGTATCATGTAATCTGTATAAAATAAAACAAAAAAGCCAAATTTAGAAAAAAAAATTCTACTTTTAGCTACAACGTACGAACTGTACGAATATGAACTATTGAACACTGAGCAGGGGATGATAGCAACTTATCAGCATTTTCAAACTGCTGATGCGGATATTGCTCGCAGCACTAATGTGGATGTGGGTTTATAAAAAATGTGGATAATCTGTGGATGTGGATATCCGATATATCTAATATTTATAGATGTATTGGATATCAACGTCCGCATCCGCGGTTATCCACATTTTTTATAAATCCGCATCTGCGGTCTATCTGCATTTTTTATAAATCCGCATCCGCGGTAGTGTTGCGAGCAATATCCGCAGTTTGAGAATGCTGATATGAGGATATCACCCACTGCTCAGTGTTCAATAGTTCATATTCGTACATTGTAACTAAAAGTAGATTTTTTGTTTTTTGTTTTTGGCTAAATTGGGCTTTTTCGTTTTATTATTCAGAATAAATGATATACAATTACACATTTCATACAGCATATATACTTTATAAGTAGCTCCGTTACAGCATATATGTTTTAAAGCATATTTGTTGTTAGTAATTTCATGTCATTTGCAGCAGTTGTAATCATAAAAGACATGGTTTTTCATTTTCTTTTTTTAGGAAACTCTCTCTCTCTCTCTCTCTCTATAATGCGATAAATGCACTGTAAAAAATTTTCCGTTGAAAAAACGGTAAAAATCCTGGCAGTAATGTTGCCAGGCATTTACCGTTAAAAAAACGGGTCCCGTAATTTTTAATGTACCGTATTTTCTCCCGTATTTGAGAAAATACTGTATAAAATTTTAACCGTAAAATTTACGGTTTTACCGTTAAGTTAACCCATAACATACTGTATAATTTACGGTTAATATTTTTACGGGATTTTCTCAAATACGTGTGAAAATACATATATGCAGGCTGGGGCAAATCAAATGCCCGAGTTTTGATAGGCTATTAGGACAAGTAAAACAATACTTACAGAATTATTTGTTGTTTTATTCGAATCAGTATACAATGCAGTTTGTGTGATCACTTGTTGAAGATGGTATCAGGAAGATGGTGGCCATCTGTAGCGATGAACTGTTGAAGGCGATGTCTGAAGTTTTCAGCTGCTCTTCGGCTCATCTCACTTTCGGCCACACAGTTTGGAAGAATTGAAGATGCGAATCCGGGAGGAAATCGCTACAATACTCATCGAGATGTGCCAAAGAGCAGCCGAAAACTTCAGACATTGCCTTCAACCGTGCATCGCAACAGATGGCACCATCTTCCTGATGCCATCTTCAAAAAGTGATCACACAAACAGCATTGTATACTGATTCAAATAAAACAAATAATTCTGTAAGTATTGTTTTGCTTTTCCTAATAGCCGATCAAAACTCGGGCATTTGATTTGCCCCACCCTGTATATCACTGTGCTACACAACTCCACCCGCCAAACTTTGGAGTGGCTAATTTAAGAAAAAAATAATCCTAAAAACATTTTTCATACCTTCCTTGTGGGGCCACATTTTATAAAACATTTGTAAATTTTACCAATAGTCATTTATACATGTTTTTTTTAAATTTATTTTTTGTAAAATTATAATTACATCTCATACAATATCTAAACAGATAAAAGCTAAAATTGGTAACAAATCCTATACATGTAACATATTTATGTAAATTTATTTGACATAGAGTATACAGTAACTTTTTGAGATTTGTACATGATTTTTCTAATATTTCTTTGAATTTAATGTTAATATTTCTTTGCATTTTATGTTACAATTGAAATAGCAACCTAAAATTCCTTGTGCAGGTCATATATCCAAGTGGAGAAAATAATGAGAAGATTAACTTTCAAAAAACTTTATTCATGAAAAACAGATTTTTAACTTTTTTAACACAAAATTTAACATTAATTATTTATACAGAAGAGTGTGAATGCTTTTTCACTCCTTATTCCATAAGCTCATTGAACTTTAATATTCTTCGATGGGTGTGTGCCACGTTTTTCTTTGTTCTGGTATTTTTTGTCCCTTTTTCTGCATTTATTTTTCAGAAACACCTGTAAAAATGATAAGATATATGAACATAATGGTAAAAATATTGTAAAACAACTACTGACCACCACACATATTACAAAGTTACAGTACATGGACATTTAAATATAAATTACTTCCCTGATATTCTTAAATTAAAAAAAAAAAAAAAAAACTCCAGTAACTTATTACAACAGCTTACCTCTGCATAAATTCCATTGTGACTGAAGCTTCTGATGGGTAATAAATATCAAATATCATAAATGCTGCGAAAACCATGGCTATCGCAGCACGAGTGAGGTCAAGTCTGAGTTGATGAATCTTCCATCAACTGCAACTATGAAGCGGATAGCCTGGAGCACCGATGTTCCTGAAAATTAAGCCTTGGTGAAATACTGTAACAATAGAATTTTGTAGTAGCATGTGTGGTGGGAATAGAAAGCATGAATTAGATGAGAAAACAGAGAAAAATGCCAATCTATATATATTATTTAAGTGAAGCATTGTTTATTGCAGAAACTGCCAGGAAAAAAAATATTTTCACAGTGGGTGACAATTAGAAGGCCAAACACTAACAACTGGTAGGAAGAGTAACTGATATTACATAAAAAAAATTATGGATTTTACTAGACAGGACAGTTTATGGATACATCATGCATCAGAATGCAGATTAACAAATTATAAGGTCCCTGCGAGGAAGTTGCAGAATTCAAATACTAATCATTGCACACATACAATAGTACATTCATACTATGAAAGGCAAAAATTTTGAGTTATATAGCATGGAAATAGGAATAGGGAAGTTTAAAGGTAGTAATAGTGTACAAATAAAGACAGTCCTGAAAATAGTATATTAGGAACAGCAGCATGAAAAGTTGAGATGTGGAATTAGAGAGGATCATATGAAGCATCACAAACAACATAGAAAGGTATAAACTTTGAAATAAAATAAAGCATAAAGGTGGTTTCAAATTGAGAGATTCAGAGCATAAGCATGCAATGATAAGAAATCTTACTATAATGTATTAAGAGTTAGGAATGATCAGATTTAGTCACATGCAATCCTACTTATATATAGTATATATTTAATAATTATATGATTTAATGATTTAGATGAAAAAAAAAACCTTCCCCAATTTTGCAAAATTCAAGCAGGCCTAGGATCTACCATTGTTAAAGAAAGTTATCACATTATTTACATAACTACTTTTAAAACTTCTGATTCTTCCAGAATGACAGATTGAGTATTTTTAAAAATTTTGCTCACAGCATTCAAGTGGGCATGAAATACACATACTAATCTCATTTCTGTGTAGCCTATAGTGATTGAAATATGAAACAAATGATGGCAGAGAGTTATTACAAATACTGAAGTTATACATCTCTGGAATGAATTGAAGCTCCTAGTATTAGGGTGGCCATTTCCAAATTCCCAAAAAGAAGGACTCATTTTTTTTTTTTTTTTTTTTTTTTTTTTGCCAACACCAATTTAACCTAAATTAAGCATGATTATTGAGGAGTTGAAATATAAAATGCATATATATGTATATATTATATATATATATATATATATATATCATATATATATATATATATATATATATATATATATATATATATATATATATATATATATATATATATATATATATAAAACTTGACTTGAGTGTTTAAATCTCAAATAGTGTATGAATAAAGAACTGAAATTCATTAATATTCAATTGTATTGAAGATGGAACAATTTATTACATAACTGGGGTGAAAAAATTAACATTATTTCGGAAACTAAAGGAATTAGCAATCTGATGTTTGCATTTTGCCCTTTTCCTTGCCATCTCTAAGAGTTTTCTGTTGGCTAGAAGTCTTTTGTAAATGGCTGGACAGATACAAGTACACTGCGGCTCCATGCCTAGTGTTCCTAACTGTGCCAACAGCCACTATATAAAATTATTGGCCTCATGAAAAAAAAATAAATGGTTCTTTTGCCCATCAGTTCTCACTGTTTTCGTATATGTATTTGTTTATATTTTTAGCATTAATATTTTTATTTAGACAAACCCAAAAAGCAGGAGAAATTAGCGTCCTTCTTAAGGTGAAGCAGGACAGAGGACAGAATGCTCAAAAACAGGACTGTCCTTCCTAAAGCAGGACGTCTGGCCACCCTACCTAGTCTAGGAAGTAATTTATTTAACCCAAGGTATTGTTTTAGCTGGCATAGGCTAATAATTATAATATAATCCACATTAAGCTAGTCATAAAAGATCTTGTTAAGTTTTCTCTCAACTTATAACCCTCCTGCAAACTGGTTTTCTCTTTAAATAGCCAAGACTATTTTGCTTGATATTCAGCCATGCTTTTTTTAAGCTAATATCAGGATATTCCTTTGAAAAAGGGATTGCCACTCTACCTTGTTATTCTGCAACCTATGGTAGGTTAATACCACTCAAGGGTATAGGCTACATAAGACTGAACCAGAATATAGCCTTTACAAAGTCTAGAATACTATTTTTGCACTTGTCCTTTTTAAGACTTTTCAAGTCTAATACATGGTATTACTTCATTATAAATAAAAGAACATATTATGATTAATTATTCACACCTAAATGTACAGCCTACCAGATCCCATAAGTTCACAAGTTACATAACACAATTACTTGCTATGTACCCATACAGTTAGGCTAGTGACTCCCACAGACTGGTTTAGCCTACGATAAACAACCGAGTGGACTAGCTGTGGCCACCTTAACCATCTTAGAACCACCTTCAGAAAAAGTACTTTAACATGTCCTGATACCAGAGATGGGCACCAGTCACGATCAATGGTCGTGAAGCAACACCTCGAGACATGAGACTCATGACTGGTACCCATCTCCTGTGTCAGGGCATGTTAAAGTACTTTTCCTGAAGGTGGGTCCGAACACGGTTAACGTGGCCTCAGCTAGTCCACTCGGTTGTTTACACTATAGGTATATGGTCTAGGTTAACAATCTATGCTAATGGGATGTTTATCAAAAGTTTACTACATAGCTTCACTAAACAATGTATGGTAATTGTACTTACTAGTCCTGGATTATTTATTGCCATCTAAATATACAGGTTGTATAAGGGGGGAAATACTCGTCCCGCGAACCGTTGACGGAGGCAGGGTCTTCATACAAAATAGTCCTAATCTAATCTTATTATAGGCCGCAACTACAGTAAAGTTTTACCATATAAAATACAAAAGCATACACCTGGTCTTAAAACTCACCAGATGCTGTTCACAACTTCACTCTTCGTAACAGTAGAAGAAACCATAAGAAGACTTATCACTGGAGAGCTGAAGGACTTCCATTGTTTTCAAGTGTTTCGTTTCGGCGCCTCCGCCCGCCAGAAATGAAAACACACGCATTGCGAAATGCGTATCTGATCGGGATAATCGTAGTATATATGATGTTTTTAGTCCTTTGAATATACAGTGGAATTTTTATTTTTTGTCCGTTTCATAAAACGTAATGTTGGAAATGGTAAATGTACAAGTATATTATTATATTAATACACTAATAATTCTGTAGTTATGTGGGATGGTAGCGGATGGCAACTTCATATGGACAGATGCCAATGCGATAATAATAAAACTAATAACTTCCACAATATTGTATTTTTAATGATTTAGTAGAAAATTTTAAGCTTTTAATGTTTCATATAGGCTTAGTCTTAACATTTAACACAATTCTGTCAGAAAATATTTAAGTTATATGAACCATTATGATAAGGACTATACCTCAAATACGGGCCTGCGACCGTAATTTTGGGTAGGAGGTCTTATAGCAATCGTATTACGGTAAATGACCCGTAAAAGATATTAACAATTTACGATAAAACAGATGGCCACCCGTTTTCTGAAATACGGCTGGAAACCGTATATTTTTACGGTAATTTTCTTATTAAAACTACGGGTTTTTTTAACAGTGTGGCATTGAGTTTTGTTACCCTTAAAATGCAATGAGCATGAAATACCCTTGTTCTAAGACAACTAAAACGCTGTTGTACGGTCATATGAAAGTATGCACACACACACATGCATTTGTATCACTATGTTTCTACTTTCAATTAGTACATCAAATATTAATATAAATTTGAATTTTTTGATTGAAAATAGCCGCTTTAACAATTAGATATATCTAAAATATTTAGATTTACAAAGTATCCGGATCCTCATCTGCATCCACGAGGGTATGGTCATCAAATATCTGCATCTGCATCTGCATCCACAACCGCAAGCGCCTCACCGCCGTGATCGGTTTGGTCTGGGCATGCCACCTCGGTGGCCGCGAGTTCAATTCTCAGGCATTCCATTGAGGAGACAGAGATGTGTTTTTCTGGTGATAGAAGTTCACTCTCGACGTGGTTCGGAAGTCTCATAAAGCTGTTGGTCCCGTTGCTGAATAACCACTGGTTCCATGCAACGTGAAAAAAACAATACAAACATACAAACAAGCATCCACATCCGCAAATTCAAACATTGATATTCACATCCACATCCACAAATGTAAAAAAAAAAATTGATATCTGCATCCACAAATCCCATTTTCCAATGTATCTAATATATGTATATATTTATATATATTAATTATATATACATATATATATATATATATAATATATATATATATATATATATATATATATATATATATATATATTACCTTTTAGACCCACCAATAAAAAACATAAGGGGAAAGATGAAAAAATGGATCGCTTATGTCTTACCTGGAGTTTTGAGATTGTTTTATGCTGGGAAGGTCGCCAGAGAACTCGGCTGCTAGCTTTAAATTACATTTATTTACAAAGGAAACATTGAATGGCCTGAGATAAAGGCAACGCATTTAGGCCACGTGGAAGGAGCGCCGTGTACTGTCTGGATTACTCTTATCATCCCCAGTATTATAAAATGGCCGAATTCAACATTTAATGCCAGACTGGTTTCCAAATTGATGATCTGGTGGTAATAATAGCACTTGCAAGGAGACAAGGGTTACGGAGCCGGCAGTGGCAATCTGGGTCCCTTATGGTGAGTAATTTGGAGAGGATGGCGTCTGTTTTGTCCGAGTTTAGGGCGTGCCAGTTAGTGCCTTTGTTTAGGCCTATGGGCAGACAAGGTTGGACGTCTGTCTGTTACGATAGACTGAGCCGGACTGAGAACGAATGTCAGGTGTGACTGCTTGAGGTTGGGGGTAGCTTCTCTCCCCCGTTGGCAAATCATTCTGGAAACAGACATACGGCCAGTGAAAGAGTCACGGAATAAGTGACCTTATGAATAGGCCTAGGAAGTACCTAACTAGCTACACACTCCCCTTGGGATGTGTCCTTAATGCTCAACGGAGACGCCTATGTCTGGCCTGGCCTATTCTGAGTTTTCCTCCTAAAGTCAACTGATATTAGGAGTTATATGGCTGCCGTTTCTAGCTAAATTCATTTCAACCCTCTTACGCCGACTGGACGTATTTTACGTCGACATTTTTTGTTTCTCGGGTGCCGACTGGACGTATTTTACGTCGACATACAAAAGTTTTTTTAAAATTCGCTGAAAAATACTTATAGGCCTACCAGCCTAAAACTTTTGAATCACGCACCTTGGGGGATGTTGGAAGTTCACGGATCAAGGCCTCGTTTTGTTTTGAAGCGTGACCCAAGTGCGCATGAGCGATATCCCTTCTTCTTGCTCCAGCCAGCATCAGTGGCACATCATCCAAGAGCGATCTTTCGTCAAAAGCGTGTTTTTCTGGACTTGTGCGAGACTTTGAGCATTTGTGTTGCTACAGGACATTCATAGATATGTCTCAACGACGTGTGAACCGCGAAAGGCGCGTTTTACCCGTCGGAAGGGATCGTGTAAGGAGAGTTTTGGACCTGGATGCTGGCGAGGGGCCAAGCACCCAGCATGACCCCACGCCTCAAGGCCGTTCTGTGCGGCCACGTGTGGCTGAAAGTGTTTCAGGAACACAGCGTATGCCTTTGGTTACCCCTAGGAAGCATGTGGGCGTCCTTAGGGGCATTCGTAGGCATTTGGAAGGCCTCCAACCAAGGGACATAGATTAATATCTATCGGAGCTTGATCGGGAACATGTCGCAAGTCCTCATTTTGATGGCGGATGGTCATCGAGTGATGAGGACATCAGTCCTGATGAAAGTGAGGATGAATATATGCCCCCAATGTCCGTTCGAGGCTCACATCCCGAAAGTGAGCTCGAATTCAGTGGTTTCAGTGCTTACGAGGGGGAATCTGAGGAGGGGGAGGATGGGGATATGGGGTCTAGTTTTATCGCGGAGGACGATACAGAAAGTGAAGGCCTAAGTGAGGGTGATGGGCCAACGGGGGAGGGTAAAGTGCAATATCGTGCCCGCACCCGCACGGGCACGTAGAAGGTCGGCTCGTCACGCCAGCCAAGGTGAAGGTCGGTCGTCGGAGAGTGACGAGGGGTGGAACGGAGGACCCCACCCTCCTAACATGCACCCCTTCACGGCAACCCCTGGGCTCACCGTATCAGTATCCCTGACAGTTTTGGGGTTCATCCAGCTTTTCCTTACGCGGGAATTGCTGGAATACCTGGTACACGAGACGGTGGACTACGCTCGGTACTGCCGGTATGAACTAAGGACGACCTTGTCGTATTACTGGCGGGGTTGCAACCTCATTGACATGGCGCATTTTTTGGGGCTCCACATTTATTTTGGTGTGACACCTGCTTCCAACGTCAGGCAATATTGGAGGAGGAATTATTTTTTATGTATGCCTAATGTGCCTGGCGTTATGTCCCGTGATAATTTCCTGGCGTTGGACAGGTACTTCAACGCCTTCAACCGAAGGGCCATACCCCGGAATTACAGTGATCGCCTCATTTTAGTGCGCCCAGTGTTGGATTATATCCGTGATCGGTGTAGAAATCTCGTGATTCCTGGAAAGAACCTGTCTTTGGATGAGGGGATAATGCCTTACAAAGGACGTCTTAGTATAAAAGTGTATAACCCCAAGAAGCCGAAGAAATATGGTGTGAAATTCTTTCTTATTACCGAGGCCAACACTGGATACGTCATGGACTTTTCAGTGTATTCCGGGGTCTTCTCCACGCTGCGTGACACTGTATTCAGTCTTGTGGGACGTTTCCGTAACCAGGGATATCACCTGTTTATGGATAATTATTATAACTCGGTATCCCTGGCCAGGAACTGTATGAAGCTGGTGTGCACGTCATTGGTACCCTTCGGTTGGTGCGTGGGGCCCCGAATGTCCTCAAGAGGTTCGCTAGTCATCCGCAACACCTGGCAAGAGGAGAGACAGAGTGGCGGCGGAAGGGCGCTGTCTTCGTCATCTGTTGGAAGGGTGTCCGACTCGTCCCCATGATTACGACGAGTCATGAACCCATCCAAGAAGAGATCGTACAGCGGAAGAAGACACGTCGACAGGGCCGAGTTGTGTTTGAGGAGTTTCGTATCGAGCGGCCTACCGTCATTGGGCACTACAACAGGCACATGGGAGGAGTTGATCTCTTTGATCAGCTCATCCAGTATTATCCCTTCGCCGGGAGAACCAGAACAGAAAAGTGGACGCAGAAGCTCCTCAAATACATCCTTCAGTTGGCCCTCCAAAATGCCTACATACTGTACTGTGGGTACCGCGGTGACAATCTTCCGAGGTTGACCCACTTACAGTTCCTAGAGGAAGCCGGGAATGCCCTCATCAACTTCAATCCCGATGAGTGGCCTTCCATAACTGACCCCCTGCCCCGAGCTGCAGATCTGCCCCTAGCGGAAAGGGCAGATAGGAGGGCCAACTTCGGTCGACCTGCCGCCGCCCCTGCTGACGATGCCCCTGCTGCCGCCGCCCCTGCTGCCGCCGCCCCTGCTGACGACGCCCCTGCTGCCGCCGCCCCTGCTGACGACGCCCCTGCTGCTGCCGCCCCTGCTAACGACGCCCCTGCTGACGACGCCCCTCTTGATGCCGGCCCCACCATCACCGCTTCTCGTCATGTAGTGGACCCTGTGTGTCGGCTGCAGCCAGGGGATCACATACTGGAGGCCTTAGAAGGGCGAAGGCAGAAACGGTGCCGGGTGTGCCATATGAATGGCAGAAGGAGAGACACCCGGTTCTTCTGTCGTCTCTGCAAAGTTGCTCTTTGCAGGATAGGGGAGTGTGACCGAAAATACCACACTAAGGTCACGTATTGGAGCGCGCCCCCTAAACGCACAGCGGAGGGCGCACGGGGCCGCCGGATCCATCAGCAGTAAGGGCGCGCGTCTCCCTCCTCCACCTGTACCTCGTCATGTCGAGTGGAAAAAAAATGCAAGACTCTTCAATGGAGGAGGGAGAAAACAAGAATAGAACGAAGAGTCAGGATTACAAGTGAGTATTCTGCATTTATTTTATATTTATTTTTATATTTATTTCAATTTTTTATATATCTGTATCTATGCATGATAAAATAATAATAAGACATTTCATTGTATGCGAAAAGAGAAGTGTCACCTGCATTCCTTTTATTTATGTATTGGTACCAGAATCGAAAAATGTAATATATATATTTTACGTATAAAAAAAAAAAAATAAATCTATATATATATATATATATATATATATATATAATATATATATATATATATATATATATTTATATATATATATTATAAATATTGTTTTTTTTGGGGTAAGCAAATTACTTACAGTCTAGTAATATTCAATCATTTATCTTCACTTTAAAATAAATTGCAAGTCTAGAACAATATCTCGATTTATGATCAATTTTGAAAAAATATTTTTTTTCCCTCCGCGCGCCGATTCTCGGCCGAAAATCTCCGAAATGAGTAGGTCACATTCTCCTAATATTTGTGCCTTTTCATATTACGCTTTTTTAGAGTTTTATATATGAAAATGTGCGCTAAATCATGCACAATATAACAATAAATATTTGAAGGTTGTAGCATTTTCTCATTTTTGAAATATTTGCATATAAAGTACGATAAGTACGAAAAAACTACGATCGGTCAACTTTGACTCAACCGAAATGGTCGAAAAAACGCATTTGTAACGTAAAAATCTTACAGTCTAGTAATATTCAATCATTTATCTTCACTTTAAAACAAATTGCAAGTCTCTAGAACAATATCTCGATTTATGGTGAATTTTTGAAAAACATTTTTTTTCCCCTCCGCGCGCCGATTCTCGGCAGCGAATCTCCGAAATGCGTAGGTCACATTCTCCTAATATTTGTGCCTTTTCATATTACGCTTTTTTTTTAGAGTTTTATATATGAAAATGTGCGCAAAATCATGCACAATATAACAAAAAATATTGGAAGGTTGTAGCATTTCTCATTTTTGAAATATTTGCATATAAAGTACGATAAGTACGAAAAAAACTACGATCGGTCAAATTTGACTCAACCGAAATGGTCAAAAAACGCATTTGTAACATAAAAAACCGAAATGGTCAAAAAACGCATTTGTAACATAAAAATATTACAGTCTAGTAATATTCAATCATTTATCTTCACTTTAAAACAAATTGCAAGTCTCTAGAACAATATCTCGATTTATGGTGAATATTTGAAAAAAATATTTTTATTCCGTCCGCGCGCCGATTCTCGGCAGCGAATCTCCGAAATGCGTAGGTCACATTCTCCTAATATTTGTGCCTTTTCATATTACGCTTTTTTTAGAGTTTTATATATGAAAATGTGTGCAAAAACATGCACAATATAACAAAAAATATTTGAAGGTTGTAGCATTTCTCATTTTTTTTATATTTGCATATAAAAAAAAATTTTAACAAAAATTCGACATTCGGTCAACTTTAACTCGTCCGAAATGGTCGAAAACTGCATTTGTAAGCTAAAACTCTTACAGTATCGTAATATTCCATCATTTACCTTCATTTTGAAACAAATTGCAAGTCTCTATAACAATATTTCGATTTATGGTGAATTTAAAAAAAAAATTATTTTCTATGTTTGCGTGCTACGAATTCATGCATCATTTTGTGATAATATTTTCTCTGTGTTGCTTTTATCGTTTTACAATGTGTTATATACCAAAATGATCGCAATTTAGTGTACATTACAACGAAAAAAAATGTAACTTGTAACCTTTAACTGTTTTGCGCACAGCGCGATTTGAATACAATTATATATGAAATTTCGTTTTTGTGCTATCATATATCGCATTATTTATATATGATAATGATAATTTTTTTCATTTCTGATGGTTGCATACTAAACTTCAAGCAATGACAAAAAAAGGAGCCAAAAATGAACTCTTAATCTTGAAAACTAAGCGCGCTGTGATTTTTTGAAAATAATATTTTTTCCACTTCCGCGCTCACTCCCAAACCCCTCCGGCATACGGGGGTCATTTTTTTATTTACTGCTCCGGCGTAAGAGGGTTAATAATACTGGAGAGACAAGGTGATCTATAAATGTAACAGCTCCCCCAGTTAAGAAGCCATTCACTCCCTTTCGGGCGTGAAGGCCTTGGCTAATAAGTCTATCGCCTCAGCTAAACAGTTCTCTTTCCCTAACTGAGGGTTTAGAGCTGTGATATGGCTAACTACAATGGCCTACCTAACTTATAGGTGGAGATGATAAGTGTATTAACACGTGAATTAATAATGTAGTCTAGCCTAAATAAGAATTAATGGTCGTCTGTGACGACAGGCTACTCTATCCTTAGGTAAGGTTATTTTGAAAATTCTACTTGCTACTATCTTAATGCCCTGGTACTAAATTATTAGCCTAACCTACTCTATATGTAAGTGTTACATAAAAAATATATGGAACGTGTGTTATTCCATATATAAATAAGCCAATGACCCAAGGGGTCACTGATGAGGTAGCAAGGAGTGTGATAGGGACTGATAAAAGAATGCAGGCTAAGCCTTGGCGTGTTGTATCAGCGTCCTGGTTTGCATTCGCCAGTGGTAATCAAATCCATTGTTGTGTAAAACAGGTCACAGTGCTTTTGCTTGGGAACATGTTGACCTATAACCCACAGACGACTACGTGACTTCCTCTCATATGTTCGTCTGTCTGTATGTTAGTATGCTGAGCTAAGGTTTGCTCTCTTATGATTTTGTAAATGCATTGTAACTCAGAACTCTACTTCCTCTCCTAGATTCAAGTTCTCTGAACCACTTCTTGCCTCTACTCAAGAGATGTAGTTTCGCAAATATATTGTTAAGTTTACCAACATGAGTTTGAAACGTCTTTGCCTTAATACCCAAAGTAGATACTGACAAAACTTAGAACTCTCATTGCAATCGATGATACTCCGACAAGGATGGGAAGTATACAACCAGATACTTGTGTATAACATTGCAGGTCTTAATATCCAACAGGGTGCCTTGTCAAGACATAGGCCCAGCCCCTGCATATACACTTAATTAAAGACGCAATCATTCCAGAATGTGGTACTCGCAGCAGAGGTTTATCGACCTGGAGGGTTAAAACACGTAAGATGAGGTAATGATGCGTGAGGGTGATGAGTGATTAGTAGTGCACCAGGATGGAAATTTGATGAGTTAATTATGACATTTAGGTGAGGGTTAGTAGTACAAGTTCTAGGGGTTAGAGGGTTAATCTACTGGTAGAGCTCAGGCTGGCTACCTTCTCTGGGTAGGTGCTATGAATGTGACACTGTACCTAGGGCACAGGTGCCAAGGAGAGCATGTGGCTCTTTGTTTAGTTTGTGAATTTGTTACGTCCCTTCTTCTTGTTATTCCTCCAGGGCCTGGCTGCACCAGTCCTAGGAGGTGATGGCGGCACCGACTCTGGGGAAAGGCCAGAAACGCCATCAGGAGCAGAGGCAGTGGTAGCCTTAGGGACTACAGGCGAACACCCTACTTCAGCATCTGCAGCAACCGTCGTAGAGGTGGACCGTACTGCAGGGGAGGCCCTCACTCCAGCTGCTGTGACAGCCGTCTTAAGGGTAAGACTCCAGGCTGACTCCTGGTCAGGCAGTTCCTGGTCATCCAGAGAAGGTGTAACGGTGAGGTCTGCCGGAGGTTCATCCTCGGCCGACAGAGGTGATAGCGAAGAAGAATCGTGGACTGGAGCTGGGCAATGGGCTGCATTAAGCTCCGTGCCTGTTGGAGGATCTCCTGTAGGAGGATCCTTGATTAGGTTGGACGCCGGTGCAAAGGTCAATGGATGAGGTGGCTCTACGTCCAGGCTGGATGGAGCATGGCACTGCTCAGTGCTGCCAAGTGGCACTGGCAGAGAGTTGAGGTCAGATGGACCTGGGACGGGTACAGGAGGTGCCATACCTCTCGGTGTGCCCGGAGTGATGGGAGACAGGGTTTCCTGTCTCTTGTGGAAGGCTGAGCCTTGTGGAGAATTGACAGTGTCCGCTGCTCTTTGCCTGCTAGGGCACCCAGGCCAATTAGTGGAGTGCCCTATTACTTTGCAGGTTTTGCAGCGGAACTGTGAATGATCAGTCTCCCTCCTTTGTGAAGGGGGAGACTGTTGGTAGCCGTACTTCCGGAGGAAGTAGGTCTTTGATGTCTCCTTGCTTTGGAGGAGTTCGTTGTGGGGTTAGGACCCCTTGTTGATTGGAGATGAGAAGGGGACTTCAAATCTTGCCCCAGGAGGAGGTCATAACCTCCTGGAATGTAGCTTGCTACTGCAAGGGTACACACTTTGGAAAGGTGAGGTCTGGTGACCTTAATTGGACGGTGGGAAGGATCAACTTAATATGATTGATGCCTTTGATTGTAATAAGTTGATGTCTATTGACGTTAGCCCCGTGGGGAATTCTGTCTTCCCATATCAGGGAGATTTGAGCACCAGAGTTATCAAAGGCTCTGACATGGCTTTGGAGGGGTGTAACAGTGATAGGGCCCTTAGCCGGGGGCCTAGTGAAGATGAATTGGTGACGGCCATTGCAATGGCAGGAATATTGTGATTAGCACACCCTCCGTAATTTGCAGACATGTGACCCTCGCGGCCACAGTCCCAGCAGAACCTGTTCCAGAACTTCTTCCTTGGCACTGGATGATAGGGCCTAGGTGGCACCACAGGTTGCGAATCTGTGGGGTCACCAAGGCTTGCAGTGTGCTCTGGCACAGGTGAAGAGTCCTCTCTGGCAGTGATTAGATGTGGGGAGGTTAAGGAATCCTCCTTTGAATCATCCTCAGGAACAAGTGCGAGGTTGACTGGTGGGCTCACCTCTTCTGAAATGGAGGAGGCAGGCAGTGAAGCAGCAAAAGGCTGGCAGGAGATGGTGGGACTGTGAGGCACAGTGGGTGTAAGGCTGGAAGCTTGCCGAGTGGCTCGAGCTTCGATGCTCTCCCTTTGTGCTCTCTCCAGCTGGATTTCTTCATCTTTGAGAGCTAGCTCATGCTTCCACCTTTCTTCTCTCACCTTCCTCTCTTCTTCTCTTGCTTTTCTTTCTTCTTCTGTTTTTTCATCTTTTCTTTTTCTTCCCTTTCTTGCTGGCGCACGGCATCCTGCTGTGCTTTCAGCCACTGGCCAAGTATAACCGGCCTCCTTGCCCAGAGTTATGAGGGTTCGGAGCCTCTCTAGCTCTATGGCTGTGATTTCGTGGGAAGCAAAGGAAGACATTTTTCTTAGGCTGCAGTAGAGGCTGTCAGCTAAATTTGAAAGGAGGGCTAGGAATAGTACTGGATGAGAGTACCTATTCAGTAAGGTGGCACTCACCTAGAAATGGGTTCTGCAAATGAAATAATGGTTCGTGATGAACAATGCAATGTATCTGAGAAGACTGGGTGCTCTGTGGCACTTGGGAAGTGTCCCGTAAGTTGGTGGCACTTCGTGAATGGCACCTTCTAATGAGGTGAGAAAATATAATGGAGTGTGCCGTGTAGAGGTCACACTGATGGGCGTTCCGAACTGGCAGATACGCTGGTAATTTGGGCGATCCTAATGATGGATGCGCAGATAAATGGCTACCTGTACGTCTGGTACAGGTGCTATGAATGGGCAACCTGTATGTCCTATACAGGTGCACAACACTTATGGAGGCATTCCTTTGCAGCACTATTAGTGCTGATGTAGCAGCACTTATGGAGGCATTCCTTGGCACTTGCGCTTATGGAGGCGCTCCTTTGTTGAGTGATCCGGAATAGCGGATACAAAGTTCAATGGCTACCTGTACGTCCTGTACAGGTGCACGGCACTTATGGAGGCGTTCCTTTGTTGAGTGATCCGAAGGAGTACTGATCCTTGTACACGGAAACACTAATGAAATGGGCATTCCGTAATGGCGGATACGCGGTTAAATGGCTACCTGTACGTCCTGTACAGGTGCACAGCAGTTATGGAGGCATTCCTTGGACTGCACTAGTGGAGTGCTGGTATTGCGGCACTTATGGAGGCATTCCTTGGACAGCACTAGTAGAGTGCTGGTAACACGACACTTGTGGAGGCGTTCCTAGAGTGCTGGTAACACGACATTTGTGGAGGCGTTCCTACTAGTGCTGGTAACACGACACTTGTGGAGGCGTTCCTTGATTGCACTGGTAGCGTGCTGGTGTGTCTTGTGGGACAACACTAAGGCAGTATACTCAAATATACTGAAAGGAAATGGCACTCTGTTCGTGGCAGAGTGTAGCGGTGGAGGAGAGAAAGTAAAAGGGGGAGTACTTCAGCAGCCAGTCGATGGACAGTGCCACGAATTAGTGGCACTGTAAAATGGTAGGGCCTGACATGCACGGGTGGTAGCCAATCCTAGACTGGTAGCGGCTTCATTGTATGGAAGAAATGAGGTTGCGTTGGCACTCTATGTGCAGTTTGGGCTTGCAGTATATGCAAGTCTTGTAATAAGTGAATTAGACCACTTGGGAAACGACAGGCAACAGTAAATTAAAAAGTGCTCAGTCCTTGGCTGAAGTACTCGGTAAAAGAAATCAGGCTTGCAAGACTGCAAAGGACACAGGTGAGTACGTATCACACTCAGTGTAAATGAAAGTCACAAGAGACTAAAATAGTGTCAATGATGCATGCGTATTTAATGAGTTCTCTTGGCTTTTTGAATAATGGGTTCTCTCTCTCTCTCTCTCTCTCTCTCTCTCTCTCTCTCTCTCTGAGAGCATAAAATGATATGTGACGAACTCCTTTGTATTTATTTTAACTAATGATTTTAGTTTTAATATGACGCAATTGGCGTTGAATGATTGCCTTATGTTAAGTTTTGGTGAAAGAATTGCTTTTGAATAAGTTTTATGGTTACGAGAACGCACTAGCGATGAACGATTATTTACGTTACTGGTAAGTGGATTGGCGCTAAAACGATTAGTGATTTACAATGCATTTACATTAACAATTCTTTTAATGTAATTTACTTTTACGATTTATGTTTATGTTACATAAGGTACCTAGCTCCCTATATGACAAGTGAAATGACGGTAAGGATTTTGAAGAAATGTTAGCAAGACATTTGTTAATTAAAAAGGTTGTCATTAAGGGTGGAAGTGAATTAAAACTTTCACTCAGCGAGCGATGCTAAATGAAACGTGGCGAGTGAAAGGGGACAACGTGTCCTGAGACCAGCTGATCGTTGTAAAAGAGCGAGCGTTTACAACACAACAAAATTCTAATTTGTTATTAAAAGCAAAACAACATTAAATTATCTGGCAGAATAATAGATGCGAGTATGGAGATTGAATTGAGTTACGTTAAAACCTCAAGATTTATGTTATTTGGCTTAAATCGTTGAGGTATAGGTTTAGGTGGTGTACGCATGCCTTGGGAACGAGAGTTGGCTGGCAGGGGGGACCCGCACACGCGCTGAGAAGCTAAGCGAGCTAACTTGCTGTTACCAACATGTGAAATGAAAGCGAAGTCAAAACGAATTCCCTTAACCCTTAAACGCCGAATGGACGTATTAAACGTCGAGTCAAAATCTCCCCCGATTTCCGAATGGACATACCATACGTCGGCTCAAAAAAGTTTTTTTAAAAATTCGCGGAAAAATACTTATAGGCCTACCAGCCGAAAACTTTTGAATCACGCGCCTTGGGGGATGCTGGGAGTTCACGGATCAAGGCATTTTTTTTTTTACAATCGTTACGCAGGCGCGCAAGCGCGAATTTCTTTCTTATCGTACTAAAAAGTATCAGTGACACATCTCAAAAATTATTTTGTCACTTTGACATAATTTTTGCACCGTTTTAAATTATCCGTTACATGAAGTATTATATATTCAAATGTGCGCAATTTCATTTAGAATACAACAAAAAAATACTCATGATTGTAAATTTTATCAGTTTTGAAATATTTCCATATAAATAGCGATAAGTGCCAAAATTTCAACCTTCGGTCAACTTTGACTCTACCGAAATGGTCGAAAAACGCAATTGTAAGCTAAAACGCTTATATTGTAGTAATATTCAACTATTTACCTTAACTTTGCAACAAATTGGAAGTCTCTAGCACAATATTTCGATTTATGGTGAATTTATGAAAAAGCTTTTTCCTTACGTCCGCGCGGTAATTCTTCCGAAAAAAATCATACATGCGGATTGTGGTAATGTTTGCACCATTTTAAAATTAGCCGTTACATAAAGTTAATATATGGAAATGTGCGCATTTTCATGCACAATACAACTAAAAACAACCCATGGTTGTAGCTTTCATCAGTTTTGAAATATTTTCATATAAAAAATGATAAGTGAAAAATTTTCAACCTTCGGTTAATTTTGACTCTACCGAAATGGTCGAAAAACGCAATTGTAAGTTAAAACTCTTATATTTTAGTAATATTCAATCATTTACCTTCATTTTGTAACAAATTGGAAGTCTCTAGCACAATATTTCGATTTATGGTGAATTTATGAAAAAAATAACATTTTCCTTACGTCCGCGCGGTAACTCTTCCGAAAAAATCATACGTGCAATTGTGGTAATGTTTGCACCATTTTAAACTAGCCGTTACATAAAGTTTTATATATGAAAATGTGCGTAATTTCATGTAGAATACAATGAAAAATAATTGAAGGTTGTAGCTTTTCTCATTTTCGAAATATTTGCATATAAATCACGATAAATAGAAAAAAACCACGTTCGGTCAACTTTGACTCTACCGAAATGGTCGAAAAACGCAATTGTAAGCTAAAACTCTTATATTTTAGTAATATTCAATCATTTACCTTCATTTTGCAACAAATTGGAAGTCTCTAGCACAATATTTCGATTTATGGTGAATTTATGAAAAAAACTTTCCTTCCCTCCGCACGCGGATTCTCCGCCATAAATCTCCGAATTGCGTACATCGAATTCTCGGAAAATTTGCTCCGTTTCATATTAGGCATTTCATAGAGTTTTATATATGAAAATGTGCGCAATTTCATGTATAATAAAAGGAACACTATTTGAAGGTTGTAGCTTTTCTCATTTTTTTTGAAATATTTGCATATAAATCACGATAAATAGAAAAAAAAAAACCACATTCGGTCAACTTTGACTCTACCGAAATGGTCGAAAAACGCAATTGTAAGCTAAAACTCTTACAGTACCGTAATATTCAATCATTTGTATTCATTTTGAAACAGATTGGAAGTCTCTAGAACAATATTTAGAGTTACGGTGAATTTTTGAAAAAAACATTTTTTTACGTCCGCGCGTTACGAATTCATACATCATTTTGTGATGATATTTTTCCGGTGTTGCTTTTATTGTTTTACAATGTATTATACATCAAAATGATTGCCATTTAGTGTACAATACAACGAAAAAAAAACGAAACTCGTTAACTTTTAACCGTTTTTTTTGCACAGCGTGATTTTAATACAATTATGTATGAAAAAAAAATTTTTCGCTACCATATATCGCATTATTTACATATGATAATGATATTATTTTTCATTTTTGATGATTGCATAATAAACTTCAGGCAATGGCAAAAAAATGAGCCAGAAATGAACTCTTAATCTTCAAAACTAAGCGTGCTGTGATTTTTTGAAAATATTATTTTTTCCGCTTCCGTGCTCACTCAAAACCGGCTCCGGAATTCGGGGGAGTTTTTGATTTTTACCGCTTCGGCGTTTAAGGGTTAATATATCATAAACAAAAGAATTGTATATTTTTTTGCCGTAACTAGTAATAAAAAACACTCCTGACTA
Organism: Macrobrachium nipponense; assembly: GCF_015104395.2. Lineage (NCBI taxonomy): Eukaryota > Metazoa > Arthropoda > Malacostraca > Decapoda > Palaemonidae > Macrobrachium > Macrobrachium nipponense. Next base: position 31,989,907 of record NC_061102.1, on the reverse strand, counting down.
GCTAGTCTTGCTAATACATGCAATGAATCCCTGGCAAAGCACTTCCTAGTTCTAACTAGCACTTTCTGGCATCTATCTAACACACAGGCTCGTGTGTCTCCCATAAGCTAAAGCCTGCTAACAGCGGATTCGCGGGCATAAATTTGCGCACTGCTAAATTAAAGCTCTTGGGGCTCTCGCCGTTACACTATCTTTACTCTGAGAGAAACACACTTATTTTAAACACTTCTAAAGTAACTTCTTAACATACATTAAAGCTAATAATGGTGATAATAATGATAATAACAATAATAATAATGATAACCTTACAGTCTGCGGGACTTGTGTCCTGTTTCATGGTGTATTTATGAATGTTTTTTTATGATTTACATTTTATAAAAATTATTTACATTTTACGTTTTTAAGGGATAACACAATTTACAAATTTTTAACAGTTCCTGGTTTGAATCCTTCGCTAAGATCGACACTTTTACATTTTAGACCCAGCAGTAAAAAATGTAAGGGGAAAGAGGAAAAAATAGCCTGCTTATGTCTTACCTGGAGTTTTGAGATTGTTTTATGATGGGAAGGTCGCCAGAAAACTCAGCTGCTAGCTCTAAATTACATTTATTTACAAAGAAAACATTGAATGGCCTGAGATAAAGGCAACGCATTTAGGCCACGTGGAAGGAGCGCTGTGTACTGTCTGGATTACTGTTAACATGCCCAATATGATAAAATGGCCGAATTCAACATTTAATGCCAGACTGGTATGCAAATTGATGATCTGGCGGTAAGAAAAGCGCTTACAAGGAGATGGGGCACGGAGCTGGCAGTGGCAATCTGGGTGCCTTATGGTGAGTAATTTGGAGAGGATGGCGTCGGCTTTGTCCGAGTTTAGGGCGTGCCAGTTAGTGCCTTTGTTTAGGCCTATGGGCAGGCAGGTCGGACGTCTGTCAGTTGCGATAGACTGAGAACAAAGGTCAGGTGTGACTGCTTGAGGTTGGGGGTAGCTTCTCGCCCCCGTTGGTAGGTGTCATTTTGGAAACAGTCTTACGGCCAGCGAAAGTCACAGAATAAGGGACCTTATGAATAGCCCTAGGAAGTACCTAACTAGCTACACACTTCCCTTGGGATATGTCCTTAATGCTCAACGGAGACGCCTATGTCTGGCCTGGCCTATTCTGAGTTTCCCTCCTAAAGTCAGCTGATGTTAGGAGTAAGATGGCTGATGTTTCTAGCTAAATTAATTTTGATAATACTGGAGAGACGAGGCGATCTAGAAACGTAACAATATATATATATATATATATATATATATATATATATATATATATATATATATATATGTGTGTGTGTGTGTGGGGGGGGGCGTTATATAGGTTATGTATATGTTTATACATGCAAATATATAATATATATATATATTTTATATATATATATAGGTATATATATATATATATATATATATATATTTTATAATATATATATATATATATATATAATATATTTATATAATTATACATATATATGCCCAAAGGGGTAGGAAGATTTTTTAATAAAATGTGAAATTTTTGTGTTACCATCTCTAAGAATATTAATTAGCTTGATATTGTACAGAAACGCCATGTTTACCAGGTAACAAACGTTATCTCATGTAGGTGTCCCGAAACAAATGGCTTTCGAGTTCTAACCTGAGAGAGAGAGAGAGAGAGAGAGAGAGGAGATTTATGATTGAAGATGCAATCATGTTGTAAAGAAATTGTTCTCGTTCTCAGTAAATGGCCATTCACATTGCTCGTCGGTGCTTATTTATTGTATCTCTCTCTCTCTCTCTCTCTCTCTCTCTCTCTCTCTCGAACTTTCATCCTTCAATATCGACTACAATGATGTTCTTCCCCAACTCTTCTCCAGACGGGTAGATTTTTTCCCCACAAAGCAATAATCATGTTGAGTAAGAGTTTTTTTTTATTATCAATTTAAACTTTTCCTTCCTCTCTAAATTGGATTCGAAAGTAGTCACTTTTTTCGTTATTGGTTTTATGAAGGTTTGCCATAAACAGGGACTTGAAAGGTATCTCCATTTCGTTCGCTGCTTCGTTGCTTTCACAACGATTTCAGACAGGGAATCATACATTGTTTTAGCGACTCGGTTTAAAGACAGAATCTTAAATTGTTTTAATATACTGAGTGAAAACAGAGAAGAATAAATGGGTTTAAATAAATGAATGAAAGAAAAGTCTGTAACTCAGTTAGAATATTTTAGAGACAAGCGAGTTAAAGGCTAAATAAAGAAATGGACCCTTTTTACTGTATTAGAATTCGTCGGTTCGTTGTGGAGTGTTGGGGGCGGGGGGCGGATGGAGCCATTAAGCTGGGAATAGTCAAGTATTCCAGCCAATGAAGGCTTTGGTCACTGAAAAGTACAAATGACTAGTGTAAATGAAGGTGAACGTTACAGCTAGGGATTTTATTTTACCCAAATCATTACCCAGAAAATGCATTTATTCCTTGACAAAAGAGGAAATGAACACAAAAAGCAAGTTTTAAAGTTGAGAGCTACTCCGCTACATAGTATCCTGCCAAAAAGAAATATATGCTTAGGTGTTTGATAATCCTTCTAAAAGTAAAGGGAATTCGCGAGATAAATTTATATTTTCGATATGCGTACACACACACACATATATATATATATATATATATATATATATATATATATATATATATATATATATATATATATATATATATTATATATTTATGTGTGTGTGTGTATGTGTATGTATTTTTTCGGACTCGCATCAGGATTAAACCCAGGTCTTACAATTGAAAAGGAAGGCTGGTGCCAACCACGCCATACATGTCATAAAAGAAGTTGAAACCTAAGTACAATTGTACCTAAGGCTTTACCTGGGCAGCTTTTCATTCCAGTTATCCTTTGTGAGTGAATAGTGATAGAAATAATCAACGCACAGTCACGTATGGAACAGAAATAAATTTCTGCTTCACATCAAAATCGAACCCAGGTCTTTCAATTGAAAGGCAAGGCTGCTGCCAACCAGGCCATACAAGTCTTAAAACAATTTGGAACCTAAGTACAACTGTATCTAAGGCTTTACCTGGCAGGTTAACTGCCTTGCATACCAGCGTGTTTTCCCAAAGTTCCCGACCAGCAATGACCCAGTTGATAGCATTTCATTCGAATGATCCATTCTTTTGTGACATGTATGGCAGCAGCCTTGCCTTTCAGTTGAAAGTCCTGGGCTTGATCCTGATGTGAGTAAAAAAAATTATTTCTGTTCCATACGTGATGGTGTTATTTCACACAACACACACACACACACACACACACACACACACACACACATATATATATATATATATATATATATATATATATATATATATATATATATTGCAGATGTATATGGGGCCTTTTATCTTCACATTATCCTGTTGTATTGCAGTAAAAGACGAAATCAACCAACTTCTTATTGACACTAACACTTATGACAAATTGACAAAAAATCCCCTCCCTCCAAAACGCCTCCACAGATTTCTTTTTATTAGAAAAGTAAGATTAATTGGTAAAGACAAAAAGAGGACTGAACTACTGGAGAAATTTAAAGTCATTAACCCAAAACTACCTTCTTTTTATGGCCTTCCCAAAACTCATAAAGATCATCTTCCATTCAGACCCATTATGTCATGTGCCGGAGCTTTCAGTTATAACATTTCAAAGTGGTTATCTGGCTTCCTTTCCTCTTTCTTAGGCACATTTTCTCCCAGTCACATTAAACATTCTGAAGGTTTCTGTCACAAATTCTCAAAGAAGCTCATATACCACTTAACGACACAAAATTTTAAGCCTAGATTTAGATTCCCTATTCAATAAAGTACCAGTACAGGACGTTCTATAATTTTTGAGGGAAAAATGAGCCCCCTATTCAGGTCATTTCCCACTGGCTCTAGATAAAATAACAAAGTTAGTTGCATTATGTGTTATCTAATAACGTCTTTCCATACGAGAATCCATTCTATAAAAAAAAATTCAAAAAGGTTAAGGGGGGGTTGCAGTAATGGGTAGCCCTCTAAGTCCGAATTTTTACTTTAGCTAATTTATACAATGGGAATATTTTGAAACTACAATAATAACAACCACATGAAAACCTAAAGACTCTATACTGGGATGGATGATAGATGTAGATGATATCCTAACATTTTGGGACAATCAGGTGCGACTATTTCAACGAATTTCTTTCAAAATTAAGTGCATTAGTGCCCAGCATCAAATTTAAAGTTGAATGGGAAACAGACAACAAAATTCCTTTTCTTGATGTTTTAATAATTAGACACACGACAGAATACGAATTTATCTTATATAGAAAACCAATATTTTCACTTTCATACATTCATTATTTTAGTTATATCATGACAATTCTATCAAAATTGGGATTGCTAGCAATTTATTCTTAAGACCCTTACGGATTTGTTCCTTAGATCTCCTGGAAAAGGAAATTTAACTAATCCGTAAGCAGCTGTTATCTTGAAGTACCATGACCATATTATTGAAAAAGCGTTTCATAAAGCGAACACAAATCTTCTACCACCCCTCCCAAAACCAGACCAGAGATATGCCTAACAACAAAATATAAATTAAAATCCCAAACCTGGACAGGATTAAGATATTGACACAGACACTAGAAAAACTCTAGTCGTTTTGCTTTTACCTACCCAAATACCTTACCCAAATCCTGATGAATGTCCAATAGAAGGCAATCCCCAATAAGACAGGATTGTATGAAATCCCTTGTCCCGCACTGCGATAAATTTTACAGTGGCTTTACAGGAAAATCACTCGCCCCAGAGATTAATTACATCATGAACGTTTCACTTAGGTATGGACAACGAAGCCCCAGCTATTTTTAACCCACATAAATAACCATAACCACAGAATATACTGGAATTGGTGACATATATATATGCAGCAATTGTTGGTCAGAAGCCTGATGGTAGAATCAGCTTTGATTAAAGAAAGAAAAATGGTGAATATCGCAAAGGGTGGGGGGGGGGGGGTGGCAGATATTATATAAAAATCTTCTCCAACCAGCAATTAAGAAGATTAAAGAGAAATTGTCAACTGGGGTGACTTAAACGGCTGACCTGTGACCTCTTGGTATAAGTACTGCTTTTTCTGTAACTTTTCCTCATTCATCCACTACCTGATGATAAGAGCAATTTGGTCTCTGAAATTGGGCTCTGAAATGTTGTATTTACTTCCTACATTTTGGAGTTTTAATGGGCTCCTTTCATTATATATACAGGACGTTCTATAATTTTTGAGGGAAAAATGAGCTCCCTATTCAGGTCATTTCCCACTGGTCTCTAGATAAAATACAAAGTTTTGGTTGCATTATGTGTATCTAATAACGTCTTTCCATACGAGAGCCATTCTATAAACAAAAATTCAGGTGCAGTATGGGTAGCCCTCTAAGTCCATTTTTAGCTAATTTATACATGGAATATTTTGAAACTACAATAATAAACACATTAAAACCTAAAGACTCTATACTGTGGATGAGATATGTAGATGATATCCTAACATTTTGGGACAATCAGGTGCAGCAATTTCAACGAATTTCTTTCAAAATTAAGTGCATTAGTGCCCAGCATCAAATTTAAAGTTGAATGGGAAACGGACAACAAAATTCCTTTTCTTGATGTTTTAATAATTAGAGACACGACAGAATACGAATTTATCTTATATAGAAAACCAATATTTTCACTTTCATACATTCATTATTTTAGTTATATCATGACAATTCTATCAAAATTGGGATTGCTAGCAATTTATTCTTAAGACCCTTACAGATTTGTTCCTTAGATCTCCTGGAAAAAGGAAATTTAAACTAATCCGTAAGCAGCTGTTATCTTGAAGTACCATGACCATATTATTGAAAAAGCGTTTCATAAAGCGAACACAAATCTTCTACCACCCCTCCCAAAACCAGACCAGAGATATGCCTAACAACAAAATATAAATTAAAATCCCAAACCTGGACAGGATTAAGATATTGACACAGACACTAGAAAACTCTAGTCGTTTTGCTTTTACCTACCCAAATACCTTACCCAAATCCTGATGAATGTCCAACAGAAGCCAATCCCCAATAAGACAGGATTGTATGAAATCCCTTGTCCTGACTGCGATAAATTTTACAGTGGCTTTACAGGAAAATCACTCGCCCAGAGATTAATACATCATGAACGTTCACTTAGGTATGGACAACGAAGCCCAGCTATTTTTAACCACATAAATAACCATAACTACAGAATATACTGGAATTGGTGACATATAATTTATAGCAGCAATTGTTGGGTCAGAAGCCTGATGGTAGAATCAGCTTTAATTAAAGAAAGAAAAATGGTGAATATCGCAAAGGGTGGGGGGGGGGTGCAGATATTATAAATAAAATCTTCCTCCAACCAGCAATTAAGAAGATTAAAGAGAAATTGTCAACTGGGGTGACTTAATGGCTGACCTGTGACCTCTTGGTATAAGTATGCTTTTTCTGTAACTTTTCTCATTCATCCACTACCTGATGATAGAGACAATTTGGTCTCTGAAATTGGGCTCTGAAATGTAGTATTTACTTCCTACATTTTGGAGTTTTAATGGGCTCCTTTCATTATATATACAGGACGTTCTATAATTTTTGAGGGAAAAATGAGCCCCCTATTCAGGTCATTTCCCACTGGCTCTAGATAAAATAACAAAGTTGGTTGCATTATGTGTATCTAATAACGTCTTTCCATACGAGAGCCATTCTATAAACAAAAATTCAGGTGCAGTATGGGTAGCCCTCTAAGTCCTATTTTAGCTAATCTATACATGAAATATTTTGAAACTACAATAATAAACACATTAAAACCTAAAGACTCTATGCTGTGGATGATATATGTAGATGATATCCTAACATTTTGGGACAATCAGGTGCGACAATTTCAACGAATTTCTTTCAAAATTAAGTACATTAGTGCCCAGCATCAAATTTAAAGTTGAATGGGAAACAGACAACAAAATTCCTTTTCTTGACGTTTTAATATATAATTAGAGACACGACAGAATACGTATTTACCTTTACAGAAAACCAATGTTTTCACTTTCATACATTCATTATTTTAGTTATATCATGACAATTCTATCAAAATTGGGGTTGCTAGCAATTTATTCTTAAGACCCTTACGGATTTGTTCCCCAGATCTCCTGGAAAAGGAAATTGAACTAATCTGTAAGCAGCTGTTATCTTTAAGTACCCTGACCATATAATTGAAAAAGCGTTTCATAAAGCGAATACAAATCTACCACCCCTCCCAAAACCAGACCAGAGATACGCCTAACAACAAAATATAAATTAAAATCCCAAACCTGGACAGGATTAAGATATTGACACAGACACTAGAAAACTTTAGTCGTTTTGCTTTTACCTACCCAAATACCTTACCCAAATCCTGATGAATGTCCAACAGAAGCCAATCCCCAATAAGACAGGATTGTATGAAATCCCTTGCCCTGACTGCGACAAATTTTACAGTGGCTTTACAGGAAAATCGCTCGCCCAGAGATTAATACATCATGAACGTTCAGTTAGGTATGGACAACGAAGCCCAGCTATTTTTAACCACATAAATAACCATAACTACAGAATATACTGGAATTGATGACATATAATTTATAGCAGCAATTGTTGGGTAAGAAGCCAGATGGTAGAATCAGCTTTAATTAAAGAAAGAAAAATGGTGAATATCGCAAAGGGTAGGTGGGATGCAGATATTATAAATAAAATCTTCCTCCAACCAGCAATTAAGAAGATTAAAGAGAAATTGTCAACTGGGGTGACTTAACGGCTGACCTGTGACCTCTTGGTATAAGTACTGCTTTTTCTGTAACTTTTCTCATTCATCCACTACCTGATGAGAGAGACAGTTTGGTCTCTGAAATTGGGCTCTGAAATGTAGTATTTACTTCCTACATTTTGGAGTTTTAATGGGCTCCTTTCATTACATATACATACATATATACATATATATATATATATATATATATATATATATATATATATATATATATATATATATATATATATATAATGTTAAGTGGGTGAAATGACCCTATTTAACTAAAAGGGATAATTCCTAACTGGTAAGCGTGACCTACCTTCAATGCTCCCATTTCCTGTCCTCTCTGTGTAGCTGAAATCAGTCGTTAAATCTTAGGCTAATTCAAACTCTTAAGATACAAAAATAGAGTCTTTATTTTCCCCAAAGTAGCTAACATGAAAATGAAATAGAACAAATCTAAAATCCCAAAACCATGAGACACCATTACGGTACTGCATGATCATATTGACTAGAACTATCATCACTTATTCTCATTGTCAAATGAACCTATCAGTCTTTCTCAAAATAAATGTCTTAGAGAATCATTTTCGGTAGAGACAAACCGAATCCATCTGCAAAAGAAATCACAATTATCAATAATGTTAAGTGTCGCAGCGCACTTCCCCTGTCAAACATCTGAAATAAATGTCTGTTCTAAATGTTCTGTATCTCGGCACTCTACCTTAATTGATGGACCTTCTGGCTCCTTCACGTAGTTTGCGGTCACCACTAAAAGTTCTTCTCTAATGATCCCATAAACTACTACTTAAGACGTTATATTCCATTCATTTGCTCTAACGGACATATGAACTTACGCACGCTAGTGAGCGCACTAACGCATGCACGCTATTCTACTCTGATGTATGTGCGTTTCCATGTCTCATGTACACGTCCTATTTGGCGTCCAAACTGATGTACGCACGCAACTGCATTTTTCTGACGTCACGATCATATGGCTTCGACTTAATTCAGGTCATTTGCGCGCTCGCGATCTCGCCAGTGCGACCGGAAATGTTATGACTTTTGTCTCGTTTGAACATCCTGAGGAATTCACTGTTTATGAATTTTCCAGAACACCAAAATACTCGAGGCTCTTCTGTTTTCGCATCCAACTGCCTGTCACTCGTTATCGACCTGATTTTTAACTTACTGCATACCAGTGCCTTTAACACACACACACACACACACACACATATAAATATAAATATATATATATATATATATTATATATATATATATATAAACATTAATATATTTACATCTGTATACTCGTGTATATATATATTATATAAGTTTATAACTATATATATATAGGATATATATATATATATATACATAATACATATTTACATATACATATATATACACGTATATAGTACATGTAAAGAATATTTGTGAATATAAAATTAAGTTTTAAAAATCGCTTTAGTAAAATCACGAAGATACTTTTGTCATATGTTCAATGACTGCAAAAGGTTTCAAAGCAGATATAGCCTATCTCGACGTGGTTATGTTGGCAATGTAATTTTCACGTTAACAAATGAGAGAAAAACTTCCAGGGAACGTGGGACTGTGGCACTCGTCTAAACTCGTTACTGGGTTGCAGTCAGGTCCTCGTGCCCGAAGCCATTATTATCAAATGAAGGAAGGCCCCAGAGGAAAATTGTTATTAGTCAAGGGCTGCGATAGGCTTTGGCCTTTGTGCATGCTTATTCCGAATTGAGGTTGCAGGCGCCATTAGACGTTCTGGGTTGCTAGATTTCCTTTGTTGCTAGAGATCCATTGTATGAGAAGACGAACTCTCCGCTAGATTTTGTCTCGGGACTCGGATGGAGAATTGGAAAATGTCCAGGTCGGTGGTTTTCAAGAAATGTTGTGCCTAATAAATAGTCATAAGAAATATGTTTATTTACATTTGTCATCCGTATTATATTTCATAAATTTCAGTCGGTAATTAAACTGCAGTTTGGGAAACAGAGACAAGATCAAAGAAAATTGTGCTGCAGAATCACTGATAGTATTATACGTGTTTATTAGAGAAAGTTTTAATTGAATACACTATATAGCAAATATGAAGAAACATAATCAAAATGATTGTTCTGAAAAAGGAAAAGAAAATAGTTGTATAGAAATTAGAACAAAAAAGGGAGAGAAATGATATCAGTGATAAAATATTCGATTACATACGATTTAAAACGTGATTGAGTCAGTAGGCTAGGAACTCAATAGCCCTTTTTGTGTAATTGAAGGATTAATAAGGTTTAAAACATCACTGAGTCACTAGGTAAGGAATTAAATAGCCCTTTTTGTGTAACTGAAGGATTAATACGGTTTAAAACATCACTTAGTCACTAGGTAAGGAACTAAATAGCCCTTTTTGTGTAATTGACAGATTAATACGATATAAAACATCATTGAGTCACTAGGTAAGAAAGTAAATAGCCCTTTTTGTGTAATTGAAGGATTAATGCGATTTAAAACATCATGGAGTCATTAGGTAAGCAATTAAGTAGCAAGACTTGAATGAAAAAGTAAGAATGAAAGGATTTTTCATTTAAAACCCTTTATAAGTACAAAAATATTATCCTTTTGAGTGATCATTCATATTTCAGTTTTTTAAACTACGGATTAAGGAAGTGTTAAAAAACTAGTTCAGAATATTTCCGTAAAATATTTCCCTTTTCCAGGCTACGTGGAAGAGGGAGCTAAGAGGAAAATATTTTAAGCTTTCTATTCAATCATACCTCCATCTGGCAAGGGACATTAAGTTTCCAGACGACCTCCTTGAACGAAATAATGGAAGGTCGACTCGGGAACGATTTTTGATGGACAGATGATGAGGCAAAATTGAAATTTGATGAAGAGATAAGTTTTGCCTTCAGGAATAAACACAAGGCTGTTGTGGAATGCTTTTGCGTAGTGATGTTTTATGGCGTGTCATGTCAGCTGTTTAATAAGGTTTATGTGCGTATGAAGAGTAAATAACAGCGCCATTTAATCAAGCCTTCTCAAGAGGGAAATTCATCCGGCAATAAACAACTAGTCTCTCTCTCTCTCTCTCTCTCTCTCTCTCTCTCAACAGAAATGTTTCAGAACACTGAAAACCTAAAGTTTCTCGATTTTCGGTTTAAAAACTTTACGCGAATCATAAACAAGTCACTTGGTCATTTCTACATAATCTCTCTAGCTGCATCTAAGCACTACATGCTCTGAGACGATATAGTTGATTTTGATGCTGAATCGGAGTTCCTTGATACTATTGAAACAGGAAAAGGTTAATTTAAACTAAAGAAATAAAAAAGGCCCACACAACTGCACAGTTGCCTAGGTAACGCAAGAAATGCCTTGGAGAATCCATCCAACGCTTCTTTACCAGTGGAAGCTGCGTCGACATCGTCACCGAATCTTGATTGTTATCCTCATACTGCCTGTGAATCTTTATTTTCTCTATATTCCATAAATCTTTATTTGCTCTCTGCGTCTCTGTCTCTTATTTTCTTGTTATCGCCTATGAATCTTTATACTTTTATTTTCTCTACATCTACAAATCTTTATACTCTTACATTCCATAAATCTTTATTTCGTCTGTGAATCTTTTATCATCTCTATATCGCCTATGAATATTTTCTTTATATGGCATAAATCTATATTTTGCCTCTTATTAAGTCTGTGAATCTTATTTTCTGTATGTCGTTATGAATCTTTATTTTGTCATTATTCCGTAAATCCTCATTTTGTATCTACTTTGTCCGTGATTCTTTTATTTTATCTCCTTGTATCGTCCGTAAATATTTTATTTCTACCTTTCGAGGTTCTAGACACAGTCGTTGAACATCTCTCTCGTATTTGGGCAGGTCTTCTAAAAGGTGCTTCCTTTTCGTTGTCGGTAACATTCCTAATCATTGTACTTCTACTCCTCTTCAGTATTCCTATGATGTTTGGATTAAAAGAAGCTTGTTTACTGATATATACAGCTTTTGTTCGATGCCATCACTGATCTTTTAATATTAAAAGATTGAGTTATTTTTTATCGTAAGTCCCCGTATCCGACTTCTTTTTTATCTTATGTCTCCGTACCCGACTTCCTGTTATGGTCCCTTACTCGGATTCCCATGATGGGATCGTTAGAACCAAGGTCTAGTCTAGACCTTGGTCAGAACATACCGAGTTGTTGCTGTCGTTCAAGACGGGTCCCGAAATGCCAAGTTGGAAAGAGTTTCAAACAGGTAGTAAAAAAAGTTAAATTATTTGTGCCCTTCGTTAGCTACAAAAAAACGATTTGAATTTCAGTAACCCAGATGTTTTGACACCAGTTTTAGTAGCCGTAAGTCAGTCCATCAACCTTGTGAACAAACCTGTTTTAAAACCGAAAAAATGAATAAAATGAACTACCTTCACAAGCTGATAGGCAACAAAATGAAAGAGCAGTGGTGACGATCGTATAAATGATTGTAACAGCAGAGTAATAGAAATGTGTATATATCTTATAAATATTATATAGTATATATATATATATATATATATATATATATATAATATACAACGTATATAAATATATATATCAATATATATATATATATTATATATATATATATATATATATATATCTATATATGTATATATATAATAATTATATCTATATATATATATATATATATATATATCTATATATTATATATCGATATATATATTAATTTATATATATATATATTATATATATTATATATATTATATATATACGTGTATATATAATCTATAATATATATATATATATATATATATATATTTATTTATAAATTTCTTTATTTGAGAAAAATCAGAATCGCATGATAACTCGGTTAAAAAATAATAGATCTTTTTCACTAGAAGGATACCAAAAATTCCATACAAATTTTGATGAACCGCCCATTGGCCTACCGGTACAGAAATGCCGTTCCTAAGTTGACTAGCCTATTCGTTAATTAATTGCATTAAAAAAATAACCAGCTCTTGCTGTGCACTTAAGCGCTTTCCTTTGTCTCTTCACAATTAAAAATTCCATTTTTACATTAGCAAGAAAAAAAATTTGGGTGGAATACCTTTTTTGTCATGCTCATTTATGTGGATTTAATTTATACATATCAGCCCCTGGAAACCTGGAGTCATTTACGCTATATTTTTTCATGTAAGGACACTATAGTTCCCATATCTAAAGTAACGTCGATAAAGAGAATTTAATGGCCATTGCTAAAAGATCATACACACGAAAACAATAAAACAAAAGTAAAAATCTTTGCAGAATTTTGTTTACCATTCCATATGGCGATGGAGTCGTTGTATAAAGGCAACGATCGTATTTTGCTCCTGACGCTACAGGGACATTTTTATTTCTTTTTTTGAGGGGGACATGGCCGGGTCCTTGCACAATTTACACAGCCCTTTTTTTTCTCCTTTTTATTTTTTTTACCCTTTTCAGTACAGTCGTATTTCACCACCTAAGAATAACGCTTTTTTTTTCTTTGCAATTTTTTAGTTCATCGGAAATTCCTCCCACCATGATCTTATTCAATCCAAAAATGTATCTGCTCTAATCATGACTAGTTATGATTTAATTTTACAAATTCAGAATTAGATGAATATTTATATATTTATTAATGCCCGTTAAGAATGTTATCTTCGCTTGCGTTCACCTCTACCCTCACTTTTTTTTTTTTTTTCATAAAAGAATCTCACTTTAAGTACTTTTATATTGTGGCATTTAATGTCCTTAGCTGAATCATCAGTATGGGTATCTGCTAGCAGACGTCGTTACTACATTTAATCTCATCTGTAGATTTTTCATTATTGTTGCTTAATTAAATTATTAGCTAAGAGGCGCAGTCTCCATGTCAGTCAGTGATGTGGACGTCGAAACGTAAAATTTATGGAGTAGAGGGAATGTAAAAGCCAAGATATTCTCTTTAGATTTTATAACCAATACTGTCAATTGCCTTTTAAACATATATTTTTATGTGTTGATTAATGTGGTTATATTTACTCGCCAGTAATTATAACCACTTGCTGTTTTTCACTTTTCTCCGATCGGCACACTTCAGAGCAACTGTAGTTGAGTATATCTTAGTTTTACCAGACCACTGAGCTGATTAACAGCTCTCATAGGGCTGGCCCGAAGGATTAGATATTTTTACGCGGCTAGGAACCAATTGTTCACCTAGCAATGGGACCTACAGCTTTTTGTTGGATCCGAAATACACTATATCGAGAAATTAATTTCTATCACCAGAAATAAATTCCTCTGATTCCGCGTTGGCCGAGCCGGGAATCGAACCTCGGACCACAGGATTGGCAGCCGATCGCGAAAACCACTCGTCCAGCGTGGAATCTTAGCAACTGTAGTAACAGATATTTCTTTTGTTGTTTAAAAACTCTTAAAACGGGAAAAATAGCTTGGTTTTTTATTGTCGGTCTAGTCTTTGTCTACCTTATTGTCATTATAGATCCTTTGCATCCTTTTGTCAAAATATCAGGAGTTTTGTCAGCTTTGGTGTCATTGCCTACTTGATAACTTACTCCAGAGTTGCCAGCTTTTGGCAACATTTTCGGAAATCGCCCGTTATGGGTGACATTTTCAGAAGTCAAAATCTACCTTGGTTAATTCTCTCAGATTTTGTGGGATTTTTAGGCCTCACTACCTACCTGGATAGCACAGTAATGACGCATGTCTTTCTTTTGATGTCATTTTCAGGACTCTGTCTACCTTTGGCAGTGTACTTAAGACTTGTCAGTTTTCAAATCCATTTTCAATTGAAGACACGCTTCCTCCGTCTGGAGCATACTTAGGACTTTTGTCAGCCTTGGTGTAATTTTCAGGACTCCCTGCCTACTTCTTCATCAGCTTTTTGGACTCTGCCTACTTCTGGTAGCATAGTTATTATTTGTCAGCTTTGGTGTCGTTTTCAGGACCCATTGCCTACTTGTGATAGTGTACTCTAGGCTCCTCTCAACACTGGGTGAAATTTTCAATACACTGCTACTTCTGGTTGTATAATTATGACTTATCAGCTTTGATGTGTTTTTCAGGACTCACTGCACACTTCTGGCAGTAAACCTATGACTTATGTCAGGTTTTGGTGACTTTTTTAGGATTCTGCCTACTTTTGGTAGCATGTTAATAAATCTTGTTAGCGTTTGGTGGCATTTTCAGGAGCAAAGGTATGCTGTAATGTTTATACAGTGCTTTCAAGCAAAGCCTTGTGAAGTACCTGCCACCACACCTGTGGCACAGGGATTATCCCGTACAGTTTATAACAGTGGCCTGCATTTTGGCATGCAAAATATAGATTCATTTGATTATTACTTGCCCTTTTGGCCTCATTTGTAGTAAGTAGAGGCATAACTTGCTATGCTCATTTGACAAAAACATCATAAAGGGAGAGGTTGAGCAGTCTTATAGTACTTGGATTTTTTTTTTTTTTTTTTTTTTTTAAATACAGGCTGTGGGACAGAATACTACTCGGAGCACTGGAGTGCAAGTTTTTGTGGGATTAAGTGAATGAGACACTTTAAAGAATGAAGAGAAAAAGCTGGAAGACGACTTCTTCAGAGTGTGTCTTTGTGTATGTATGTACTATATATATATATATATATATATATATATATATATATATATATATATTATATATATATATAGTCATATCCCATTACCGTGATTCATATACATATATTGAGCTACAAATGTCCTTTACTATCTAATTCGCTCTACCTCGGAATTAATATATTTTCCCCTTCGGTTTAACATATATGAAAATATATTAATTCCGAGGTAGAGCGAATTAGATATTAAAGGACATTTGTAGCTCGATATATATATATATATATATATATATATATATATATATATCTATGATTATATATATATATATATTTATATATTATTAATATATTAATAATATTATCATTATTATATTTATTATATTATATAGATATTATATATATATATATATATATATATATATATTTATATATATATATAGATATATATATAGATATATAATAGATATATATATATCTATATATATCTATATATATATATATATATATATATAGATAGATATAGCTCTATATATGGATCTAGATATAGATTGAGATATATATATATATATATATATATATCTACTATATAATATATATTATACTATATAGTAAATGCAATACCATCAAATAAAGATATCCCCGACAATGAAAAAAATTAAATTTCTTTAAGGAAAAATTGCTCATCCGGGCAGAAGGAAGATAGAGAGAGAGGGAGGTCTGTCTGCCACACAGTTCATCGCTTAGGAATAAAAGGGGTAGGGAGAAACTATAGAAAAAAATATTGGCACCGATTTTTGGAAGGCTGGGAGAATGCAAAAGCTTTGGGTACAACTGAAAATTCTGAGCAAAGGTAGTCGGGTAATATGGAGGGAGGAAACAATGCTTATAAACGAACAAGCAAATAGAGCGATAACTCGATGCTTGTTAATGTCTTGTACAGCATCTTGTCCTGATTATTACAGTAACCTATATATTCTTGTGTAATGTCAGTTTTTTTTTTTTCACCTCAAAACTAAGTTTTCGCCTCTTACATAGGGTTTGCTTATGGAATAATGACATAGTATAAAATTGTTCATTATCTCAAATTTGTTCATTAAGGAAAATATAGCCGATCTTTTCGTGCCAATCGTTAATTTTAACCACCAGTTATATAAAATCCTTTACAATCAACGTAATTATACCAAGTGTCATTACATTTGTTTGTTTGCTTGTATGGTGTTTTTACGTTTTTACGTGACTTCCGAACCACGTCTAGATTGAACTTCTGTCACCTGAAATATCATTATATTTGTCCCGTATGTAATGAAACTTCGTGACTGAACGTTTACATCAGCTGTTTGACTTCCTCAGAGACGTTTAGCGCTAATTCTTTAGATTTTTTAAGTAGCTTATGTTTTGCTTTTAATGTGTGATAACGGTAGTTGGTAAACATCAGTAAATTTTACGCGTATTTTTATTATTGCAATGGTGCATTCTGATTGTCGTAAGATAAGTAAGAATGAAATAAAAGTGAATTCAGTAGAAAAAAAGCTGAAGAATAATGACGCAAAGGTCAATAGGTATATATGGCCGTTACCATATTTGCTTGTTATATTTTCAGTGCAATACTAGGTATGTAAAATATATATTTTGGGTCTCCTAAAAAAATTTTTTTTTAGAACCAACAATGGGACAGCTTTAAGAAAAGGCATGAAATGGCCTGTCGTTATTGGGATTAGGAAAATGTTTGTGTACTTCTTTTTTTTTTTTAAAGTACTGTGCGTTCTTGCCATTTCGTTTTTTCTCAACAAATTGTTTGCATTGCCATCCTCCCTTTCATATTGCGCCATCTGAAATTTTGCGATAAATTTCCGATAAGGCTTGGAGGACATCCGTTATCAGTAGGAACTTAGAATAAAAATTGGTAATGATACAGTTGTTACTGTAAACGACATACATACACAGTAAGTGTTGTGAGAAGTAAGACTTTGCTTGTCGGAATAGCAGGAGGCAGACATACTCCCAAGAAGTTTAATTTGTATAACCCCCTGAAGATTAACTTGAAGTACGAAATAAAACCGAGAGTCAAGAAAGCAGGGCACGTCGGCAATTTTTCGCCGTGAAATGCCGAGATAGCTTATTTTTTCAGCAGCGCCATAAAACGTGACCCAAGTAAAAGACAACGGTCGGATTATGATGTCTCTTGAAGGGATTTCTGGGATAAAGTTCCGTGAAATAACGCCCGCCGGAACGGCTCTCCCTAATACCAGAAAGCAGGTCATGGAAAACTGAACGTAAGAAGTTTCGGTTTTGGTTTTGCATAAAGCTTCAAGCGCTGAAAAGAAGATTTTCAATGACATTAGAATCATTGAAATCGACAGCATTTTCGTGATTAGTATACATTATTAACTGACTGATGAATTTCAGATTGGGAGTGATTTGATCAACAACAATCTCTCTCTCTCTCTCTCTCTCTCTCTCTCTCTCTCTCTCTCTCTCTCTCTCTCGTGAGTGATCAGTGCTCCGTCATGATATCCACAATCACTTTTTAAAAATATAAAGAAGACCCTTGATGAGTAATCTTTCTACACTCGAGTGAAGCCATTCAGAAGGGTACTACTACTACTACTACTACTACTACTACTACTACTACTACTACTACTACTACTACGAGTAGGACGCCCAAAAGGCAACAACTCGCGAAGGTTCAAGTTAAACCATCAAAGAGTTAAATAGGTATCTCTGAACTCTGCTACATAATTATTATCGTTAACTTCATTTCAAGTCTTAGATAAATCCTGTGTGGGATGAAACTGAAAGATGGAAAGTAGAAATGAGCCCGTTTCCAATAAGACTGATATTTTAAAAATAAATCTTTTATGGGATGAAATTTAAAGAAGTAAGGTTTTATCTGCCGAAATAATTTTTCTGTTATCTTCAATACTTTTGGAGATGTTAGCATTTGAATAGTGTTAGGGCCGTTGCGAAAATTATAATGCGATAATTATAACATCATTTAAATGTGAATGTATGATATTTTGATAATAGATCATTTTTGGGATAAAATTTAAAGATGTAAGGTTTTATCTGCCAAAAGGAATTTTCTTTTATCCTCAATACTTTTGGAGATACTAGTATTTGAATCTCGTTAGGGCTGGGCCGCCAGAAATGAACCCGTTTCCAGTAAGACTTCGCTTCATTATTATTATTATTATTATTATTATTATTATTATTATTATTATTATTATTATTATTATTATTATTATTATTCCCCTTTGAAGGTAATTAATTCATCTTTCAGTCTTAGTATCAGTGAACTTTGACAGTAAAATACACAATTACGTTACCCATCCGCTTAGTAGCCTTGTCCTCAAGAGGTATCGATGTATTACTACCTTAACCAGATGAAGGTTCAGCCTGATCATAGGTCCTTGAGGTTAAAAGAAAGTGTAGAGCCAAGACAAATGTTATATTTTCTTTAAGTTTTTTATTTGAAATTTGCTGTCTTGAAATTTACGTCCTAAAAATTTTGAAGGTCTCCTGTGACCTTATAAGAGTATTATATTTATTTACCACTTAATATATCTAGTCACCTTACTGAATAGTTAATTGTTAGTGATCAGTGCTTGAGGGAGCTTCATGTCATAGTCATAATTACAAATTTCAGTAAAATGGGTGTTATTTTTTTTTATAGTGGCCGGCGTAAGCATTAAATAATGATGTCTTGTAATCCACATCTCGACTGCTCAAAATTATGACATGCATTTTTGCAACTGGTCAATCTCACCGTCTCCCTCGGTATCAGATGACACCAGGAAATGTTCGTCATTTCGTCACCGTGTACAATTCATTCCCCGTAGGGAGTAGTGCCGTCAGTGGACCTAATGCGATGTACTGTAGGCATTACTTAAGGTTCTTTGCAGCGTGCTTTCGGCCCCTAGCTGCAACTACTTTCGTTCCTTTTACTGTACCTCCTTTCATATTCCCTTTCTTCATCTTGCTTTCCACCCTCTCCTATCACTTGATTTATAGTGCAACTGCGAGTTTTCCTCCTGTCACACCTTTCAAACCTTTCACTGTCAATTTCCAGTTCAATGCTGAATGACCTCATAGGTCCCAGTGCTTGGCCTTTGGCCTAAATTCTATATTCAATTCAAATCAAGTAGAATTAGTAGTATCTTCATTATGGTCCCTTTAGCTGGAGCCAGAAAGTTGATACCCGGTACCATTCGAGGTTTAGTACGCCAGGGAGGGTTGAAAATCGAAAAATAAGAACCCCTATTAAAAGTTGCCATTGGATAAAAACAGCGTTGCCACGGCAACCCGACCTCCTGTTTTGACGAATTTGTTACTAGGATTGGGTCGTTGAACTTTACGCTCATTTTTTAAAATATATTTTTGTTATCACAGGAGCTTGTTATCTTACCTCCTTCGAGTATTGGTAAGTCTACGCGATCGGCTTCTAAAATAAGCAATGATACATTTTATTTTAATATACTGTGAGAAGTAGTGGTTGGTAAGATAAGCCCCTTTGCCTTACTGTGATAAATTCTAGTTTATATTTTCACTCTTATTTTCTCCGGTGGTACAATTCACGCGCCGGTCGTGAAAGCTGTACTTTTTCATATTTGCGTTTTCAGTATCAAGCGGATATAGTTTTTTTTTCAGCTCATGAAATGGTTCCATCAACGCTGAAGACAAATTTCATTTTAGCCGATTTTTTCGATGTGTTGAAGCCGAGAGTTCGTACTAAAGGATGATTTACTTCACGAAAGTCAACAACTTTTGTTTAGAATGATATGATTTCTTTATTTGTTTTCAAATATTTTTACAATATTTTTATATAAAACAAGTGCAACTGCTCCTGAAAATACCAAGTAGGTCTGACCCATCTGATATATTTCTTTTGTATTTTGTCTCTTTCTCTCTTATTGTCATTCTAGTGTCCCCCTCTCATTCAGCCACTGGCTTTGCTCTGTGTCACCTGTATATATGGTTCCAATATGAATATATATATATATATATATATATATATATAATATATATATATATATACATATACATATATATATATATACATATAGATATATACATATATACACATATACACATATACATATATACATATATACTATACATATATCATCATACATGATACATATATATCATATACATATATATATATATATATACTATACATCTATTATACATATATATCATATATACATATAATATATATACATATCATATAATATATACATATAAATATACTTATACATATATATATACATATATATATATATACAATATATATACATATATATATATATACCTATATATAATATAATTAAGTAATATAAATACATAATATATATACAATATATATATACATATAATATATACATATACATATATTATAATATACATATATATACATATACATCTCGTTATTACATATATCATACTATACATATATATATATATACATATATATATACATATATAAAGAGACATATATATATACATATATATATATATTACACATATATATATACATAATTATATATACATCCATTATACATTTATATACATATACATATATACAATAAATATATACATTATTACATATACATATACATATACATATTACATATACATATAATATATGTATATGTATATACATATATATATCACTATATATATATACATATATATATATATCATATATACATATATATATATACATATATATATTACATATATATATATTACATATATACATATATATATATACATATATATATACATATATATATATACATATATATATACTATATATAATATATACATATATATAACACCAATATATATAACATATATATAATACATATACATATACATACATATATTATATATATATATATATATATTATAATATATATATATATATATATATATATATATATATATAAAACATTCAGGGGAGGGTCCCAGGAAGACAGCAGTCTAAGAAGCATGCTTTATTTATATGTGAAACGTTTCATGTTGCTTCAACACATCATCAGTCTGCAATAATTAAAATTTTACTTGATAAATTACAAGTTAAAAGTACAAATTATTACCAATAAAAAAATCAGCTAAAATAAGCTAAAAATAATGTAAAACTTTAAATAAAAACAAAACATGAATAAGTGAGAAAGGCTACCTATTCAAGGTAAGGAAAAGAGTCAAGTGACCACAACAGTTCGTACATGCCCAGACAACACTTAGGCCAGAGAGAGGAGATGAAGAAACATTAGAGTTAAGCCTGGAGAGAGGTGCTTGATAAATAAAGACTCAAGGGTCGTTAAGTAGGCTGTATGTTTAGTAGTGCCTATTATTGAAAATGCTTTTTTTCCACATTAATTTTGCATTTGGATGCAAGAGTCCTTATATTTGAAAATTCGGGATTGGATATTCTTGACCCTGTCCTGTAACTAAGACCTAGATGGCTATAATAACGAATCTGCAACAGCCTTCGAGAGGAACCAACGTAACTACCAAGGCATCTTGGGCATTGAAATTTATATATTATGTT